>NC_056747.1:881745412-881875412 GCF_019279795.1 Protopterus annectens
TAGAAGTCTAAACCTCAAAATGCACTCACTCGAGGCACTCCCTAAAATGGAGAACATTGACATCTGTGCAGTGACAGAGACCTGGTTCAAAGCTCCAGATAGCACCCCTGCATTACCAGGCTTCAATTCATACCACACCTTTCGGCCACCTAACCCAGAAAGAAGCACTAAAGGCGGAGGCGTGTCCATATTCATTAAGGATATCCACACCTCTAGGCTAGTTGCACAGCATAATGCATCCGAGATTATCCAAGTGCAACTAACTCTGGGCAAGACCGCAATCCAAATTGTAGCTTGCTACAGACCCCCCACCATGCCCCAGGATTCACACTCCTCATTTCTTGATACACTGGAAAGTATTAGGGTACAACCCACCACCCTAATAATGGGCGATTTCAACTACCCCACCATTAACTGGGAAAACTACTCATGTACCAACTCTTTTGCTCAACGTTTTCTAGAATTCATAAATTCCAACGCCTTGGATCAACTTATTCACACCCCCACCAGGGGCAGCAATATCCTAGACCTGGTCATTACCAAGATGGGAAACCGGTGTTCCACACCAGAGGTCAATTCCTCGTTGGTCAGATCTGACCACAAGCTTATCAGCCTAGACATCCACATACCACCCCCAGCCCCAATTAGGGAAACCATCGTAAAAAACTTCTCAAAAGCCAACTTCACACTTCTTAAGACAGAAGTGGCAAACTTCATGACACCCATGCAGACGGACAATAGAGGTATGACTGCCGAATCTTACACAAATGCACTTTATAAGCACTTACACGAGTGCATGGATCATGCTATCCCTAATAGAACCAAGATGTTATCCTCCAAAAAAAGGAAGCCAATCTGGTGGTCCTCTGCCATAAACAAACTCTACAAACAGAAGAAAGAAACTGTTGCAAAAAAGAGTAAAATCCCATGACTGGAGGAACTCCCTGGTCAACCTCAGTAAGAAGCTGAGATCCCTCATAAAATCCTCCAAAGCTAGTTACGAAAACAAAATTGCCACTGACTGTAAAGACAACCGCAAAGCATTCTATAGCTATGTCAAGAATCTAAATGGGAACACTCAGATCTGCTCTGAGTTGCAGCATAATGGCACTAAATATACAGAACCAACTGATATTGCCAACATCCTAGCAGATAGGTTCAGTGCTAACTTTACCCCCCTCTCACCCCCTAGAGGGCCCATCTCTATACCGGAAGAATGCAAAGTTCCTATAATCACGGCTGCACAGGTAAAAAACACAGTCTCCAAAGCCAAGAACACAGCATCCATGGGACCTGACAATATCCCAGGCTGCGTAATACACAAACTACAGAATGAACTGGCACCCTACCTAAGCACCATGTTCAATCATAGCCTCACCTCAGGCTTTGTACCCACTGAATGGCGCACTGTGACAGTTATCCCACTCCAAAAAGGGGGAGCCATGACGGACCCCGGGAACTACCGCCCCATTAGCCTGACGAGCCTGGTCTGCAAGGCCATGGAACGTATCATCATGGAACTGATGAACAAAGACATTGGTAATCTCCAAACTCTGGACCCTACTCAGTTTGCATTTGTAAAAGGCATATCATGTCTCCTAAATCTGATTGACTTCTTTGAAGCAGTCACCAAAGCCATAGATGAGGGTAAAATGGTTCACACAGCTTATCTAGATCTCGCCAAGGCTTTCGACACCATCCCCCACTCTGGAATTATAGATAAGCTCACTAACCTAGGTATAAATCCCTATGTCACAAGATGGGTTGCCAACTGGCTCACGGACAGAACCCACACGGTGAAAGTAGCGGATTCCAAATCCGACATCAGACCAGTGACAAGTGGAGTACCACAGGGTTCAGTCCTGGGTCCCATCCTGTTTGGTATCTAGTTCTCTGAAGTGCAGGCCAACACAGAAGGTCTTTGGCTAACAAAGTTTGCAGATGACTGCAAACTAGGAGCCATAATCGAAACTCCTAACGATGTGGACAAACTACAAAAGGGCCTCACTGAGACAGATACCTGGTGTCAAAGCCATGGCCTGAAGCTCAATGCCAAAAAGTGTATTGTCATCCCCTTTGGTAAAAACTCTGTACCCATGAACTACCACATTGCTGGTAGTCTACTTAATGCCGAAAATGTGATAAGAGACCTTGGGACACAGGTGGACAGTAGTCTCTCCTTTGATAATCACATCGCCACAGTGGTCAGGAAATCCTTCTACGTGGCCCATCTCATCACAAAAGGATTCTCATCCAGAAAAAAAGAGGTCATTGTTCCCCTCTACTCATCACTCATTAGACCCATTATAGAGTACAACGCCCCTTTTGGTATGTACCTCACAAGACATCTACAACAACTGGAAAGACCATAGAAATACCTCAGAAAGATGATTACTGGCCTCAAACAGATGCCCTATGCAGACCGTCTCAAAAAGCTACAGCTTTACTCCATCGCATATCACCTACTCAGGGACGATCTCTGCCTAACATACAAAGCTATTTCAAACCCAGAGCTGTTGGACATGCTCCACTTAAAGAAATCCCGATCCCTCCGAGCTACACGCTCTAGGGACCTTAACCTTGTCATCACAATAAACAGAACATGCTGGAGGGCTTGTCCTAGAGACTTCCCATACTCTGGAACAGACTACCTATCTATGTCAAACAGAGCTCCTCATTAGCACTCTTCAAGAAAAATCTTGATGATTGGATGGGAAATGGGAAATTCACCCTGGGGATCACTTCTGTGGCTCTGCTTGACAGGGGCACAGGAAAATAATTTTCTTGGGTGGTGAAAGCCAGGGTACATTTTTTGGCTAGGCTTGTATGGGCCCTAGGGCCAATAGCCTAGTACATACCTATGAACCTATATATATATATATATATATGACTGTGTGTGTGTGTGTGTGTGTGTGTATATATATATATATATATATATATATATATATACATATATATATATATATGTATATATATGATATATGTGCATATATATATATATATATGTATAATGTATATATATATAATATATATGTGTATACATACATATATATATATATATATATATATATATATATATATATATATATATATATATATATATATATGTATGTATAGGTATATATATATACATAATATGTAAAGAGCGAACGTTTTTATATATATATATATATATATGTGTGTGTGTGTGTGTGTGTATATATATATATATATGTATATATAAATATATATATATATGTAGAGAGAGAGAGAGATATCAGTGTGTGTATATTTACGTGATGGTGCTGTGGTAGCGTTGTCACCTCACAGTACAATGCTGTCTGGTTTGATTCTCAGCTAGAGCGTCTTCTGCGTGGAGACATGCATGAATGGGTGTACCTTCGTTGAAGGTTGTGCATCAGGGCTGGTAACTCGGCACGTAAAAATCAACTACCAATCATTAGCGGACCGGAGTTCCGCTGTGGCGACCCCTAACCAGGAAAAGCCGAAAGACACAAACAAATGGAAAGGTAAAATGACTGACAATGTAGAAATATCAGCATTACTTTTATGATCTGTTTTGCCTCACTTTTGCACCAGCAGGTCAAACACACAACACATGCAGAACTATTACTATAGTGTAGCTTAGTGAAGATACTGAATTCATGATATTCAGTGACAATGTTAGAAAATGTCTACACATTTTTAAATATGTGTGCTTTAGCCACTGACTACAAACAATTTTATGTACCAGAAGAAGAAAAGCAGTGCGTGGTCCAAAGACACAATCCAGGGGATGGAAGAACTGACTTGGGTGCCTAAATGAAGATGAACAGATTATGATCAGGTTTGCTAAGGATGTGAGATAAGATTAAAAAGTTGTGCCAAGAGCACCATGGTAAATGACAAAGGATGAAATGTATCTATTTATTTTTATATTTTTTACTGGGATAGTGCACTGATCAGTATTGACCAATTTCAGGCTCAGCCTGGGATGGAATAATGGTATTCTAATATGGAGGCTCAATATCACCTAGTGCCTGAGATGGGCAGTAGAAGGTGCATTGTCGAACAGATGAAGAAATGATGACATCACAGCAGAAACAAAGTAGCCCTAATTGAGCAAAGGTCAGAGAGAACAGGTTATGGTGGTTAAGGCACATGTGCAGAGAAGCAGAAGTTAATTTGGTGAAGAAGATTTGGGAAAGACATGAAGAAAGCAAAAGAAAACTATGACATCCAGCAAAGAGATTGAAAAGGTTGTGTGAGAGAAGTTCTATGACAGATTTTTTTTGGAGAGACATGAAGAAGGCAAAAGGAAACAAGGGCATCCAGCAAAGAGATAGATGGATTGTGCAAGAGAAATCCTGCGACAGTCAAGTATGACTGTTGATGAAGTTAGGAGAGTGGCAATGAACTGAGAGAGGTGCCGACAGTTGGTGCGACACCCCAACCCCATGTAGAAGAATGAGAAAATAATTGATGATGATGATGATGATGATGATGAACAAGAAATTGTTTTTTATAAAAATCTGTTGGGATCCAAAGGACAGTCTTGAGCACGAAAGTGAAACTGATCTCACAGTGGTGTGTGTGTAATGACTTAAAAAATTAAACTGTGAAGTCTGAAAATCTGTTGGACTTGGAAGCTTTTTTTTCTGTCGTGGAGGGCCATGGCTAAGTCAGTTAACAGTAGGTACATGTGTCATTGTAGAATGCAGAGTTACAGTTGCTAGCTGCTCTGAGCATAATCCTGTAGTCCTGGGTTTGGTTGGTTTGTTTGTTCTCCAGTTGTATGTTGTATAAATGTGAGCAAGAACTTCCAGGCCAAACATCCCAGGTCATCTCTGAAAAGAGAGACTTGTATCAGGCTGTTGGGGAAGAGGGGGTAGTATATTGATAATGTTCTTAAAATAACACATAATACTGAGGACTTACAAACAAGTGAGTGCCCCTCCATGGGTAATGAGCCATGTTTTTTGTATGTAATACACCCCATCAGTACCAGTATAACTTCTGCTTTACTCCTGTTGAAAAAAAAATGTGTGTGTGTGTGTGTGTGTGTGTGTGTGTGTGTGTGTGTATATATATATATATATATATATATATATATATATGTATATGTATATGTATGTATATATATATATATATGTATAGATATATATAGATATATCCCCAAGACCTAAAAGACAGTTAGTGGAGCTGTTTAAGGCAATTCTGACATTATGAGGGCTCTGCGTTTGGCTTGTGCATTTGAAGTTCTGAATAACCTCATATTTTCATTAGGTTAATACGTTTGGCAGAACAGTGAACTACAAATTTTTTTATTACATAATTATCTGATTTGTTTAGCATGTTCATGTGTCTTGAAGAAATGAGGATAAACTTAGATTCCATTGGATATATGGTACAGGAACAGCATTTTGTGTGGTTATGCAGATTGTAGTCCATAGAACCTGAAGATGGCTTTCAACACTCTTTTATGGAACTGACATGATATTTTAATACAAGCCCTTGGGGAAGGAGATGGCCGTTACCATCACTCTGCACAAACAGTATGGATTGGGTGACAAACTGCTAAAATGATATGATCATTTCCTTTACTTAGTAGCAGAACATTAGAGTGTAACCTCCTCAGAGAAAACACACACACAGAGCAGCTGATTTCAAGGAGTAGAGAAAAGTTTAATAAATTATTTAAAAAAAAGGTTTGGATGTACTTGGTACTATTTGTACACAGTATATTAAAAGGTGTTCAGCAAAGCATTTTTCAGGCAGCATGTTTTCCGAATTTTTTTTTTGCTTGTTTGAAGTACATCAGCATCCCACACGTCATTCCAGACTTGTACGGAAAAAATAGCTTTTCAGTGAGAGCATCGTATTGCAGCCAGAGATTTTCAGATTTTTTCTGGTATTTCTGATCCAGCAGCACTTTGCTGTGTTGCTTGAAACTGGTTCTGGCTGCTGTGTAACTTGTATGACTCTACATTTGTACATACCTTCCTTTCACATATATTTTATTCTAGCTGTTCCTGTTGCTGACCAACATATTTTCTGGATGCTTAATTTCTAAATCCCTTTGCAATGCAATCAACTTTTTTCCCACAGTACCTTTAGTTGTGTGCAGATCACCAAACTGCTTTGCTGTTGCAGTTCTAAGTTTAGTTCTGCCTTCTTATTTTATAACGACTTCCAGCATTAATATACTTGGCCTTTCCTGCACCCATTCCATATTTAACTGTGTGTTAGTCTCTGGTTACTCTACTATGTAAAAAATTATGTACTTGCACTGCTTTTTTTTAAAGAGCATGCTGATGCTGTTTTTAAAATGGTTTACCCTACTAAATGCCACTTGTATCTCTGTACTGCTTTCTTGTTTCTTCCCTCTGTGTCCATAATTGCTTGTACCAAGTGCAGTGTCATATCATTGGATGTCTTACATTCATTCTACACCCCTCTGTATTTTATAAACTGCTTGCTGCAATGTTTTGTCCATTTGCCTGTATATTACAATTGTAGTTGCTCCCTCTGTGTATGCAGTTTGCTCACTGGAGTTGCTCCCTCTGTGTATGCAGTTTGCTCATTGTGTCAGAGTGCCATGTGTATGTAAAGTAATAACTCACAGAAGATGGACTACAGAAGGTCAAAACATGGAACATTAAAGCACTCAAATCAGCATCTTTGCAGGGTGGAGGGCAAGCCCCCCTGTACTCCCATATCCCCTGCTAATGATATATATCAACCCCGAGATTGTAGTACAGTGGCAAAAGGGCAAAAGCTAGTCCCTGCTGTACAATGATCTTGCAGAGCATGCTACTGGCTTTTTAACACTGCTAAAAAAGCCAGTAGCATGTAGCTTCAATTTTTTCTGTGTTTCGACCTTCAATATTCGGTCTTCTGTGCTTCTGTCTTGTAAGCATTCACTGTAATAAGTGTATTTCATGTACTGTTTAACTGGATACGTGAACTGGTGCGTATCAGACTGTTTTTACAAGCATAACCTAAGGCACAAAGACAAATGTAAATGCAATATATATGGGCAGTTTAGAGTAGCCAGTTAATTTAACATGTTTTTGGGAGGTGCAAGAAGATGGTTGTACCCTGAGAAAACCCATATAGACTTGTGGAGAACATGATGATTCTGCATAGATGCTGACCGGAAGTCAACACTGAACCCCAGACACCAGTTGTGGGGCAGAGATTGTAACCATTGAACTGTATCATGCATTTTAACTAGTTTTCCAGTGTGGTAATGGATGAAATGGCTCCATTTTGGATGAGTTTATCCACCTCATCTGGTTAACAATCGTACACATACACATATACGTGCATACATACATGCATCCACACTTGCATGCATACACACTTACATATATACGTATGTATATACATAAATACATAATAAAATCATGTATTGTCTACACTGGCTTTGGGTTCAGGTCAGCTTTTAGGTCTGTATTCTTTCAATCTGGGGCGCTGCGCAGGGATTGCAACATACTGCTGAGGATGGCCAGGTTTTAAGCTTCTCTTACTGCCTAAGGGACAGCTGCTTATGTTTCAGATTAGTACTTTGCTTTGGCAAAAGTGTTCTGTAGTGACTTTGATGGAATGATGTCATGGATATAAGTGTATAGATATGTCATCTTAGGAGATTGGAGAAGAGACCGTGCACAATCCACATACTGACTTTTAGTGACGGCAGTAGTAACTCACTGATAGCCTGCTGTACTACAGAGCTGTGTTGTGTGGGGAAATGGGGATGCAAGGCTCCTCTTTGAACTTACAAGGTATGGGTCCTTGAAAAGAAAGGATGAATTAGATGCAGTGCATACTTACCAACAACCTTATGCAGGCCACACTGAGCTCATGTAGGAGAAAGGTAGTCCAGATTTGATGGTGTACTGCAGATGTGTTTTATTTAAGCGACTTAGTTCTCCAGAGAGTGCAGTTATTTACTAATTGTTGTAGCTGCACTTACTGGACATTAGTACATTTTCTGAAGTACTTGTAATGCAGTGTTTAAAACCCAGGCTTGTATACATGGCTTGTAATTATAAGGTCCATAGGGTAAAGGGTTTTAATGTGTAGAAGCAGGAGTGCTGAAGGAACGAACTTTGTACATACTAAACATAGGGATGGGTAAAAATAGTTTTATAGCTATGTACAGCCACATGAAAGCAGTCACCCAATTAGAAGGCCTTATGAGTGGATTGGAGTGTTTACATGGCCATTACTGCTCAATAAGTACAATATTTTATTCATGCCTCCTTACTTTTATACTGGGATGTGATTTCATGGCTGTTGCTACTTGTACATTATTACATGCCTTAACTTTGCGGTACGCATGCAAAATAAAGAGAGTCAGACTGCTAAGCTGCAGAGCTTAAAATTATGATGGAAAGTATTGTTGTGGCTTCCAGTTATCTAGCTCTGTCTAGTGAGGCATCTAGTAGTAGCGGTCTGTGTTTTAGTTTAAAATTGTCTGTAGCACTACTGACCAATGTTTTTAGGAAACAAGAGGTTCCTTAGGTCAGAGGTACTCTGACTGTTTTGACAATTCCTTCAGAAATTGCTGCTTTTTGTTTTCCATTCCTGAGGTGTGGCACTGGAAACTGTGGTAGAATCTGTCTCAGCATTGCTGAATGACTGCCAGGAGATGAATACATTAACCCTCAAGGGCTCTTCACCAGGGGAGTCCAGGGTATGAATACCCTGTCCAGCACAGATCATCTTAAGGTCGTAACTCTGTACCAGTCTCCCACAGATTACTGAGAGGTGATCAACGCCTAGCGTATAAAGCATGCACAGATCCAGCTGACAGATCTCTTGCACATCTGCAAAATGAACAGCACCAGAAACACTAGAGCCAAGGTCCTGAACTTTGCCAGCAACATAAATAGAACACGTTGTTGATGAGACCGATATGTGTCTTAAAGGATCCCCTTGCTATGGATTAAGCTTCCCATCTATGTACAACAGAGTTTGTCCGTAATACTGGTCAAAAGAAGCCTTGATTATTGGATGGGAAATTGCAGATTCACCCCCGGTATGTCTCTGATGGACAGAGGTCGACAGTAAGTAAGTTAATCACCATCTAACAACCCAACCCAATAACCCTTCGCTACCTCCTTACTAACATACCCCCCCATATAGGCATCCAAGGAAGTCTGGGACAAAACTGGGTTGGTTCGGATGGCTAGGCTTGTAAAGTTCGTGATGGTCATTAGCCTAGTATATTCCTATGACCGTATGATCCATGCCACAGCAGTATAATGTCATAAATCACCATGGAAAGTGGCATAGAGAATGTCTAAGAATTATATTATTAGAAACATCACAGAGAACTAAGAATTCTAGGGAGCTGTGAAAGACATTGGGTGCGGGAGAATACTAAAGCAGTGCAGTTCACATTAACACAGAATGGTACTTTACACTACATGGTGGTCTGAAAGGGTAGAAATTAATCAAGATACCTTGTTTGACAGAGTGTGTTTTTGGGTTGTGCGGATGCCATTGCCTTCTGTCTGGGGCAAGTATTGAACTACATTTTTTTAATTTTCTTTTTCCTCAGTGCAAGTGAAAAATTCATGTGCAAAATAGGTTGAACAAGAGTGGTAGCAATTTTGATTTGATCACAAATGGTATAGGCAGCTGAGGACAGTAGCATCCGTCTTTTCAGAAGCTGGATTGTTACAACAGCAGCATCGGAAGTATAAACAAACGCAAAAATATGTTAAGTGCTTGTGAAAAACACTGTAGTAACTACCAGCAAAGCAAGATATCATTTCTGGGTATGAGAGACTGTTTTTTTCTAGCTGCTTATAAATTTTAATAGGGACAAAAGAAAAAAATAAAAATAAACACTTGGGAGTTTGTTGCTACACATTGAATAGAATGTATGTGTTTCCTTGTTTTTCTCATTTAAACAATTCCAATGCCCTCTCCTTAGCTTTTCTTTTTTTAAGATTTTATATTGCTTTCAAGCAGCATTCCCTACTGACTTGTCAGATCTTTTCTAAGGGCAGTCAGGGCAGGCTATGTAGTGGTTCACTAACATTTCAAATGAGACAGTTCACACATTGACGTTGTCTCACTGTTCTTGAATTCTTCAAATTCAATGTTTGATAATCTTCAGCAGTAGGCAGGAATCCACAGGAAGGTTTTTGCTTCTTTTCCTGATGAACAAACCAATGACAAGTCGTAAAATATCAGAAGTCAGAAGAGACATCCTGTCTGGTTTGCAGACGATGCTAATGCATTTGACTCCATTTCATGCACGTACACCTTGACTCCCCAAGGATAGTGACCCCGCTGTGATGACTTTGCTTTCACTCTGATAGAGTAATGAAACGTCACTCCTTATGTTCGCTTACAGTCACAGAGGAAATCCACCTTTACATAACCAGTTTACGCGTTAATATGTATTAACAGTACCTTAGGGAATAGTGCCAGCAGTTTAACCACAAGTTATTCAAAAGCTGTCAAAAGTATAAAATGAAATGAAACGACTTTTCAGCAGGTGGATGTAAGTGCAATTGTACCTTTCCTCTTCATTTTTTTAAAGAAACATCTTGGTTGTAATGTTGACACTATACTTTGATGTCCTGACCTCATGCCTGGCTGCTTCCACCTGAGCTGCTTATACTCTTTGTTTCTGCCATTCACATTGGCCCTTGTCCTTAGGGCCAAGTTGGACAGGTGAAGGAGATAGGTGTGCTGAGGATTGAGGATGCATTATGGGATACAGTAAGCGGTCAGACACAAGCAGCAGGGAACAATATTCTGTACAGGTATGAGAGAAGTCTGATACCAAGGTGTTTGTCCACATAAGACTTTTGACACTGGGGTTGTAGTTAATGATATATAATGATTACATTTGTGATCTTCAAATGTAACCCATTACTTACACTTTCTCCAAAGTGAGATACTGAGGCTGTTTTTTCTACTTGTATTATGCCAGAGCATAATGATATGCATGGTTATGCACTGTAAAAAATACAGTTTTACATTTTTCAGCTGGACCAGTTTTCTACTCGCACGTTGACTAGTATAATAAACATTTTTTTGCACTTTAGTTACTTTGGGTAACTGGCAATTTTTTTCAGCTGTCATAAACTGTGTAATGATATAAACCATGCACTGAGTAGTATAGGGTGTGGTAGAGCACAAGAAAGTGTTTCACATCTGTGTAAGCAGTTTCCCATATGGTTTGTCTTGGATTTGTTTTTCTGTAGCAGTAAAACTTCCCAGTTTCATCAGTGTCTCATAAGTCGCAAAGTGTAGACATAGCGCTTATTGCATTACCAAGGACTCTGAATAACGGAATCCTTGAAAAATGACATTTGGCCACAGGGGAGATGTGCAAACAGGAATCTTGGCTGTAAGTGATGGTTGACTTTTCCATGACTGTAGCAGATTGTGTCCAAACAGCCTTTAGGATTTAAAGTAAACTGATCTAACAGTGGAGTGGTTTGCAAGCCTAACTGAAGCTCTCTTGTGATGTCCTGATCCTTGGAGGGAGAGTAAAACCCATTTTTCCTGTTCTGCATCAGTTTCAAGTTAGTTAGGACTTTGCCATCATACCCCTTGGAGATCAACAGATTATTTGTTCTTGAATTTTAGAGCAGGAAGATAATCTTTTCTGGGTGAAAGGACAGGGACTTCTACATAATTACAGCATTTGGATTTAGCCACCTTCTATGTCCTATTTCCAAGCCAGATTTTCTAAGTCATGGCCATCTTCCCCACAATGAACCAACAGAAATCTTGTATCAAGTCAGCCAACGT
This sequence comes from Protopterus annectens, assembly GCF_019279795.1. NCBI lineage: Eukaryota > Metazoa > Chordata > Ceratodontiformes > Protopteridae > Protopterus > Protopterus annectens. The sequence goes on from NC_056747.1 coordinate 881,757,179, forward strand.
AGTGACATAGGTGATGTGAAGCTTTGTTGCATCTTCCCCATTGTTCTTCAAAGTCTTTAGCTGTCCCCTCTATTTCTAAATGTACTTGGTTCATCAGTCATGTCTTTCAAATTTCAGAGGAATAATGGCTTATACCATATTTTTTCATAGTTTTGGCTTTTTTTTTTTATCCCTTCCTGCAAATCATTGTTACCAGCCAGCCCTCATGCCCCATCTGCACCGGGTCTTCCAGCTACTCCATGGCCTCCAGACTTACTCCAGTAATTGCTGGGGTTAATCACTGACTGAAGGCAATGGAGCTTGGCACATTCAGGGGGTTGGGGAGGGTCTTACTTAGCCTACTCTGTTTCTCCCCTCCCATCTGTGGCATGGTCCAGAGTACGCATCTAATGTGGGCATTAAGAATATTGCTCTGCCTCTGGAGCAGCTCAGCCAGACCCACTGCTATCCATTTTGACCACACCTCCTCTAGCGACGTGCCCAGCCTTCACTAGCAGTTGTCAAGCGATGCCCATGTACCTCCCCCTGGGATGGGCAAGCTTATCCCTCCCTGGCACTCTGTCATTTGCCCAAAATGCTAATCAAACCTGGGTTACCTGGGTCTTAGCCAGGGCATTATCCTAGTATGCCACGATAGTGGCACAGTTTTATTCTTTTTAATGGCAGTCAGGCATCATCAGAAAATCATTGAAAGACCTTGCTGTGGTTTCAGTATCACTAATCAAGCGTGCTTGTGACAGGCAAGTAGCATCAGAAGATTGACGCATGCAGTGCTTGTTATGTTTATCCCCAGACCACAATGTCAGGAATTGTGAACATTGTCCTAAATTTAACTGTCAGCATGCACTAAAGAGCTGACTATGACCAAATTAACTGGGTTTGAATAACAGTTCATACGCTGGAGGAACTGACCTGGGTGTTAATGTGGAAAGTGACTGACTGATGTCACTTTGCCCATCCTTGGAAGAAAGAAAGGCAGTCCAGTCCACAGCAGTGCTGACCCCTACTGTGAAGCAAGAGTTTACAGGTAGCTTGTACTTTATATGTACTATCCTATTCCATACATGTTTCTGCAGTAGCTTTCCAGGGGAGTGTGCGTAGAAGCATGTGAATGAACACTGGAGGAAGAAGACATAGCAGTCCCCTGTGTATGTGTGTGGATGCATGCAGGTCAGCAGTTAGGGGAAGGGATTAGTCTCCAAGAAAAAAAAAGTATAGCTGCCTGATGATTGGCCTCCTGAGATTGTCTCTCACCCAATGAGACACAGATCAGCTAACTGGATTGTAAGAGGGTGGTGGTGAGTAAAACAAATTTTAGCAAGCTACTAAGTAAAGATATCACAAAATATTACATTCACAATCAACGGAAAAATGATTAAGAACTTTGGAGAAAAAAGTTGCAGAAACAATTCTCTAAACTAATTTAACCGGCTAAAATAAAAAACAAATGTCAGATAGGGTCTAAACGTGTTTACTAAAGGAAGGCCTCTACAGACTCTTAATTTTTGGCAATCACCAATCATCTCAAAGCCTGTCTTAAGTGGGTATATCTTTCAAGGAGTCCCCTATAAAATAGGATTGGAAGCTTGCCATAGAAGTGCTAAAAAGCTTCCACTTCTGTTGGTACTCCTCTCTGATGTAAGAGATTAATACTACAGGTTAAAAGCATAATGGATCCAGACTGTTTGTTGATGAAAGAACCTTCTTCTGCAATGCTAGTGAAGGCTATGGCAACACAACTAAGCCAGTTTACAGTTGTATTTACTGTGCATTTTCTTATGACCATAGGCTAGGAGTAAAAAACAGTCTCTGTCAGCACCTTCAGCACCTTCAGAACAGTAGTCAGAGGAACAGTATTTGTCATGAAGGTCAACACACATCCGGTTCATGCTTGCCAAGTTTGAAATTTTTTTTGGTACCTTTGAGTGTTCAAGTAATGAAGATAAAAACAAAGTGGGTCTCTTTATCTCTAACACATAATAGTCAAATTCACACAATTTTAATAATGAAATGGACACGCATACAGATAAAGAATTGTAAACATGTTAAGTTTTCTGCAGTATACATACGTTTTCTTCTTTTAGCAGTTCTCATTCATTCCAACATTGTATAAATCGCTCTAGTCTTGCTTTCTCTTAAATTTCACTTCTCCTCCTGAACATTTTTCTGCATGTATTGTTCCTACAAATTACATATTTTTCTAGATAATTTTCTTTTCCCCTTTTCTAAAAATTACACCTCCAGTTCTGTTATCTCCTTTACATTATTCAGTTACTGTTGGTTTAAATTCTGTTTTTTATTTTCTTATATTTTTGGCAGTTACAGCATTATACTTAGTAAGGCCTTTCTATGTGTAGACAATTCAAAGTCTGTATCCCAGCTTAAAAGAGTTATTTTCTTAGTTACAGTCTTCTGCTCCCCACTGATGTTCATCGTGCATACAGCTGCAGTCATAACAGAAGGGTTCTCCTGCCATCAGGCGGGTCCTCGGTCGGCCGAATTCCAAAGTCTAGGTCCGGCGTCGGTTGTCGTCGCTTCTTCCCTGACGTTAGTGCGACAGGGATATAAAAGAACCAGCCGACGCCATTTTCTTCAGTCTTTTTTGCCGCGCGGTGCCCGAAGCAGAAGCAGTTCGCAAGTGCCGGTCGGCCAGCTCCTGAGATTACAAAAAATTTGGAACCGAAGTCTTCTTAAAAGCTAAGTACCCGTTGAAACTTTTTTGCCTCAGACCGATGTCAGACAAAGTTAATAATTGTATTTCTTGTGGGAAGCAAATACCGCATAAGGATTTCCATTCCCTCTGTATACCTTGTTTAGGCCCAGACCACAAAGTCTCGGTCTGTCGCTTTTGTGCTACATTCAACAAACGCACTATTAAGCGTCGGGCGGAGTTCGCCCAGCATTATTTTGGGAAAGCATTTAACTATACTATGTCGTCGGATACTCCGACTCCGGTTTTATCTAAGAAACGCAAAGACAAGGACCGACACTCGAGGTCCGCGGCCTCTACCGACACCACGCCAAAGCCGACTACACGTGGTCCGGTTCTCAGCGAGGCGCCTACGCAGCCCTTGATTACCGACGACACATCTTCGGCAGTGTCTCCTGTACCCGAGGTCGCAGGCTCCTCGGCCCACACCCTGACTACAGATACCGAAGCCACGCTGGGCATTGAAACACAGAATGTGGACAGGTCCACCTCCACTCAAGGTGTCTTCAGACCTTCCTCTTCTTTCTCCATCAAGGCTTTCACCAAGTCTAAAGCTGCCATGCACCCTAAGAGACCAGCTACACAGGGCCCATCTCCAGGCCCCATGCCTAAGAAACAGATGCTTAAAATGGCTGAGGATTTAATTACTCTAATCAGAGGTTCTCAGCCACCTCCGGACAAAAGACCCAGAGTGGAGGAAAATTCCCCCTCCTCCGATCAGGGCTCCATTATTTCAGAGCACTCTGATTATCAGGAACAGTCTTACTCTCCTTTTGAAGACTCTGATGCAGAGGAATCTATTCCTTCTGTATCCCCCCCTGAGGATTACTCATTTGGTAAAACTCTGCATACCTTAAGGGAACATTTCCACTGGGAAGGCCAGGATTATTCAGATTCCAAGAAAAGGCTCAGGGAATTTCTTTTGTTACCCCAGCACAGGCCTCTGGCTATACCTCCTGTCCTGGACATCCTAGATGATGTTTACTCGGAGGCCTGCCTTAACCCGGACTCTCTCCCTCCAGCTCCAGTTAAACCTGACAGGTACTACAGGGTTCCTGACTCACACCAATTTCTATACAAAAGCCATGCTGCTGACCTAGAAACCATCTCACAGGGGCCCAAGGGAGTTAAGGCCTCCATTGCCAAAAACCCATTGCCTTCTGAGAGAGATTCCAGATCCTTAGAAAGGTGGGGAAAAAAGGTATATACCTCGGTTACCTTATCCATGAGGGCCTTAAACTGTCAGTTTCATATGCTAAAATACTAACAGTTTCTGTTATCTCAATTGAAGTAAAATGTCACAACCTGAACAACCAGACATGAAGGAGTTGCAGGATTTGATGCATAGTGCAGAACAAGTGGGTAAACATACCTTACAATGTGGTTTTGATGCTCTAGAGGCCTCATGTAGAGCTGCTGTTACAGGCTCAGTCATACGTAGGCATGCTTGGCTCAAGGAACAAGCCTTGCCTGATCATGTCAAAGCTAAATTACTAGACGCCCCTCTTCAAAAGGATGTACTATTTGGGGCAAATGCTGAGGAAGTATTACGGAAAATGGATGAAAAGGCTAAATCAATGCAAACTGTGAAAGAATTTATGCAGGTTCAACCCCCACGTTTTAGTAGAAATTGGCCTTCCAAAAACTGGTCCTTTCCTGCCACAGACAGACCCCAAAGAGGCAGATACAGGCGCCCGAGGGGCAGAGGACAAACACAAGGCTCGTACAGAGGCAGACAATGGCAAGCTCCTACACAAAGATGTGGTGAGGACAACTCGCAATCTTTCAGAAAGCAAAACCAATGACTTTCCCCCTTGCATGCCAACCAGGTCTCAAATGGCAGCACCCTTAGGAGGAAAGCTGGCACTATTCTCAAAAAATTGGCATATTATCACAAAGGACAAATGGATCCTGAACATTATAAACAGAGGCTACAAATTCCATTTTCATACCCTTCCAAAAATGAAAGGCATGCCAAACCTGCCACACAATCAAAAGGCAGAGGCACAAAAGCAAATTTCAGATCTTATAAACATGAAAGCTATTCAAGAGGTACCTACACACGAACAAGGTCAAGGTTTTTATTCCAGGCTATTTCTGGTGCCGAGGAAGGGCAAAGATTGGAGACTTATTTTGGATCTTTCCATCCTAAACACATTCCTACTCGTACCAAAATTCAAGATGCTCACTCTACAGCAACTTCTTCCCATGCTGGGCAAGGAGTCTTGGCTGGTAACATTGGACCTCAAGGAGGCATACCTGCATGTCCCAATCAGACAAAATTGCAGAAGATACCTCAGATTTCTTGCAGGTTCAATACATTATCAATTCTCTGCATTGCCCTTTGGTTTATCTACTGCCCCCAGAGTATTCACGAAATGCCTGGCATCAGTAATTGCCTACTGCAGACTTCAAGGGATACAAATATACCCTTATTTGGACGACTGCCTGATCCAAGCGGACAGCAAACACATTCTTCTGAAACATCTGGCTTATGTAATAATGTTATTAAACTCTCTAGGATACACAGTCAACAAAGAGAAATCAAGACTAATACCCTCTCGGAAGATAATTTTCCTGGGTGCCAATTTGGACACAAACACCCAGATGGCCTACCTCACGCCAGAGAAGCAGGGGCAACTAATTCAATATTTCAGAACACTGGCAAATTGCACCAGGCTGACTGCAAGGAAAATCCTGCAGGCTCTGGGATTCATGGCATCTTGCATCTTACTAATCCCATGTGCAAAGCTGCATATGAGAAAACTACATTGGTACCTAAAAAAAACATATGGTCTCAACACAGCCACAGTTTGGAAACAATGATACCACTAATTCCATGTCTGCAAAAGGAATGTCTGTGGTGGGCTCAAGCATGCCAAACAAACACAGGTCTTCCATTCAGCAAGCCTCAAGCAAATCAAGTCATCACAACAGACGCCTCGGACTACGCCTGGGGGGTGCACATGACAGACCTGTGCATTCAGGGCAAATGGACCCAAAAAGAAAAGCACCTTCACATCAATCAAAAAGAAATGCTAGCAGTGATAAATGCTATTATGGCCTTCAAGGACCTTCTACAACCAGGTCAGCTATTGATAAGAACAGACAACACCACAGTTATGTGGTACATAAACAAGCAGAGAGGAACACATTCTTATCCCCTATGCAGACTGGCCATGTCACTTTGGAACATGGCCATGGACTTACAAATGGAGCTACAAGCACAGTACTTGCCAGGCAAGGAAAACATGCTGGCAGACAACCTAAGCAGGAATATGACAGATCCACACGAATGGAAGTTGCATCCAAAAGTTTTTACAGAAATAATCCAAGAATGGGGAAGGCCAGACATAGATCTCTTTGCCTCCCACAAAAATCATCAATTAACAAAGTTCTGCTCAAGGATCTTCCATCCAAAGGCCTGGAGAGTGGACGCTCTCTCTTTCACTTGGACATCAATGACAGATTATGCCTTCCCACCTCTTCCTCTGCTGCCCAAAGTCCTATTGAAGACCAGAGCAGACAGACCAAAGATGATCCTCATTTTTCCAGACTGGCCAAGGCAACACTGGTACCCACTACTAAGGAGCCTGACGCATTCCCCACCATGGACCCTCCCTCTAATGCCTCTTCTTCTGACTCAGCACAGCTTCAAAACTCTTCACAGTCAGCTGAATACACTCAATCTAGCCGCATGGAAGATTCCTTAGCATCACAGCAGGCCCTGCTCTCCAAGGAGGTGCAGGATGTCATTTTGGAGGCCAGAAGGCCATCGACTAGAAAAGCTTACTCTGCAAAATGGAAACGTTTTTGTGTTTGGAATGAGAAAAAGGGCCAGTGCCCTGGAAAACTGAATTTACCTCAAATACTACAATATTTGGCCGAACTGCTAAGCAGTGGACTTTCGTTCTCCTCCATCAAAATCCATGCCTCAGCCATTTCTGCAGAATACAACACTGATCCACCTTTATTCTCTCACCCTCTATTAAGACAGTTCCTCAGAGGGGCTAAGAATTTAAGACAACCAAGAAAACAACCAATACCTGCTTGGGATCTTAATTTCATTCTGGAAAAACTGACTTTGCCCCCTTTTGAACCAGCTGCCTCATCAGATTTACAATATTTGTCCTGGAAAACAGCTTTCCTTCTGGCTATCACTTCAGCTCGTAGAGTTTCAGAACTACAGGCCCTTATGGCTGTCCAGCCTTTCATCATCTTCCATCAGGACAGAGTTTCATTACGTACCAACCCGTCCTTTATGCCTAAAGTGGTATCCAGGGTAGCTTTAAATCAGGCCATACATTTACCTACTTTTTATCCTAATCCTCAAAACAAAGGGGAGAGATTACTGCATTCCTTGGACATCCACAGACAACTGCATTATTATTTGGACAGAACAAAGCCTTTCAGAAAATCAGAACAGCTTTTTGTGGCCTATGCGGTAGGAGCTCAAGGAAAGTCAATATCCAAACAGACAATCTCAAAATGGATAGCCCACTGCATACGCTTTAGCTATTCCTTTCATGGCAAAACTGTACCTACAGGCATTAGAACTCATTCCACCAGGGCCACAGCCACCTCTGCAGCCTTCCTCAGAGGAGTTCCTACCAAGGATATTTTAGAAGCAGCCACTTGGAGTTCTGTGCATACCTTCTGTAAGCACTACAACCTACCATTATACTCCAAGTCTAGAGCAGGCTTTGCCACTGCAGTCTTGCAGGGCATTTTGGCTCCTCCTAGCTCCACCTAGTGCCTACCACCCCTTTCTTAGCTTTGGGATTCTACCCATCTGTTATGACTGCAGCTGTATGCACGATGAACATAGTACAGTTTTGTACCTACCATAAATGTAGATGTTCGAGTGCTAATACAGCTGCAGTCCAGGTTTCCCTCCCACCTTCCCCTCTAGGGGTATTCTTTTATGGTGTATTTGCTTGCAACTACTGTTTTTTGATTATATTGCATTGCATTATTACATTATTTTATGTATTGCCTTCCTTCTGGGGGCACCTGACATCTGGGGCAAGAAAGACTGAAGAAAATGGCGTCGGCTGGTTCTTTTATACCCCTGTCGCACTGATGTCAGGGAAGAAGCAACGACAACCAACGCCGGACCTAGACTTTGGAATTCGGCCGACCGAGGACCCGCCTGACGGCAGGAGAACCCTTCTGTTATGACTGCAGCTGTATTAGCACTCGAACATCTACATTTATGGTAGGTACAAAACTGTACTTTTCTGACTTTCACCTCTATTTTGTGAGTGAGAAGTATCTGTATTTAGTACAAGTATACTCCCTACAATGCAAAAGCAATGTCTTTCGACTTCTCCAGGTAGGGGTCGCCAGAGCCGATCACCAGTCTGCAGATTGATTGGCAGTGGGGTTGTCACGATGTTGAGTTGCCAGCCTGGTGCCTAACCTTTACAGGAGAGACACACACACATACCTACCAACTGCGGGTCTTTAAAACACATTCAACTGCAGGGAGGTCATGGAAACTCCACACAGAAAGTGCTCCAGCTGAGAATCAAACCGGAGAACCTCTTGTTGTGAGTCAACAATAATAACCGCTGCACCACCGAGATTTGTAAATATACCACCCTCCCAATAAAAATGCTAATAAAATACCTCATTAAAATCATCTGGTTCTCTACCACATGGTATACATTTTAGTAAAGCTGGGAGTAATGCAAAACTGCAGAATTACAGATTCAAGACACTTTACAGAAAATGCCGGATTCTAAAGAGAATGAAGAGTTAGAATATTTGAGAAGAATTTCAATTAAAATAAGTATATTGAAAGGCTTCTGTGATTCGGTGAAGCCTTTGTCTAGTACTGCAGTGACAGATGTACTCATTAGATAATACCCTTGAGTTAGAACTGGAAAATTGCCAGAAGATATAAAATCTCAGTTATTAGATGTACCTGATACAAGAAATGTACTTTTTAACCAGTCAGCTACTGATTTACTGAAAACATTACAAGAAAAAGGTAAAAATTGCTGATTCTGATGTGAAGGCAAACCATCCTGCAGTTCTTCACTTCCAGAAAAACTGTCCTGCGTCTAAAGTACAGTTACATTGAAAGCTAGTAGCTGTCCATTAGTCTTGTCTCCATAACTGTAAGGAGAGCAAACTTGCTGTATTCCACATTCTCCAGAGAGGTGGTTTAATTTGCTAAACATTTAATGACCTCTGACCTTCGTATATGCTACCTTTACTAACCAGTGATGGAGAGTACCTTTGAGATTCAGTTTCAGTGAACTTCACTATTACCTTTGAAAGGTCATAAAACAGATGCCATTTGTGTTCAGAATATCTAAAGGCAGTTCTTAAGAGAATGATGATTGCCTTGTGTCTGTGTTAAACTAATTACTTATGGTGAAGGAAATGATCCGAATAAACTTCTTAAGGTTCTCCTAGTATGACTGAATTACTTGTATGTTGAAATAAGAAATGTTCCTCTTAACCTTTAATCTAAAGAGTAGGAGGTGCTTAAGCTTGCTATACCATTTCAAGCTTATTTATTATAATAACATTTACTGACGAAGTTACAGATTTGCATTCTTATACCTAAAGTCTTAATATAATTTTATCTTCTACTATAATAATAATGTGTTTAAAAACTTTGTATTAAGAAGTACTGTATTTTGGTTTGTTTGCCAAGTGGAATCTAATGGATATCCCACTGCCTCTAATAGGCTTAAAATTTTTCTTTTTCCTTTCCTCTGGCTGTACCTCCAAAGAATGCTCAACTACAAGAGCCATAACTCTTAATACATGTTTAGTACTTCAAGAAAGACATTTGAATCTTAAAACATGTTCATTGAAACATAAGCATGTCAATGTGATGTAAATGCCATGGTGGTAATATGTATTGCTCTGCACAGGTGTTCATAGGCAACTCAGGTTTTATGTGGACAGAGCTGTCGTTCAGAAAAGACTCTCAGTTGACCTAGGGCGTAGTGCTGAACATTTTTCACCACAGACACACAGATGGACAACTTGTCCATCTGCCAGAGGCTATCCGTGTTGTGATTTGTTTATAGAATGTACAACTTTGATGCCATTTCCTGACGAGATGTGAGCAGCTGTCTTTAATGTTTGAATCTTACCAAGACTTTTCTTAAACTGTTAAACAGATTTTGTCAAAGTCTAAATAAACACAGTAGTAAGCAGTGAATCAAAAAGCATGCATGCATATAACGGCAGCATTTCAGACCCTTGTTAAATATCAAGTGCTACTGTATTGAAAATTAATTTTAGTTCAGGTTAGTATTTGTCTACATACTAAGGGAGATAGTTAAGTTACTAGCAAACTCTTATGGTGAATGAAATGATTGGAATAAACTTCTTAAGGTTCTCCTAGTATGACTTTATTCTTCATAAAAAAAATATTAGCATTTAAAGTTATTTTTTTCCAAACACCTTTGTTGAATTATCACTTGTGACATCGGCAAATTTACGTTAATGTAAAAGTAATCAAACTATATTAACATAACAAACATTATACGTCACACATTTTGCTATATATCATATAACCTAAGCAACATTACATAAATTATTCAATTTCTGCCTTTTTAAACAAGAAACATCTGTATTAAACCATCACTTACTACATAGGCAATCATAAGTTTGTACAACTGAAAACAAACCACACAGACACAATCCTAATCGCAAGCATTTTACATCACAAACCATAGTGACACACTCCCAGTTGCAAACATTATAAATCACTTATAATCTAAAACATTACATAGCTCATTTAAGTCCTGCCACCTTTTACACCTCATTCCTCCTTGTATGTATTGTTCTTTCAATTCCCATTTTTTTCCTATGTAGTTTGCTCCTGCCTTTTTCTAAAGATCTAAATTACAGTTGTTTTATCTCTGTTATTATGTTCGCTACTTCCAGTATAGTTGGTTTAGATTTTGATTTCCATCTTCTAGTAATTACTTTTTTGGCAGCCACCATTATTAGAAACAGCAAGGCCTTACCATGTCTAGGCAATTCTAATTCTGTATCATAGCCCAGAAAAATCATCTCCCTCGTCAGACCAATCTGCCCACCCAGCATCTTCGACAATGCATCCTGCAGGGAATCCTTAGTCTGCCAAACAGCCACACTCCCAGAAAATATGTTCCCAGTTACTTCTTTCTTCCCGTTCACACTTCCAACATTTACTGTCTGCCTGAGGAAAAATTCTCAGGAGTCTCCTTTGGGTATAAAAATATCTATGTAAACATTTCCAGGCAGAAATCCTAATTCTTCTAGATTTTGTTGTATATTTGAGAGACATTACATATATCCTGCCATTGTTTCTTTATGAATTGCTTATCCAGTCTCTCTTCCCAATCCTTTCTAACCTCCTCTGATTGTTTCTTATAGTTGTCATGCAATATTTTATGTGTTGTACTAATTATTCCTTTTTTAATGACAGCTTCTGTTCTAGATTCTATTAAAAACTCTACCAGTGCTGGTATTTTGTGTAGGACCCCCCTATTTCTTTCTCTTTGCCTATACTCTGATATCAATTTATAGGGAAGGCAATCTCTAACCTGCATTCCAAATAAGCATTTAAAATTTTGTACAAGTTTGTTGCATTTCTCTATGGATTTCCAAGGACTAAAAGCTGTTAAGGACAAACAAGATATTGTAAAGGATTGACTGTGAGCATTTTGCGGAGTAACACACACATACGTTTTTGTTAAGCTATTTATGTATTAACAGGCTGGGTCATGTATTGTTTTATTCTGCATTATTTTTGAATGGCGATATTCATTTTTTTTGTAGATTGACGTACTGTTTGAGTAATCACCAGTTATTTTTTGTGTAATATTTTTAAGTTTGTCTGTCTTTGTTTGGGCTTCCCCCAGGGTGTCCAATAAAGAAAAGAGTATATCCCAGATATACCAACCCGATTATAATATTGAATGAATGAATAAGGAAAAATGGATTATGGATGTTCATGACCAAGTTACAAGAGATTGTGTAGCACAGGTGTTAGATTGGTTTTAGACTTCTGATACTGAATTCCTACTGCATTACATTAAGGTTCGGAAAACTTATTTTGCACCCAGTTATGGCCCAAAAAGGCTAATATCTAGTGATATTTGCAATGCTGTCTGTGGTTGGAAGTGACTAGTTTTTAAGTTAACAAAGCAAAAGCAGTTCTCTTTTTGTTGTTGAGCAGAAAGTGTGCATTTTTTGATATTCCTTATTGAACCTGGTTTCATATGTTCATAGCTATTTACTAGGCAATCAGTCAGAAGACTATTACATGCCTAGCCAATAACCAGATGGTGACCAAACGTGGGGAATCAGACCCCTTACCGTATGCCTGTGAGGTAAACACCTTAACCATTAAGCCAAAGCCGTAGCTGTAAACAAGGTAGTGTGACTGTTCGAGACCAGTCAAATGAGGATTAGGTCCTTGCTGCTAGTCAGTGTCATGATTTGTTGGCTAGGAACTGCCCAAAGGGAGTTTCAGAGAGTACCCTTATGCCCTAATGTCACCTGCAGTGGTGACCTCAGAGTAAGAATATAGTGGTTGTGGAAGTAAAGAGACTTGAGTATTTTTGGGTCAACCAGTTTGACTGTTGGTGCATATTTTGCCAGTTGTGTTGGCTGCATTTGAAAGTATCTTTGCCCAGTTGGTCTATATGTTTGTAAAGAGTTTCAGCGAGTGTAAGGTATTTTAAGGAATGCTTTATCACACTGTTATTTCTTGTGAGGCTATGGTCAGAAGCCAGGTTTTTACTATGGCTTTGACACTGATGTTGTGAACTACCTGTCACACAGAATCTTTACCAGACCAAGTTCCTGAATTGTATGATATGAAAGTGTGTGTGTCTGTGTGTGCATAAGAGAGGACGAGACTAGCAAATAGGGAATTGCTAGTAGTTTAAGTATAATTAGTGAATATTTTTCTTAATGACACACAATGTAGGTGTAGAAGAATTTTAAGATGACAAGGCTTATTGCATCTTAAATCTGAAAGTGATGATCAGTTGTACTTTTTTCACCTGCTAACAAGGGAAATGCTGAAGATCCTGCAAGCTGAAATCCAGCAATAGGAAACTGCTATTTTAAGCAATTTAAGGATAACTAGTGCGTGCTTTTGTTAAAGAATATATACCAGAACATTAGTACTTTTAAAGAACTGTGGTGTTGAAGAAGACTTTTAAGAATTCTGTGGACTGCAGTTAGATGAAAAATCAGTAAATACTTAAGGAAATAAATCCAGACCATTTACAGAAAGGCCTGAGAGAAAGACTAAAATTCAAGTACTTTGGCCATATAACAGGAAGGCAGGATTCAGTAGAGAAGACAGTGATGCTTGGAAAAATAGAAGGCAAAAGAAGAGGGTGGCAGGTGCTAAGGTGAATAGACAGCATTACTAAAGTAACAAATATGAATTTGCAAAAACCAGAGAAGTAGCTGTTCACAGATAGGCCTGGCATGCTAAAGTCCTTCAGGTCACTAATAGTTGTATTTGACTACACAAGTAAACAGCAGCAGCTCTACTGTATTCTTTTAACGTTTTATTGTTATACTTTAGCTTTAATATATTGTACCTGATATAATAGGTTGCAAGTTAGCATTTTTACTGGCATTTGGCCATAAATGTGTACATTTTGATTGCAGCGTGTTGTGGATCAAATTAGCTGGAAAGGGCTTCTTTCTCTTATGTTGTACCCCTAAATATTTATGAGAGAGTCCGTTCTCGCCTTAGGTGTCTACTTCCCTGCCAGCTGCCGGAGGGCTGTCAGTTGGGGTATTCAAGAACTGAGACACATGCCTTGCACCTTGTGTACTATGTATGTGGAAGAGCCAGTGTGCAAGCTTCAGGATCAGTAAACATTTAATTGCGTATGGATGCATACCAGCTATTTTAACATTTAAGTAGCAGGCATCTCAATCAGAGTGTGGATGGTTGACTATGTGGGCATACCAGATATATTAATATCTAATTAAGGATCAGTGGAGGTTTGTCATTGGCTGATGAAACATGTACACACTCTGTTGTCCTTCAGTGGTCTATCCTACTTCAGCAGTGATGGAGTAAGCTATGGTCACCATCTGTCCCCAAGATGAGTACCATATCATTCAGTCATGAGACAGTATGACAAGGCCCAAGTCACAAATCACTTGGTACCTTGTTGCATAAGTGGAGGAACAGTGCATTCCCAGTGCTGAGTGTAGATACCTATTCAACAGTGACAGTGTCAGTACTCCACTCTTTGCATTTCCATGACCTGGTAATCAGTTTTAGATTCATAGACTGTTACCAGGCTAATGACCCAGAGGGCCTTTCTAAGCCTAGCCAAGTTTTCCTGAAAGAGTAATGATGATGTCTTGTATCTAAATAGGGCATAAAGTGCCAGGCATTTATAAGCTACCTCTGTCCGTAAGGGACATAGGTGTCAGGCCTAGTGTAAATTTCCTATTCACCGTCCTCTGGTCTAGGTTGCACTTAAATTAAGTAATGGATGAACTCAGCTTCACATGTATGAGAAGCCTGCATAGGAGGGGCAGTCAATGAGACACGTGTCTGTTTCTCCAGCATGATCTGTTTAAGTCATAGACAAAATTCAGGTCCCTAGACCTTGTATTTATGGTACTGCTTGACTTACAAATATGCAGGAGATTCATAAGTATGGGGTTTGCAGATGCCATGAAAGCCAGGCATAGATCACTCGACAGCAAAATATAGGAGACTGAGTCGAGGGAAAGGGCTTTAAGATGGTCTGAGTAAGGCAGGTTTTGTTACACCTTGTATTCTTTTTGTAAGAAACCTCTGAGGATGCTCTGGTTGCTGCATATGCCTGGTCAGGTACATACTGAAAGGAGACCTCTTTGGACTTAAGTGCCATGCCCTTACTTTTAAGTTGCGCAACATAAAAGGATTTTCTTGCCATTGTGGCCACATGTGTACCCAGATCCCTGAGCACTGGGTCTACTCTTAGGGGCGTATTATGAACCTGAACATTTCAGAATCTGCATACAAATTTTTGAATATTTCACACACAGTCCTTTATACATTGGAAGACTAAAGAACACACATTTGAGGACCTGAGATTCAGTCCTACAACTCTCAGCTATGTTCACACTCTAATCTGATATCTACCTGCCTAGCTAGTTGTGAGTAAAGGATTTCATTTTGCATCTTGCATTATATAGTAAGCAAACTTCCTGCTCCATTTGCATATGTGCAGTACACCTTGGATTTCAGTGGCATGGCGTTATATATGCTTTTCTCCAATAGATATCGTTTGCCTTTGTCAAGGAACCTTGGCACTGTGCTGTGGATACCATGTCTGTGAATAACTGTATATTTTAGGAACCTGTTGACTGCAGGTTATATGCAGTTCTGGATTATATTGTACAGAAATGCTAATAAGTTCAAATTAAACAAAATTAAAATATTTTTGTTGTTTGCTTAAGCTGTAGACCAGTGGTAAGTCAGGCACCTGCAGAATCTGCTAACATATGACAAATGTGGTGCCAAATTTTGCCTTGGAAAACATGTTCTCCAACAGAGTTTTAATGTATGAGGATAGCCAGGTAGATTTGCCTGGCTTCACAACAGTGTAATAAACCACTGTGAAGCACGGAAGGTAAAAAAACAAATACATATGGCTACTTTGTTGGCTAACCTTGCTAAATGTGGTTAAAATGTCATGGTTAGGGAGTGTGGAAAAAAGTTAATAAATAAATAAAACTGAAGCAACAAAAGGTAACTGCAGTGGCAGTTACATAGCTCTACCATATCCCTTCCTCCTCATTAAGCATGGCTCTGGACTTAGTGAGCATGGAAAAAATTAAATAAAAAACTGAACTAGTGAAAGTAACTGTGGTACCTTATCAACCACAGCTACAAGGACTTGCCATTTGCCTTCCCCTTGTGGGCATGGATCAGATAAATAAAAGAGAACTAACACAAGTAACTGCAGCAGCAGTTACAAGGACCTTTGTGTGTGTAGCGGATCCTGTGTCTGCTGATGCTATTTATGTATTTTGTTCTATTCATTTGATCTCTGCATGTGTGTGTGTGGGTAGACATTGTTAAATACTTACAAAACATACTTTGTTGGAAAATACTTCCCACAACAGCAATTGTATATCCTAGAACTTTGAAATGTTAGGCAGAGGAACTATTTTACATAAAAAATATAAAAAAGTATGTAATAGCAGTAATAATAATAATCTAACAATATAACAAACCTGTAGCCTAAAATGCTACATGGATAAAACATTATTTATGTGCAGTATGTCATTGTTGTTTACATAAACTCTCAGAATAGCTCACTTCATACATCTGTAGCTCCACTAGGAAAACTGTGAACTGTAAGTTTATGGTATATATTAATGGTGGGTAAGTTTACGTGTGTGCCTCTAGTATTTATTGTACTACTGTTTTTGGATATTCTTATATTTCTACTGAGTCCATTCCTGCTTTTGTATTTGTTGTGTTTCTGATTTGTTTTACTTTATTTATTTTTTGTATCTTATTTTTTTATTTATTTTTATTTAATTTAAATTTTTATTGATTTAATCTATCTTCCTTCTGTAAACTGTCATTCTTATGGTACGAGCCTGAGTATCAAAATTTCATGCAGTGATATACACTCTTTCCTCTGTGTTGATCTGTATGACAATAAAGTTTTCTTTGACTTTGACTTAGTAATACAGACTTATACTGAGCAGTTTAACAGATAACCATTTTGTAAGCTTAGTATTGATCTCTAGGGTGGGTGTTTGAGAAATAGTGGACCTTCTAGGGGTAGGGAGACCTTCTTCTGCCAGTGATGGGCCTCTCAACAGCCCGCAAGTGGTACAGTATTCCAGTGTAGTAGCAATCCTATCAGGCATTATTTGTATGTTTTATACTTCCTTGTTGGAAGCCTTGCCATGCTTATCCTCCATCAAGTCCGTGTTCAGTAAAACGCACCATGTGACCGTCTGCAGACAGCCTCCCTGAGCAGTATAGATGGTTAGATTACATGCCTTCCCTTACTAGCCAACCATTGTATGGACCACATGGCTCCCAAAGCTAGTTTGCAAATTTCAGTCTGGTGTTTTGCCATCTTAGTTGTAGTTGATCAGTTTTTGTTACCTCTTTAATGCTGCCTGCAACCTTGTTGTGTAGGATCTGCAGTTTAGACAGATGTATTGTATGGACTTTCCCCATGAGAATCACCAGTTCATGGCAGAGTTGGTAACCGTTATTAGATAAAGTGGCAATGAAAGCTACCAGATTCATGATGCACTGTTAGGCAGATCTGCAGAGATCATATGTAACACCAAGTTTTGAGACTAAGCAGAATAAAAGTACATAACACGCACCTTAAATCTCGTGCTGTTCAAGTAAGAGTCTTACTCTGTAGTTAGAAGAATACTTTCCGTTGCTGTTTTTTTTTCCTCATTTGTGTCTCGGCGTCTTCATTCTTTGGGCTTGTTGGAATTTCTATTTATGGAAAGAGTCCTTTCTTTATTTGTTGATATATTAAGCACAGTTCTAGATGAACAGCACATCCTTCAGGAGTAAAAATGTCAGACTACACCCATCTTGTATGCATCTACATTCATGGTGCATCATAGACATCATTGTTGGGTCAAAGCTCTAAATGCATTTAATTTGTTGGTTTTCTTTCCTCCCACCTTTTCATGGTCTAAATTCACTTGACTAATTTATTCCAAATCTGCATTCAAGGAAGCAAAATGTTATTTTAGTCTGTGATGGTTTAAATTTGGAACATAGTCTATTCACAGAACTCTGCCTGTGCTCTGTAATGTGTCAGGCATCGTCTATTTTTGTATTAGGAACTGTGAAACAGTAAATTACTGTATCATAATTTGCTCTTTTTTGAATCTCAGAAAATGAATGAAATGAAATAGGTTTTTAAACAAGCAAGTCGTGCAGTCTCTTTTTTAAAGATATAATTACTTCAAGCTGTGAACCTGTTATCAGTGTCTTGTGTTTTGGTAGCAACTAGCTGCAAGCTGTCAGCTAAGAAGAGAACTATAAAAGCTTTTTGTCGAAGGTACTAAAAGGTACTAAAACACGCAAGTTAAATCCTGTGCTCTTCAAGTAAGGCTCTTACTTAGTAGTTAAAAAAACACTTTCCTCTGATGTTTCTTTTTTCTTCATTCCAGGTTTTGTCACTAGACTGTACCATGAATTGCTGATTTTTTAAACCAATTTGGATAAATGTGAATTTCATTTTTTTTTCTGAATACTGAGGGTACTGCAGGCAAGTTAATGGTACTTGGCTTAGGGTGATCCAACAAGTAAATGTCTTTGGAAATTTTATAGTCTTCAAAATAAATCTGAGCAACCGAATGCTGGCTTCCATGGAGAATTGTTGCTATTAGCCACAAAGGCAGGCTGTACACACACACTGTGAAGGGGTAGTTGAGAGACTCTGGCAAGTGCAAATCGATAAAAATGCTTCATGCTCTCATAATGCGAAACCGAGGAAAGGAATCCCTTTCTAAGGTAACAGATACTGATGCAGGAGAATATATAAGGATGTTAATGAACGTTAATTCATTTTGGCACAGACCCAAATACCCTGCTTAAATGGCTTGTGAAATGCTGGCATATCTTGACAAAGTGCATTTGTACATTTGATTATACGGCCAATTATAGTGCACTTAATTAAATTTCAAATGAAAGGCTCTGCTATGTGAAGATGTTGCCTACATGAAAAAAAAGATGATTTGCTCTTGGGACAGTTAATAGAGGATTTTTCTCATCAAACCTCTTACCTGCCTAGATATTTGCAGAATGTCCAGATTTTTTACTCATATTTTTGATCCGTTCCTCATAAAATGTGTGTTTTTCTGTTAAACCATTGAGGATTGAAGTAAAAAAATAATGACATACATTTTAGTTTCAGACTTCATATCCTTCCGAAAAGCATACTAAGGCAAAACCTATTATTTTACCAGCTTTCTAAGTTTATAAAACCAATATTTAAAAATTGTCCCTGATTTTGTGCCATTTTGCCCCCATTATTTATGTTTTGCCCAAATGATTTGCACTTGGAACTTGAGAGGTGTGTTTCTCATCATTTTGAGGGAAACATGAGAACTTCCTGTTTTTCTGTTTGCAGCTGAGGAGGACTGGGCAGATAAGCCAGCTGAAGGAACTGTGTTTCCAAACAGTAAAAACAGCCCATTTAAAACAACTTCTCTGAATGTCATAAGTTGTATTTATTTGTTTTCCCTCTCTCTCTCTCCCTAGCCTTGCATGTTTTGCGGTGTAGGTGTTGTATCTAGGTTTATCACACTGAGTTAGAATGGAGTTGTGGAGTTTACGGTTGCTTTCCAAGCAGCATTCTGATGATGTCACAGGAGGAACAAAGCAACACCTTTGATAGTGGCTGATTCTGAATAAATCAGGAAAAAAACATTGTCTAGATAAGTGGTAGTAATGGAAGGCATGGATGCTGTCACTATACTCTGCTTAGTGATTCATTATAAGTTGCTTGCAACACAAGTTAAAATGTAGTTTGCTGATGTATTAAATTACTTGTTAGCTGCCTCAACTAAGAGTATGGTGTTCTTCTTGTGACATTTTTGCTCAGGTTATCAGAAAAATTTAGGAATGAAGCATTCATTGAAAATCAAACCAGAAGTGGACAAAACAGCTAGCAACAGAAAGTGATTGAAAAGAAAGTAAAGAATTTAAACAATGTGATGAAAAAAGAAGTGACATGCTGATAAAGAGTTGACATACGAATAGCTTAGGTGAGGTAAATTTAAACCAAAAGGTGGAAGGTTAACTTTGGCAGCTCAGTGTAGTAGGCTATTTAAGCAACTGTTCAAAAAATCTGTGGAAAATACAGGAAACACATACAAATGTATGTTCTTGTGCAGCACAGAACTAGAAACGTTTACACAGTTTGCTGCAGGCAGCAGCATGATTATGGCTAAGATTTTGTATTCTGAACGAAAATGACAATAGGGCAGTGTCGGTAGATTGGACACTGTGCAAACGTTATAACATACAAATAGCTGAGAGGTGTTAGAAACATGAACTATAAAACAATTGCTGAAAATGAAGTTATGATCAAGTGGGGGATCATTGAATACAAAGGTTGTGAAAGTAAAAGCAAGAAAAACAGATACTGACAAACAGAAAAGGATGAAAATAGCATTGATTAGCAGTTTGTCAAGTGCTGATTTTGTGAAGTACAGTCCGTTACAGTGCTGTGCAATCAGTGGATAACCAGAAGAGAGAGCTCACCAAAGATTGCAAGCTTGCCCTTTTGCCTTGCTGTTGTGTTAGATTAGATTAGGGACAGTAGTCTTTAGTTAAATTAGGAAAGATTAGATTAGGGACAGTATTCTTTAGTTAAATTAGGAGACTGCGGTGGTGGTGCTGCGGTAGCGTTGTCGCTTCACAGTTAGACGTTGCCCGTTCGATTCTCAGTTAGAGCGTCTTCTGTGTGGCGACATGCGTGAATGGGCGTTCCTTCGTTGAAGGTTGTACGTTAGGCCCGGCAAGCCAGCACGTAAAACTCTACTGCCAATCATTAGCGGACCGGAGTTCCGCTGTGGCGACCCCTAACCGGGAAAAGCCAAAAGACACAAACAAACCAGAAGTTCTACACCCAATGACTAGCATACCTCTCAAGCTCTTAGAGCAAGAAATCTGGACAAAGGCCCAAAAATAGGGACAATTTTTAAATATTGCTCTTACTGAATTAGAAAGTTAATAGAATAATAGGTTTTTCATTAACATTCAAACGTCTGTCATTATTTTCTGATGTCAGTCCTCAGTGATTTGTTAGTAATTTGCAGAAAAACAAAATTTTACGAGGCACAGACTAAAAATATGAAGCAAACATCTAGACATTCTGCGAAAATATGGACAGTTGATAGGTATGCCGACTAGTGTTCTGCACTGACAGGCATAAATGAATGCATGCAAGAATAAACTAGGGAGATGTACAGTGAAGACACCCAGATAGTTCTAGTGGCAGCAAGAGTGACTGGGCTAATAAAAAAATAATTTCCAAGCATACTTTAACAGGGGGAGCACTACATGTGGCCACACGGGGGCATTTAATGGTAACATAGGAAAAGACAGCGGAAAGATAGCTTAAGACACAAAAATGTGTAATTTGAAGGTAGTGTGTGACATATGTCTTACCATATCATTAAAGTCAATGTAAGGTAGAAACTGATTATGGTCTGTGTTCCAATACTGTTCAGGAATTGGATGGGGTGTAAAACTGTTATTTTTTTCTGATTATTTAACCATTTGGGGATTTTAGGATAGAATAAGAATTCAATAAAAGAAATGAAGACAATTAAAAGACTAACAGGAAGGTGTTTAAAATTGGATCAGCGAAAACATACGATAAAGGAATTTTTGGAAAACCGTAATGGGATGTGTCTGTTTTATACTAGTCAAGACAGCTTGGTGATTGGTAAGTAAAGATAAGTTTAAAGATAAGTTTAAAAAAAGTTTATGTGGAAGAAGTATCTGAATAGCATCAGAAAAAATAGAGCTAGATTGTGGAAGTTAAATATAGATACTGCTAGACAGGAAGACATATTGAAATAATTAAAGAATATTATGTCGTAGAACTGTAGAATTTTTAAACACTATAATAGTGGAAAAAAGATTTAAAGATATTGTACAATGCCAAGACCATGTGTGGTGATTATTATTAAATAAATGTCTGGTAAAAGAGTCTGTGATGTATAAGGTGTTTGAAGAAAGATTGTTGTTTGCATGATACTGAGGAATCCATGTTTTGGTATTGCAAAATATTTCAGTGTTTTTGTCCAGTTAAATTTTTACAGAAGCATATAGGAAAGCTTATTTCAGCTATTAGGCTCATAGGTTAATGCTAGACTATTGATTTGGTGGACTATTTGTATCTACCTTAACAAGAGTTGAGTGTTGTGAGTATCCATCAAAAATGAATCATTTATACCTAGTTTCAACTCTTTTCATTGATAACTCATGGGGGTCAGACGTAGGATGTAATTATGATTTCTTGTCTTTTCATCAAAGTTCTACTTAAAGAAGGTCATGGAGCTACTCCATAGAAGCGGGATTCTCTAGTAGGTATCTGTTTTGCCAGCAGGTCTTATTTATGTTATGATGAAAGGTTCGAGCTCTTGAGCAAGTGTTTAGTTTTGTGGATGTGTAGGAGCTCACATAGGACTGGATCCTTTGAGGCTGTCTAGGCTAGATAGAGGTCCCCTCTCAAGAGTCTGTAGGACACAGAATAGAGTGAGAGCACTTTAAGGTGGTTAGTGTAGTTTAAGGTGGACATGCTCTTGATTGTCTTAGTGAAAAAATGCTGCAGTCTCTCAAGCTGAATTAAATATATAGACAAGTATGTACCAAATGGGACATTATACATGGTTATAAGTCTGGTGAGGGAGGAGTAGAGAAGGGTAATGACTTCCTCAAATCTTGAAGATAAAACCCTGCTGATCATTCTGGCTAGTCAAAAGGATTTCCAAACAACAGTGACTACATGGTGATCAAATGATAGTTCACTGTCAATGAAAGATACCCAGATCCCTAGTGACTGAATCAATGTGGTAGTTGCATTTCTTAGCATTCATTGTAAGGCCATGGTCTAGATTCCACTTGTTTTTGTGCATGTTTGGCCCTCCAAGGGACTCTATAAATCAAAACAGGAGTTTATGATAGCTGCAAGGTTGCAGTCTTCTTTAAACTTGGTCAGCCATAGACTCTTGATGTCAGCTGTGACATTAAAGAAATAAATACCACCACTGGTAAGTAATCTTCTCGATGAGAACATACCTTCAACACCAATAAGTTGTGTTTTGTCTGTAAATCCATTTGCTGTCCAGCATATAACAGAGGCTTGCATTTAGTTTGATCAGCCTACTGATAATACCACAATGTAGGATGTTATCAAAGGCCTTAGTCAGATCCAGGTAGGCAGTGTGTGAACTGATTTGCCTGCACCTAATGCCATCAGTTACTTGTTTAAACAAGTTCATCAAGTTCAGAGCCAGGATCTGTGTTTGACAAACCCAGTCTGACTTGGGTCCAGGGTTTATAGACTGTGTATCCCTTTGTTAATAAGTTATATGATGATGCTTTCCATTGCTTTACAGATGAGGCTGGTGTAGCTGATAGGTCTCTAGTTTCCAGGGTCCATTAATATGGACATTAAATTTATGTGGACAGTATAATGTAGCAGTTTTTCTGACTTGGGGACAGGATTCATTTTGCAAGTATTTGGTTTGTTTGTGGGTAATGTATGGGAGACGTTTTGTTTAATAAATGATAGGATGCAAAGAAATGTACTAAGAAAATTGGTTGTACCCAAATGGTTGGGGGTGGTTAAAGAGGCTTGAAACCTATATATGTTTTTCAGTTATTGAAAATCTTTTATTAAAGAAAGTGTTTCACTTTCACTTTTACATTCTGCTTTCAGTGCAGTCCTCACGCATGGTGTACCATTTATTTTACTGACAGTGGCCCAGTGATTAATCTGGTACCACATGTTGTACCAGTTACTTTCTCTTTTACCATAGTACATAAAGCCTTGCTGACATCTGCCAGTTTACAAATTCCTGTGTGATATCCACAGAGATAGCAAAACAAATTATCTAAACTGACTTTCTAATTAATCAAAATAATCTTTCTACTCCCCACTTTTCATGCACCAAAAATTACCCCAACATTTCTAAAGATAAATGTCAATATCCAGTAAAAGAAGCCCACAATAATATAACATATATCTGAAAAGAGCAATAAAAGGTCAAACAATAATATATACATTTGTTCAGAAATAAAAACTATCATACATTATAATATTGCCTACCCATCACCCCTCCTGTGTCCTCTAAACAATCCCTTCCCCTGAAATGATTTGGCTTCAAGGAGTCCACTTACTTAATAATTTCCTCTTAGTCTCTACAGTCTGGCTACTCACTCTAATTTATTTTTATCTAAGTTCCTCCGTTTACTAAATCACTTCTGGATCCATTCCTGATTTCTACTTCCTAGTTGTCTTTTTTTGCTACAGTTGTTGCAAGATGTATTAACTTGCTGGTGTTCTTCAATGCCCCCCCCCTGCACCTGAGACGCATTATTTCTTTTGTGAGTACTACGTCTTCACCCCTATTTTCTGGATTACTTACTGGAGTCCACCAGTGAATCCCCTCAGTTTAGTACCTTCCCAGAAAATGTGCAGCCATGTTTCAGGTTCCTGCTCTTCACAGCTCTTAACACCTCCCATCCATTTCTGGGAATGCCTTCTTTTGTTTTGCTGGGGTGTTAAAATATTTATGTAGACATTTCTACAAATATATGGAGCTTTCTTGCTTTGGTTACAGTCCTGGGGAGCAAGCATGTATCCCTCCATTGATCATCTGTTAACTTTCTGCGAAATCCTTTTCTCATCCTTGTCTACATTCATATCCCCCTATTCCCCCTATCCGTTTACTTCCATCACCTAGCATAAGCCCCTGAAAGAAGTCTGGATCTGTTACACTCATTTGATCTCACTTCTAAAATATATTGAACTGTTTTTAGTTGTGTCTCCCCATTTCTTATAATTTATTTCTTATGTCTTACAGTAAATAGCCGTTGATACAAAAGTTTTACTCTTTGGGATATATAGTATTCTTCTCTAAGGCTGTCCAATCTTTCAAACTCAGTCCTGTCAGTTGGGCTGTTATTTCTCTTTCTCCTTATTTCCCTTATGTCCCCACCAGGAACAGACTTTGGTCAACTGGTGCTCTAGGCCAAAGGGCTCCACGGCACCCCCCACCACACCAGCTGGTGCCCCATCCTGGTCTACCTACACCAAACATATACTGGAAAAGTGCCCCTTCTAGAGTGGCACCCTAGGTGGCTGCCTAGTTGGCCTAAGCCTAAGGCTGGCTATGGCCCCCACCTTCCTAGACTAAAATGGTTTTAAATAATATTCTGTGTAAAATGTGGCCTACCCACGCTTTCATTTTACTATTATTCATAAGTTGCAGTATGGCATTTTGTACATGAGCTCTCAATCCTCAGTGTCCTCCTCTCATTTCTATCACCTCCCAAAATCTAATAGACTCTTATGATAAAAAGATGTCTTTTGTTCCCAGAAGCATTGATTTCCACTTTGCTATATAATGCCTGTCTTGTAGTAGATATGTAAGTTTGAGTTTAGTGGCGTGAAGATAGTACCTTAGATATGACAATGCCAGTCCCCCTGTCTAGTGTGAGTTTTAAAGTTTCCCATTTCACCTTTGCTTTCTTACTGTCCCAGATGAAGTCTTTAAATTCCCTATCCATTTCCTTCCAATATCATCTTATCCAGTGTGTAAAAATATGCCTTTCCCAAATATAAGATCAGCAGAGCTATGAATATCTTAATGTAACTTGCTATCCAAATCCATAAACATTAACTTTCTGTTTTTAATCAAACTTGCACCCTTTCTCATGGCTTCTTTCAAAGATACTGTTCCACCTGCCGCATAATCTTCATCAGTCATATGCCTAGGTATTTCATTTAAGTACATTCCCATAAAAAATGTATTTACTTATTTACATTTGTTTACCGGGAAATTCCGACTGGACACCGGTCCTTTTTCGGCTGAGGCCCGGGAAGAAAAGCTTCACAAGTACATATTAAAAAAATCTTAATAGAAATTTTTACAATAGTAGATGATTTTACAGTAAACTACATGGCATGGAGAGTACATAGAACAGTAGTAACTAACAAAAGACATACAGAGGGTAATGAGTACAAGACAGTTTAAAACTGAGTAGACAATTAAAAGATACCTAAGGATTAAGCTGATAATAAGATATATAAAGAAATAACTCTG
The DNA here is from genome assembly GCF_019279795.1 of Protopterus annectens. NCBI lineage: Eukaryota > Metazoa > Chordata > Ceratodontiformes > Protopteridae > Protopterus > Protopterus annectens. The sequence continues at coordinate 881,782,728 of NC_056747.1, forward strand.
TACTAAGTGGCTAGGAGTTATGTTAGTTACGGTTGGAGCAAGGGCAGAGCCACTCCATTTTTAGGTGAGACTTGAGAGTGGTTTTGAATAGACTGCTGGATGGTAATTTGGTTATCGTCCCCAAAAACGGGGATTCCTGCTCTAAATCAGATGTAGGTGTATAGTTAATCAAAGTTTCTTTTGTTTTTTTGAGGTGCTTATTTTAAACTCTGCCGTAGTTTCATATTTCTTTAAGATAGAAAACATCTTTGGAAACTCTTTCCCAGAATTTATAAGATAAATAATCATATCATCAGCAAACAAAGCTATATTTTCCTCTCTTCATCCTTCTGATAACTATGCATCTGTGATTTCCTAATTTTGATTGCCAAGGATTGTGTGTATAAGATGAATACAAATGGCGATAGTGGGCACCCCGTCTCATTTATCTAGCCAAGATGATCTCATCTGTCAGTGCCCTGTTCATTTTAACCAGTGCAGCAGCAACTAACCTAATTGAATGTTTTTTCACATCAAGTCCTACTAATACCACTGGTCCCCCTGTTAGTTCTGTATCTGCTTGTATCAGTAATGTTTTGGCTATATTATAAAATGTTTGTTACTCCTCTACAAAACTGCATTGACCTAGACTTTATTAATTTCCTAGTTGCCGTAGCTAACCTCTTTGCTATGATTGTACTAAAAGATTTTATAGTCATGGATAAGGATTGACATCTATGTATATGAACCTGGATCCATTACGTCTCTACCCTCTTTTGGTAAAATTATCATCATTGCATCTTTCCAATGTTTTGGTGCCTCCCATCCCTGCAATATTTGGGTAAACATTAGTTCTTAATCCCGTATTCCTTCTAAACACTCTTCCATATCTCTATTGGCAGAACATCTAAACCTGGGGATTTCCCTAGCTTAAGATGTTACATTTCTTGTCTTATTTCTATCCCCAAAATGGGGGCTAATAAATCTAGCCTTTCCTGTTCATCAGCTTGGGTATATTCAGACCCTTTACATATCTTCTAATTGCAAGTCCCTCCTCTTCTATCCCTCTTTCATAATTTTTTTTTATTATTCTGCCATTTTCCCCATTTCCATAACTTTCACTCCTGTTGATGGGTCTGGCAAAGCAGTTATTGCCAGCTGCTTCTTTTTCTGTGTCAGTCTAAGGGCCATCATTTTCATACTCCTAGATGAGTTCTCAGTGTCTCAGTTTCAAAACTGTTGCCCTGCTTTCATTGATATTGTTTAGATAGTCTTACATGTGTTGATGTTCTTCATGTTTCACTGTTGCAGTCATTACACTTGGGTTATCCTGCTGGCAGGCTACCCTCAGTCGGCCTGAATTCCAAAGTCTAGGTTCGGCGTCGATTGCTGTCGCCTCTTCCCTGATGTCAGTGCGCCAGGGGTATAAAAGATGCAGCCGACACCATTTTCTTCAGTCTTTCTTGCCGCGCGGTGCCCGAAGCATAAGCAGTTCGCAAGTGCCGGTTGGCCAACTCCTGAGATTTTCGTGTTCGAATTTCAGATCCGAATTTTTCATTAAAAGCTAAGTACCCCATTGGGGAAACTTTTTTCTTGCTCCAGACCGATGTCAGAAAAAGTTAATAATTGTATTTCTTGTGGGAAGCAAATACCTCATAAGGACTTTCATTCTTACTGTATTTCTTGCCTAGGCCCTGACCACGACGTTGCTAGTTCTCGGTTTTGTGCTAGATTTAACCAACGCACTGTTAGTTGTTGGAACAATTTTGCATTACACTATTTTGGCAGAAGATTTAATTATACAATGTCGTCGGATAGCCATCCGACTACCAGAATTCACAAGAAATGCAAAGAAAAAGAAAAGGACAGGCATCCAAGGTCCAAAACCGACAACGAGGCTTCTTCTAAGCCAGTCTCCGGTTCGCCAGTTCTCAGTGAGGGGCCTTCGCAGCCCCTAACGCCCGCTACTTTAGACCTGCAGGCCGCTACCGACTCCTACGTGGAGTCGACTAGGCTGCTGGAAGCTCAACTATTCCCTCAGATGGGTCTGGAGCCGCTGAGCAGGCATCGGCTTCTGAGGGTGTTTTCAGACCTACTCAATTATACATTAAAATGACTTCAGCTTCAAAGGCAAAGACTAAATCACCTTTAAAGACAAAGAAACAGGTACAACAGCCTCTTGGACAGGCCTCCATGCCCAAAAAACAGATGCTGAAAATGGCCGAAGACTTAATTATTTTGATCAGGGGTTCCCATCCCCCACCTGATAAAAGGCCTAGGCAAGAGACAGAATATGAATCTTCAGATCAGGTTTCCATTTCATCTGATTCCTCTTCTGATCAGGAATACTCTCTTCCTCCCTATGAGGATTCTGATGATGAAGAATCTATCCCTTCAGCCTCTCCTCCTGAGGATTACTCTTTTGGGGAAACCTTGCATATCATGAGGGACCATTTCCACTGGGAGAGCCAAGATTTTTCAGAATCTAAGAAAAGGCTCAGAGACTTCCTTTTACTACCACAACACAGGCCCCTAGCTATTCCACCTGTGTTATTAAGCCGGACAGGTACTACAGGGTTCCTGACTCTCATAAATTCCTTTTCAAAAACCCTGCTGCTGACCCAGAAACTATCTCTCAGGGTCCCAAAGGGGTCAAGGCTTCCGCTGCAAAAAACTCTACCCCCTCTGACAAGGATTCTAGGGCATTGGACAGATGGGGAAAAAAGATTTACACTTCTGCTGCCTTGGCTATAAGGGCTTTAAATTGTCAGTTTCATATGCTCAAATATCAGCAATGTTTTCTGTCACTGCTTAAACAGAAAATGTTGATAAATTCTGAATGTGCAGAAAACAAAGAAATGCAGGATTTATTGCATGCAGCTGAACAAGCTGGAAAGCATACTTTGCAATGTGGTTTTGATTCTTTGGAGGCCTCCTGCAGAGCCGTTGTTACGGGTTCTGTCATCAGGAGGCATGCTTGGTTAAAGGAACAAAATCTGCCTGATCATGTCATAGCAAAATTATTAGATGCCCCATTACAGCATGATACCTTGGTTGGTGTTAAAGCAGAAGAGGTGTTAAAGAGAATGGAAGACAAAGTTAAATCTATGCAAACGGTTAAGGATTTCTTACAGGTACAGCCTCCAAGATTTAGCAGACACTGGCCTACAAAGAATTGGTCCTTTCCACTGTCAGACAGACCACAAAAGGGCAGATACAGACGCCCAAGAGGCAGATCCCAGCCCCAAGGTTCATACAAGTCTAAACAGTGGGGTGCTTCTACTTCCAAAAGTGGAGAAGCCAAATCACAGCCATACAGGAAACAATCCCAATGACTTCCCCCTGCCTGCACCAAGCACGTATCTTCTGGCAGCACCTTTAGGGGGGAAAACTAGCACTTTTTTCTCAAAATTGGCACATGTTAACCCAGGACAAATGGGTCCTAGACATAGTCTCACAAGGCTACAAGTTTCACTTCCATACCCTGCCAAGGACAAACGGTTGGCCAGACCTGCCAAAACATTAATGGGCAGAGGCACAAAAGCAAGTCTCATCCCTCATGGACATGAGGGCCATTCAACAAGTACCAGAGCAAGAGCAAGGACAAGGATTTTATTCAAGACTGTTCTTGGTACCAAGAAAGGACAAGACCTGGAGACCAATACTGGACCTATCTATTCTAAACACATTTCTGGATATACCAAAATTCAAAATGTTGACTCTACAGCAACTTCTGCCCATGCTGGGCAAGAAGACTTGGCTTGTGAATTTAGATCTAAAAGAGGCATACCTGCATGTCCCAATCAGACAAACATGCAGAAGATACCTCAGATTCAAAGCTGGCTCAATGCACTACCAATTCTCTGCATTGCCTTTTGGCTTATCTACTGCACCCAGGGTCTTCACAAAGTGCCTGGCACCAGTAATTGCATTTGGCAGACAAAGAGGAATACAAATATATCCTTACTTGGACGACTGCCTCATTCAAGCAGAGAACAAGGACATTCTACTACAACATGTGACGTTTGTAAAGAGATTTCTAACAGGCCTAGGGTACACAGTCAACGAAAAGAAATCAAAACTAGTACCCTCTCAAGAGATAATATTCCTGGGTGCAAGCTTAAGTACAACTGCCCAAATGGCTTATCTCACACCAGACAAACAAAGGCAACTGACTACCTATTTCAACCTGTTGGCAACAAAGGCCCAGTTATCTGCAAGAAAAATTCTGCAGGCTTTGGGCTTCATAGCATCCTGCATTCTACTAATTTCATATGCGAAACTGCATATGAGGAAACTTCAATGGTATCTAAAAAATGTTTGGACTCAACATTGCCACAGCCTGGAAACAATAATTACCCTCATTCCCTGCCTGCAACAGGAGTTTCGATGGTGGGCACAGGCCTGTCACCACAACAAGGGACAGCCATTCACTTTACCCACAGCCAGGCAAACACTAACAACGGATGCATCAGATTATACCTGGGGGGCCCACATGGCAGGAAGATGTATTCAAGGCACATGGTCCGCAAACCAAATGCATCTACATATCAATCAAAAAGAGATGCTAGCTGTTCAGAATGCCCTGACAGCCTTCAAGGACCTACTTCATCCGGGACAACTACTGATAAAGACGGACAACACCATGGTCATGTGGTATATAAACAAGCAGGGAGGCACTCATTCCTTCCCCCTTTGCAGACTAGCCATGACTTTGTGGGACACAGAATTGACTTGCCAAGTACATCTGCAGGCACAATTCCTGTCAGGAAAGATAAATACTCCGGCAGACGAACTAAGCAGAAACCTCATGGATCCCCACAAGTGGAAATTGGATCCACAAGTCTTCAGCATGATAACAAGAAAATGGGGATGTCCGGATATAGTTCTATTTGTCTCTCCTCACAATTACCAACTAAAAAGTTTCTGCACAAGGACTTATCACAGACAAGCATGGAAAGTGGACGCTCTGTCTTTCAGCTGGAAAAGCTTAGCAGTATATGCCTTTCCTCCACTGCCTGTCCTCCCCAAGGTACTCCTAAAGGTCAGACAAGAGAAGCCAAAGATGATACTGATTGCCCCAGACTGGCCCCGCCAGTACTGGTATCCACTCCTAAGGAACTTGTCTCAATGCCCGCCTTGAACCTTGCCTCAAATACCTCATCTACTATTCCAGCAAAACTATCAGATCCTGCACAGCCAACTAAAGACCTTAAATCTGGCAGCAAGGCGGATAATGTAGTCATACAAAATGCGCCTCTCACTAAAGCTGTAATGGATGTCATTTTGGAGGCCAAAAGGCCTAGTACCAGAAAATCTTGCGCTGGAAAATGGAAGAGATTCTGTGCTTGGAAACAGGCACAAGGTATTGACACAGCTGTACCAAATATTCCTCAGATTTTGCAATACTTAACTGAGATGCTGGACAAAGGCCTATCCTTTTCATTAATTAAAATTCATGCCTCTGCCATTTTGGCTCATTACAATACAGAGCCACCAATCTTTTCTCATCCCTTGTTAAGGCAGTACCTCAGGGGAGCCAAAAACTTAAGGCCTCCAAGGAGATCACCAATACCTGCATGGGACCTCAATTATGTCTTGGAAAAACTCACCCTGCCTCCTTTTGAGCCAGCCACTACAGCTGATATAAAGTTTTTATCTTGGAAAGCAGCTCTGCTCCTAGCAATAACCTCTGCAAGACGAGTCTCAGAGCTACAGGCACTCATGGCTGTGGAACCTTTTATCATTTTTTATCCAGAGAGGGTTTCTCTGAGGACAAACCCGACATTTATGCCTAAGGTAGTGTCCAGTGTGGCCCTTAACCAAACTATTCATCTGCCTACTTTTTATCCAAACCCACAGAATAAGGGGGAGAGAATTCTGCATTCTTTGGACATACACAGACAGCTACGCTTCTACTTGAACAGAACCAAAGTTTTCAGAAAGACAGAGCAACTACTAGTGGCATATGCTGCAGGATCACAAGGAAAGGCTATCTCAAAGCAGACTATTTCAATGTGGATAGGCCAATGCATTCGTTTCTGCTATTCACAACATGGCAAGCCAGTGCCTAAGGGCATTAGCATTCAGCCAGAGCAGCAGCCACTTCATCAGCCTTCCTTAGGGGAGTACCAACGAAAGACATGTTAGAGGCTGCTACCTGGAGTTCAGTGCACACCTTCACAAAGCACTGTCATTTACCACTCCACTCTAAATCCTGGGCAGGCTTTGCCACTGCAGATGTTCATCGTGCATACAGCTGCAGTCATAACAGATGGGTCATCCTGCCGTCAGGCGGGTCCTCGGTCAGCCGAATTCCAAAGTCTAGGTCCGGCGTCGGTTGTCGTCGCTTCTTCCCTGACGTCAGTGTGGCAGGGGTATAAAAGAACTAGCCGACGCCATCTTCTTCAGTCTTTCTTGCCACGCGGTGCCCGAAGCACAAGCAGTTCACAAGTGCCGGTCGGCCAGCTCCTGAGATTTACGAAAATATTTCAGCCGAAGTCTTCTTGAAAGCTAAGTACCCCGTTGGGGAAACTTTTCTTGCCTCAGACCGATGTCAGACAAAGTTAATAATTGCATTTCATGTGGGAAGCAAATACCGCATAAGGATTTCCACTCTTTTTGTATTCCTTGCTTAGGCCCAGACCATGACGTTTCGGCCTGCCGTTTTTGTGCTAGATTCAACAAACGCACTATTAAGCGTCGGGCGGAGTACACCCATCACTATTTTGGTAAAAATTTTAATTATATTATATCGTCGGATACTCTGACTCCAGTTTTGAGTAAAAGACGCAAAGATAAGGACCGACATACGAGGTCCGCGACTTCTACTAACACCACGCTAAGGCCGACTACCGGTTCTCCGGTTCTCAGCGAGGTGCCTACGCAGCCCCTGAGTAACGATGACACTTCGTTACCGGTGTCTTCTGTGCCCGAAGTCACAGGCTTCTCGGCCCACATTCCGACTACAGATACCGACGCCACTTTTGGCGGGGAAACCCAGAGTTTAGACAGGCCTGCCATTTCTCAAGGTGTCTTCAGGCCTTCTTCTTTCTCTATTAAGGCTTTCACAAAATCTAAATCAGCCATGAAAACTAAAAAACAAGGATCACAGACCCCCTCTCAAGGCCCCATGCCTAAAAAACAGATGCTCAAAATGGCTGATGACTTGATTACTCTTATCAGGGGTTCTCAACCCCCCCTTGGACAAAAGGCCCAGATTAGAGGAAGACTACCCTTCCTCAGATCAAGCCTCTGTTACCTCTGAACATTCTGAGGACCAGGAATATACTTATTCCCCTTTTGAAGACTCTGATGCAGAGGAGTCTATTCCCTCGGTCTCCCCCCCCCCCCCGAGGACTACTCCTTTGGGGAAACCCTACATACTTTGAGGGAACACTTTCACTGGGAAGGCCAAGATTACTCAGATTCCAAGAAAAGGCTCAGGGATTTTCTCTTGCTCCCCCAGCATAGGCCTCTGGCTATCCTTCCTGTCTTAGATATATTAGATGATGTGTACACAGAAGCCAGCCTCAACCCAGATTCTTTACCTCCAGCTCCTGTTAAGCCAGACCGGTATTACCGGGTTCCGGATTCACACCAGTTCCTATACAAAAGCCATACTGCTGACCCAGAAACTATTTCACAGGGTCCCAAGGGAATTAAGGCCTCTACTGCTAAAAATCCATTACCTTCAGAGAGAGATTCCAGAGCTTTAGAAAGGTGGGGGAAAAAAGTGTATAGCTCGGCCACTTTAACCATGAGGGCATTAAACTGTCAGTTCCATATGTTAAAGTATCAACAGTTTTTATTATCTGAGTTGAAAAGTAAAATGACACAACCTGTGCAACCAGATTTAAAAAAGTTGTAGGATTTGTTGCATAGTGCAGAGCAAGTGGGTAAACATACCTTGCAGTGTGGTTTTGATGCTTTAGAGGCCTCATGTAGAGCTGCTGTTACAGGGTCTGTCATACGTAGACATGCTTGGCTCAAAGAACAAGCCGTACCAGATCATGTCAAAGCTAAATTACTAGATGCACCTCTTCAAAAAGATGTATTGTTTGGTGTTAAAGCTGAGGAGGTACTAAAGAAAATGGAGGAAAAGGCGAGATCAATGCAAACAGTAAAAGATTTCCTGCAGGTCCAACCTCCATGTTTCAGCAGAAACTGGCCTTCAAAAAATTGGTCCTTTCCAGCCACGGACAGACCTCAAAGAGGCGGATACAGGCGCCCGAGAGGTAGAGGGCAATCTCAAGGATCATTCAGAGCCAGGCAATGGCAAGCACCAACCCCAAGAGGTGGAGAAGATAGATCACAGTCATTCAGAAAACAGACACAATGACTTTCCCCTTTACCTGCCAAGCAAAGCTTTAATGGCAACACCTTTAGGCAGAAAACTGGCATTATTCTCAAAAAATTGGCATATTGTCACAAAAGACAAATGGATCCTGGACATTATAGACAGAGGCTACAGATTCCACTTTCACACCCTTCCAAAAAAGAGAGGCATGCCAAACCTGCCACAAAATCAAAGGGCAGAAACACAAAAACAAATTTCAGCTCTCATGGACATGAAAGCTATTCAGGAGGTGCCTGCAAAAGAACAAGGTCAATGGTTTTATTCCAGACTATTCCTGGTACCAAGGAAAGACAAAGATTGGAGACCTATTTTAGATCTATCCATCCTAAACACATATTTACAGGTACCAAAATTCAAGATGCTCACATTACAGCAGCTTCTTCCCATGCTGGGCAAGGAGTCTTGGCTGGTAACATTGGACCTCAAGGAGGCATACCTGCATGTCCCTATCAGACAAGATTGCAGAAGATACCTCAGATTTCTTGCAGGTTCAACCCATTATCAATTCTCTGCATTGCCCTTTGGTTTATCTACTGCGCCCAGAGTGTATACGAAATGCCTGGCATCAGTAATTGCCTTCTGCAGACTTCAAGGAATACAAATATACCCATATCTGGATGAGTGCCTGATCCAAGCGGACAGCAAGGACATACTTCTGAAACACCTGGCATTTGTAATAAGACTGTTGAACTTTCTGGGATACACAGTCAACAAAAAGAAATCAAAGCTAATACCCTCTCAAACAATAATTTTCCTGGGTGCCAGCTTGAATACAAACACCCAGATGGCCTACCTCACGCCAGAAAACCAAGGGCAACTATCTCAATACTTCAGCAAATTGGCAACCTTCACCAGGCTGACTGCAAGGAAAGTCCTGCAGGCTCTGGGATTCATGGCATCTTGCATCCTGCTGATCCCATGTGCAAAGCTGCATATGAGGAAACTTCAATGGTACCTAAAAAACTTATGGTCTCAACACAGCCACAGTTTGGAAACAATTATACCACTCATTCCATGTCTTCAAAAGGAATTTCTGTGGTGGGCTCAAGCATGCCAAAGAAACAAAGGTCTCCCTTTCTGCATACCTCAAGCAAATCAAATCATCACAACAGACGCCTTGGACTACGCCTGGGGGGCACACATGAAAGATCAGTGCATTCAGGAAAATGGTCCCAAAAAGAGAAGCACCTACACATCAACCAAAAGGAAATGCTAGCAGTGCAAAATGCTATTATGGCCTTCAAAGACCTACTGCATCCAGGCCAGCTATTGATAAGGACAGACAACACCACAGTGATGTGGTACATAAACAAACAGGGGGGAACTCATTCATACCCCCTGTGCAGACTAGCAATGACCCTTTGGAACACAGCTTTGGAATTGCAAATCCAACTTCAGGCACAATTCCTGCCAGGGAAGGAAAACACACTGGCAGACAGGCTAAGCAGAAATATGACAAATCCACACAAATGGAAGTTGCATCCTCAGGTTTTCGCAAAGATAACTCAGGCATGGGGACAGCCAGACATATATCTCTTTGCTACCCACAGAAATTACCAACTGAAAAAAGTTTGCTCAAGGACCTATCATCCACAGGCCTGGAAAGTGGGCGCACTCTCCTTCACCTGGACAACATTGACAGTCTATGCCTTTCCGCCTCTCCCTCTGCTGCCCAAAGTTCTATTAAAAGCCAGAGCAGAGAGGCCGAAAATGATTCTCATTGCTCCAGACTGGCCAAGACAACACTGGTATCCACTCCTGAAGAGCCTGACGCATTCCCCACCATGGATCCTACCTCTAGTACCTCTTCTGTTGTCCCAGCACAACTTCAAAACTCTTCACAGCCAGCTTCAAAACCCTAAATCTAGCCGCATGGAGAATCCCTTGATTTAACAACAGACCCTCCTCTCCAAGGAGGTGCAGGATGTCATCTTGGAGGCCAGAAGACCTTCTACTAGAAAAGCGTACTCCGCCAAATGGAAGTGGTTTTGTGCCTGGAATCAGAAAAAGGGCCAGAATCCTTGGGTAATGAATATACCTCAAATATTAGAGTACCTAGCTGAGATGTTAAACAGTGGACTTTCCTTCTCCTCCATAAAAATCCATGCTTCAGCCATTTCTGCACAATACAACACAGATACTCCTTTATTCTCTCATCCTCTCTTAAGACAGTTCCTCAGAGGGGCTAAAAATATAAAACCCCCAAGGAAACCACCAGTCCCTGCTTGGGACCTCAACTTCATATTGGAAAAACTGACCCTTCCTCCATTTGAGCCAGCTGCTTCAACAGAACTACAATATTTGTCATGGAAATCAGCCTTCCTTCTGGCTATCACCTCAGCACGCAGGGTTTCTGAACTACAGGCCCTCATGGCTGTGCAACCTTTCATCATTTTCCATCACGACAGAGTTTCCTTACGAACCAACCCTACCTTTATGCCAAAGGTAGTATCCAGTGTAGCCTTGAATCAGACTATCCACTTACCTACCTTTTACCCTAACCCACAAAACAAAGGGGAAAGACTACTGCATTCCTTGGACATTCACAGACAAGTACGTTATTATTTGGACAGGACAAAGCCATTCAGGAAATCCGAGCAACTCTTTGTGTCTTGTGCTACAGGTGCTCAAGGAAAGGCTATCTCCAAACAGTCTCAAAATGGATAGCCCACTGCATACGCTTTTGTTACTCATTTCATGGAAAAGCTGTGCCTTCAAGCATCAGGTCCCACTCCACAAGGGCCACAGCTACCTCTGCAGCTTTCCTCAGGGGGGTTTCTACCAAGGACATTTTGGAAGCAGCCACTTGGAGTTCAGTGCACACTTTCTCCAAACACTATCACCTTCCACTTTACTCAAAATCTAGAGTGGGATTTGCCACAGCTGTCTTGCAGGGCATCCTTGCTCCTCCTAGTTCCACTTAGTGCCTGCCACCCCTACTTAGCTTTGGGATTCTACCCATCTGTTATGACTGCAGCTGTATGCATTATGAACATAGTACAGTTTTGTACCTACCATAAATGTAGATGTTCGAGTGCTCATACAGCTGCAGTCCAGGTCCCCCCGTCCCCCGTCCCCCGTCCCCTCGTAGGACAGGCCTTATGACAAACACCTTCTCATACAACCTATTTGGGGTTTTCTTTTATGGTGTATTTGCTTGCAAACTACTGTTTTTTGATTATTCTATATTGCATGACTACATAAGTTTATGTTTTGCCTTCCTTCTGGGGGCACCTGACATCTGGGGCAAGAAAAACTGAAGGAGATGGCATCGGCTGGTTCTTTTATACCCCTGCCGCACTGACGTCAGGGAAGAAGCGATGACAACCGACGCCGGACCTAGACTTTTGAATTCGGCTGACTGAGGACCCGCCTGATGGCAGGATAACCCATCTGTTATGACTGCAGCTGTATGAGCACTCGAACATCTACATTTATGGTAGGTACAAAACTGTACTTTCTGCAGGGCCTCATAGCCGCATCTAATGTTATTTAGCTCCAGCCTTCCAACCATAGCTTTGGGATTCAACCCAAGTGTAATGACTGCAACAGTGAAACACGAAGAACAGTGAAACACAAAGAACATAGTACAGTTGTGTACACTTACCATAAATGTAGATGTTCGAGTGCATTTACTGTTGCAGTCCAGGTTACCCACCTACCACCCCCCATATTTTTGCTGCAACTTATTTGCACTTCTCTAATCTATACAACCTATGTGGTGTATTTGCTTGTAGATGAAGGTATAATAATGTTATGGTGCATGCATGTTTTATTGGCATATTTTTAGCCTACCCTTTTGGGGGCACCTGACATCTGGGGCAAGAAAAACTGAAGAAAATGGCGTCGGCTGCATCTTTTATACCCCTGGCACACTGACGTCAAGGAGGAGGCGACAGCAACTGACGCCGGACCTAGACTTTGGAATTCAGGCCGACTGAGGGTAGCCTGCCAGCAGGGTAACCCAAGTGTAATGACTGCAACAGTGAATACACTCGAACATCTACATTTATGGTAAGTGTACACAACTGTACTTTCTGCTTTTCCCTTTAACTCCGTTCTGTGATGCTGTCCTATCCCGCTTCCCATTTCTTGAAGATCTTTAACCCTGCCCCTCAGCTGCAGTAAATTTTTGTTTCATATGTGTCTATATGGCTTGTGATTTCTCTCTTACATTAATCCTGATCTTATTTTTGGACCTATCCCATCTGTGTTGCAAGTCATCTTCTTGTATGTGTATTTTATCTTATTTTTCATTTAAGAATTTGTTTATCCAATTCTCAAAGTCTTTCCTTTTTAGGAAATATGTAAGGAAATGCCAGTGCCTCTCGTTGTATACCATTTGGTTGACTGGGGTAATCTCCCCTGACGCATGATTTGATATCAGAATCGGATGTGTTATTACTCCTTTAACTAACTCCATGTGTTCCTGTATACCATTTGGTTGACTAGGGTAATCTGCACTGATGCATGATTTGATATAACAATCGATCTGCTGTTACTACTTTAACTTTTTGTGTTCCTTTTTTAAATAATACCTATCCAGTTTAACCTAGTTATCAAATCTCTCGGAATAACAAGTAAAGTCCTTTCCTTTCTGGGCACTCGTGAATGTGTCCAGCAATCTAAATGTAAATATTTATGTAAGGATCTCCCCTTCCCCTAACACATTCCAGGCCCTCAGCCCTCCGCTTGCATCCTTGATGTCTGTTATTACATTCCAGTCCCCCCATTTTTGTTGAAATGCAGTAATTTTGTCTGGGATATTTCTGGTGTAATTTTTACTAGTTTTAAGTGGTAAATACATAGACTCTCACATTATTCTGTAACAACTCCAATAGCTTAAAACCCCAGTGTATCTGCCTTATTTGTCCATCAGCACGCCATCAGTTTGACAGTTACCATTTCGTTTAATAAGTGTTACTGTGTCCTTTTTCCTTTCTTCCCTTCCTCATTCCTGCAAAAAAAAATAACTTGCATAATAAGTGTTTCATGCTACCTTTCCTTATTGTGTTTCCTGTAGAGGTGTTGTTTGGAAGCTGCTTTTGTATAAGTATGCCAAAACTTTCTCTTGTTTCTTATGCCCCTTTAACCCATTTATATTCTAATGTAAACACCATGCGTAGCCTGCAGTACTATAAATGTATCCCCTCACAACAGTCACGTTACCCTTTGTTAATACTAAGCTTATTCTGTAGCAGGCATTTATTCTCAAATTTCTATTACTGAATTTATACTCACAGAGGAATCGACAGTATTTGTAGTAAAGGACAGGATTACATTATTTTAAGAAGCTCATTACACTTGTTGGAGACTTCTAGTGATCTCCGAGGGCTTTACCAGTAATCTAAACAGAATGCCATTCATGTGTGGTCCATAACCTGTACAGTAATAATTTAAGCAATGTATCTTGAGCTTGTTTCTTGTTTGCTTTTCATTTTTACTTTGATCGTGTTTTCCCCATGAAACAAGTAGATAGTTGTCAGGCAGCAGGTCTGTTTTGGATAAGAAACATTTTTACAAGTGGGGGCATCACAGAGATTGCTACTTTCAGCATGTTACTTGGTGCTTTAATAAAGCTGAATATAAATTATAATTAGAACTGCAGTGCAAGGTGCTTTAATAAAGCTGAATATAAATTATAATTAGAACTGCAGTGCAAGGAGAAGTAGTTTGAGTTGAGTGCTCCTTGTTTTTCTTATACTTGATTTTGACTGGCATTCCCGTAATGTATTTAAAAAGTAATTCATTTTTTCATGCCTCACAACATTTTTGCTACCATCTAGATATTAAGTAAGCTGTCATGCAGCCAATGCATTTAAATATTTTTATTCTTTCACACTTCATTTGTCTTGATTGGACTCTCATAATGAGGGTTTGGCACCCAGGGCAGCATATTTAATTAAAGTTAGTTTTTGTGGTTTTGAGCATAGCCCCTCCCCTTTCTAGTTGGCCGCACCTCTTCCTATTGACCCCACCCATTCAGCTATCCCCTGCAGCCCCCCTTTGATTTGAAGTCACCAGCCGCCACTGCAAAGGATAATGTTTCTACCTTTAGATAATTTAAACTCACCCCTTCCTCAGCTGTATACAAACTATCAGCTTGACAACTAAGTGCCCATCACTGTGCTAAAACTCCTTTGGGATGTAAGCTTTTATGTTTACTTCATGCTTTCATATTGCAACCCTGCAACCTGGTCCATCATTCTTTATACAGATTCCTAACCAGCTTTTCAATTGCGCCCTCTTTAAATCAAAATGTACACTTAAACATTGATTGCATGTGAAGCAGTCCTCTCCCTTTCTGCCTTCCAGATGCCCCGTGCTCCCCTGTTACCTTCCTAATGTTTATATTGAGTTTCATTACTTCAGAGGCTCCTTCTTCATTTGTATTAACAGATTCCATTCCTTTTGCTTTTACTTACAAAGTACAAATCTTCTGTTTCATACTTTTATCCACATATTCTGTCTCTCTGTTCTTGCCAAAATGATTCCCCCCAAGTTTGAATTCCTCTTATTTATTAGACATGAAAATGTTTCCTTTTTCGGTACGTTTCTTCACATTTCCCAGCCTCTGAAGTTTCTGTGATGTTCTTCGTGTTTCACTGTAGCAGTCATCACATTTGGGTTATCCCTGCCAGGGTAACCCTCGGTCGGCCCGAATACCAGAGGCTTAGTATTTTTGTGTCGGTTACTGTCGCCTCAGGACTGATGTCAGGTCATCAGCAGTATAAAGCAAGGCAACCGATGCCATTACATCTATCTTTCTTGCTGCAGAGCCTGAAGCAGAAGCAGTTGACACAAGTGCCAGTCGGCCGCTACCTGAGTTTAGTCTTCCAAATTGAAGCTGAAGTCTTCTAAAGCTAAGTACCTCGTTGGGGATCCTTTTTTCTTGCACTAACCGATGTCAGAAAAAGTTAACAGTTGTCTCGCCTGTGGCAAGCAACTACCACACTGAGACTTTCATTCTTACTGTGTCACTTGCTTAGGCCCAGACCACAACATTCCCCGCTGTCGCTTTTGTGCTTTGTTCAACACCAGAACTATACATCGTCGGGCCCTTATTGTAGCTAGATATTTTCGCTTACAGTCCTTGAATTCCGTTATGGCTTCAAGTAAGCCATCCGACAGCAGATCTTCCGAAAAAATGTAAGGATAAAGACAAAGACAGAGAGCGCACATGTTTAAACCTACCAACGATGCTTCCATTAAGCTAGTCGTCAGTGCTTTCGCAGTCCCTGATGCCTGCTTCTGTGGATTCGTAGGCCACTACCGAGACCCTGTCGGAGTCCGTTATGCCACAAAACTCTTCTGTGACTAAGGACCCTGTGGTTGTCTCTCCCTTGGATGGGTCCAGAACCACTGAGCAGGCAACAGCTTCTGAGGAAGTACTTCACACTACCGATTCTCTACACAAACCAACTTCTTTCGCATCTACTGTTCTTTCCAAAATGACCGAGTTTCTAAGGCCCAGGGTACAAACTACACCCAAGAAACCAACCCACTCCCAGGCACCTGTTTCCTTGCCCGAGTCTCAAAGGCTTAAAGTGGCGGCAGACCTTATCATGCTCATCGGGAAGCCAAGCTACCCCTTCCAAAAGAAAGAGATCTATCCCCAGTAGTTTTGTCTAAATAGGAGTCGGATGACTCTGATGCATCTGAATATGAAGACGTGCAACCCCTTTCTGTTTATGAGGATCCTGATGCAAAGGATTCCATTCCCTCAGCCTCTCCACCCGAGGACTTTTCCTTTGAGGAAACCCTTCATCCCTTACGGGAGCATTTCCAATGGGAATGTCAG
This sequence comes from Protopterus annectens, assembly GCF_019279795.1. Lineage (NCBI taxonomy): Eukaryota > Metazoa > Chordata > Ceratodontiformes > Protopteridae > Protopterus > Protopterus annectens. Next base: position 881,798,867 of record NC_056747.1, read on the forward strand.
GACTACCCTCAGTCTAAAATCTGACTCAGGGAATTCTTAGATCTTTCATAGCACAGATCCCTGGCCATTCCCCCAGTCCTGGATGTTGTGGACGATGTTTTCCTGGAATCCAGTTTGATTCCTGACACCCTACCTCCTGCACCCAGAAAATCTGACCGGTATTACAGAGTCCTGACTCACAAATTTCTTTTCAAAAATCCTACTGCTGATCCTGAGGTTATTTCTCAAGGGCCTAAAGGAATTAAAGCAACTTCTGCTAAGAATTCAACTCCCTCAGATAGGGATTCCCGAACACTAGACATATGGGGTAAAAAAGTATACACTTCTGCTACTTTTGCTGTTAGAGCACTAAATTTCCAGTTCCATATGCTAAAATTTCAGCAACATACCATGGAACTCCTCAAACAAAAAGTGTCTTCTTTTCCTGCTTGTGCAGAATCTAAAGAGTTACAAGAGTTAATGAATTCTGCAAGTCAAGTAACTAAGCACACCTTACATTGTGGTTTTGCCGCCCTAGAAGCTTCTTGCAGGGCAGCAATCACTAGTTATGTCCTTAGAAGGCATGCATGGCTTAAGGAACAGCCCCTGCCAGACCATGTTAAATCTAAATTGTTGGATGCACCCTTGCACAAAGACAACTTATTTGACACTAAGCCAGAGGAGGTCTTAAAAAAGATGAAAGAAAAAGCTAAATCTATGCAGACAGTTAAGGATTTCTTACAGGTTCAACCACCCAGGTTCAGTAGGCATTGCCCCTCCTAACACTGATCCTTTCCTGCTCCCACCAACTCAGTTCAGCCCAAACCCCATGCAAGCAGACCCCCCCCCCCCGACAGCAGAGATCAAAACAGTGGAATCCCTCCACTTCAAAAACAGGGAGTTCTAAGCTGCCCCCTCATGGTAAGACCTCACAATAACTGTCCTCCACCACCCCCTCCCTCTGCCCACCTTCACTTACTCCTAGGAGGAAAACTCTCCTTTCATGCAATCACCTGGGCCACCATTACCACCGACTGCTGGGTCGTCAACATAGTGGCCCAGGGATACAAATTTTCTTTCCACACTCTTCCAACCCCAAAAGGGTTCCCAGATCTACCTCCAAACCAGTGGGCACAGGCCCAAAAGCAAGTTCTTTCCGTGTTCTCTGAGGGCAATAGAGCACGTTCCTGCAAAACAGAAAGACCAAGGTTTCTACTCCAGACTTTTTCTGGTATCCAGAAAAGAGGGCACCTGGTGCCCCATCCTCGATCTATCCATCCTAAACACCTTTCTAGTGATACCAAAATTCAAAATGCTTACCCTCTAGAAACTGCTACCCATGCTCTCCAAGGATGCTTGGCTAGCCACCCTAGACCTAAAGGAGGCATTCCTATCAGAGAATCATGCAGGAAATACCAAAGTTTCAGGGCAGGATCTCTGCACTTCCCTTTGGCTTATCTACTGCTCCCAGAGTTTTCACAAAATCTCTGGCTCTGGCCATTCCCTTTGGCAGACAAAGGAATATCCAAATTTACCCATATTTAGATGACTGCCTAATTCAGGCAGACAGGAAAAGCTGCTCAAGCATCTGGCTTTTGTAAAGTCCCTACTGACCTCTCTAGGGTACACTGTCAAAAAAAGAAATCCAAACTAGTACCCACCCAAAGGATTATATTCTTGGGAGCAAGCCTGGACTCAGCATCCCAGATGGCATTCCATACACCAGAAAAAAAAACGTACCTGACCGCCTACTTCTCACAACTAGCCACCCAGACCCCAGTTATCTGCAAGGAAAATCTTGCTAGCTTTGGGGTTCATGGCATCTTGCATTCTACTCATTCCATATGCCAGACTACATATGAGGAAACTTCAATTGGACCTAAAAAGCCTTTGGTGTCCACACACTCAAGACCTGGAAACTCTTATACCCATGCTACCTTGCCTCAAGAAAGATTTCCTTTGGTGGGCAGCAGCATGCTCCCACAACAAGGGACTACCTTTCTCACCACCCCCCGCCACCCAGACCCTCACCACAGATGCATCAGACTATGCCTGGAGTACACGCCTGGACGGCAGGTGCATACAGGGCCAATGGAGCCCACAGCAAAACCATCTCTGCGCATCAACCAAAAAGAGATGTTAGCTGTCCAGCATGCATTGACAGCTTTCAGGCCCCTTCTCTCCCCAGGGACTCTCCTGATCAAAACAGACAACACCACTGTGATGTGGTATATCAACAAGCAGGGAGGGACTCACTCCTACCCTCTGTGCAGGCTGACCATGATCCTTTGGCACACAGCCTCTGTCATGAAACTACACCTGTTAGCACAATTCCTGCCAGGTTCTCTAAACTCTATGGCAGATCAGTTAAGCAGAACTCTTCTGGACCCACACGAGTTGCAGATAGACAAAAGAACCTTCACCCTAATAACTCAGAAATGGGGCACCCTGAAGGTCGACCTCTTTGCCTCCCACACCAACCATCAGCTCAGCAAGTTCTGCACCAGGGAGCATCACAACATGGCTTGGAAAGTGGATGCCCTATCCTTCCCCTGGGTCAATCTGTCGGTCTGTGCCTTTCCACCTCTACCTCTCATTGCCAGGGTACTGCTCAAAATAAGGGAGGAAAAACCAGTGCAGCCTATCCTGACTGCCACCATGGCATCTCACTCAGACCCCAACCCTTCTAACCCAGAGGGAAGGAGAATTCATGCATCCCCAATTGCAGACCCTCAATTTGGCAGCTTGGCTTATTCCCTGACCACTGATCAATCTGCCAACCTCAGTAAACCGGTTCTAGATGTTATATGTGAGGCTAGATGGCCTAGCACTAGAAAGTCTTGTGCTGACAAATGGAAAAGGTTCTGCACCTGGATTCAGGCTAAGGGAGCCGATATGGCATAGCCCTCCCTCCCTCTCATCCTAGATTACCTAGCTGACGTGCTACACACTAGTCTCTCTTTTTCCTCTATTAAAATCCATGCCTCTGCTATCTCTGCTCATTTCCCCACTGAGCAGCCCCTCTTCTCACACCCTCTGATCTCACAATTCATAAGAGGGGCTAGCAACTTGAGTCCACCCAGAAGAGCACGTACCCCAGCTTGGGACCTTAACTTTGTGTTGGAAAAGCTCACCCTGCCCTCCTTTGAACCAGCATCTTCAGCAGAGTTAAAATTTCTCTTCTGGAAGGCAGCTTTTCTTCTGGCCATCACTTCAGCCAGAAGGGTCTCCGAGCTACAAGCACTCATGGCTGTGGAGCCCTTCATCATCTTCTATGCTGACAGGGTTTCCCTCAGGACTAACCCATCCTTCATGCCCAAAATGGTGTCTAGTCTGGCTCTCAACTAATCCATTCATTTGCCCACTTTTTCCCTACCCCACAGAACACAGTGGGGAAAGGATCCTGCACTCTCTAGATGTGCACAGACAGCTCAGATTCTATCTAGACAGGACTAAACCATTCAGAAAGTCTGATCAATTGCTGATTAGCTTTGCTGCTGTGGCAGAGGGCAAAGCCATCTCCAAACAAACAATTTCTAAAATTTATGGATAGCATACTGCATCCATTTCTGTTACAAGCAACACGGAAAGCCTCCCCCTAAGGGGGTCAGGACTCACTCCACCAGAGCAGCCTCCACCTCCTTAGCTTTCCTCATGGGTGTCCCCACCAGGGACATCCTGGAGGCTGCCACCTGGACATCTGCTCAAACTTTCACCAAACATTACCACCTGCCTATCTTCTCCAAATCCAGGGCATGCTTTGCCACTGCAGTCTTGCACGGCATCCTAGCCAGCCCCTAGTCTCCTTGACTACCTCCACCCTTTTCCTCAGCTTTGGGAATCAACCCAAATGTGATGACTGCAACAGTGAAACACGAAGAACATAGTACAGTTGTGTACACTTACCATAAATGTAGATGTTCGAGTGTATTCACTGTTGCAGTCCTGGTTTTCCTCCCTCCATCCCCCTCTTCTCTCTATCTCTTTCCTTACAAGCGACTTTTTGCTATTTACTTTCTACTGGTGGGGTTCTTCCACCATAACCTGGCTGTCAGTTGGGGGCTCCTGACAGTTAGGGCAAGAAAAACTGATGTAATGGCATATGCTGCTTTGCTTTATACCGCTGACGACCTGATGTCAGTCCTGAAGCGACAGCAACCAACGTAGAAATACTAGGCCTCCGGTATTCAGGCCAACCAAGGGCTTACAGCAGCAGTGAATACACTCGAACATCTACATTTATGGTAAGTGTACACAACTGTACTTTTTGTACAGTAATATACTTTATAAGTGTATTACACATGCTTTTAACTCTTATGAGTTTTATCCATTCTCAAACCCTTCATTTTTGTATTTTCTTCTAAAGCAATTTGTACTTTCTACTTCTCCACCCAATACAATTTCTTTGTACTTCTAGTTTTGTTGCCCCCCCCCCGTCCATAGTTTAATGTCCAAGTGCTGCTTCAGAAGTCTTTAATTTTTCCAAAGGGTATTCAGAATGTCTCCATATAGTCCCAAAATCAAAGCAGGATTCCCCTCACAACTAGTCCATCTGATTTTTCATCACCTTCCAATGGATGTACATCTTTCATTTCTTTATTGATTTTCATGGAGAAAGCCTTAACTTGTTTTTCTATCAACTTTCTTAGAAACATTGGGAAAGGCTTTGCCAGAAAACTTTCACTCCTCTTCATCTGTGGTTGTTTATCTGCAGCCATCCCTACATCAACATGCACTGTCTCGATCACTTCTGCCCATCTCTTTGGTAACGAATGCTTCTTGCGCTATGTCTGGATCCCCATAAGTTTTAACTCCAGTGGGATAGTAAACCATGAAGAGAGCTGAATAAAGCAACTTAAACTGCAGCTTTGTTTCTCTGGCTAAATGGATTGCCAGTAAAAACACCTTTCTGTTGCGCCTTGTCTGTCGGGAGTAGTCACTGTCGAGATATAGTCTTGTTGAGCCCGCCATCAGCTGCTGATCTTTCCATCATAATTTAGATAAAATTTCTTCTTTCTGGAGTTACGAATGCATTTTTATCACTATGGGCCACATTTGCCTTTGATTCCTTACTGCTGCCCCATTGATTCTGTGTGCCGGCTCTGTCCTAATACTATCCTTTGAGATGTCACCCCCTTTACTAATGTATGTCTTCATAAATTTCATGCAGTCTCTCCTTTCTTCCTGTTCTGGAATTCCTGGGAATAGCAAATTTTTCCTTCTTGCCCGGCTTTCTAATTCAGTCATTTTTTCCTGCAAGATTTACAGTTTAGTTTCCTGGATTGTCAGTCTCTGTTTTACTTCCTTCTGGGATCCCTGTAGTTCAGTAATAGCTTCTGAGTGCTTGGAAACAGCATTCTCCATTACCGTTATTTTTTGTCATTGACTGAAATGTAGTCCATCGTACTTCCATGAAATTTTGAGATTTCTTTAAAAAAGAATTAGGCATTTAATGAATTATTGATGTTTAGTACACGCTCACTTATTTATTTATTTATTTATCTATTTATTAATTTATTTATCTATTTATTCATATATTTATGCATTTATATATTTATATTCATGTTATAGAAATTTATGGTTGGTTTAAGGTCACTTTAAATAATCCTTTATTGTTAAATTGATTAATTAGGGGATTAATTTGTTTATTGTTTAAATGAGAAGTGTATATAAATGTTATGAGTGCATTGAATTAACTGTGATCCTTGAAGGCGAATTGCCGAGGTACCAGATCGTTCAATAAAAGAAAGCAAGTTACTGGTGAAGTACTGGCTGGCTGTGTGTTTTTTTATTTTTGAATTGTGAAGTGTTTTTGTTCTTTAAAAATCTTGTCCAATTTACTCTCTAGTGAACAAGTAGCCACATTCCGATTTTCCTGGAGGTCTGTCGTTGTTTCATGCTCTTCGCTGCCACTTTTCTTATTCTCAGCCTGCTCTCTCATACCATTGCTTGTTTTAATATTTAATTTTGGTGTTCTATAGCCTTTTTTTGCCTCCTGCCAGCCATCAGTGTACTTTATAACTTGGGCAGAAAAATCTTTATTAAGTTGTGCTACACAGTGATGAAAATTAAATTTGTGTTTGAGTAGTAGAACGTGTATGTGTGTATTTATTCATTTTTTTTCCTTTTATAATAAAAGACACCTTGTCTTTTCAGTGAAAGGTGTGAGATCTTTCATACACACCTGGACTGCCGTCAGCTCTGATGAGATCATGGTTTAATATCTCATCTGAAAGGGGTGCAGCTCCCAACCACCTGACTCTTGTTAAAGGAGCAATGAACGGGCCTTACCAGGCACCCAGGATAGGAACAAATGGGTCTTAGGACTCTTGTCTAGCCTGGGGATGTTTGGTCTTTGCTCCATGTAACATATTGAATAAAAGCAATGGAGCTATCAGCTAAGTGCGGTGGAGAAACATAAAAAAGTTCATAAACATGAGCTATATAAGTCAGACTAAGCAGGACAGACTGCATGCTTTTTGTGCCATAAGAAGACCTGCCTTGAATAAAGGTAGTTGCTCTGTAAAAGGAACAGAATCCATATTGAATATATACAGGTATTTTGATTTATTGCTTAACCCCTCCTAGTATTACTGCATATTGAAAACGTGTTCCGACAGTGCAGGCCATACTTTTCAGTTGCTAGAGTATAGCCAGTCACTTAACCGAATAGGCCAAGGGATCACAAGCTGTTCCTTATGCCAGAATATGCCCTTCCACATCTGGCAGAGTCAACAACTTAAAATCTAAATAAACTTGTTAGCTCTGAGGTATGTAAGAATAAAGCTGTAACTATGATCCAGACATTCAAGGCTCGATTAGTGACCTGGACAGCGGAATAGCTGGAAAGGGGAGGGAAATGAGAGAAGAGACAATGACAGCTGTCCTGCATAAGAGGGTAGGATGAAGTTCACATAGCCAGAGTCCATAGTCTGTGCAAGAATCTCCAGTTTTTTAGAAGCAAGAGATTGGATGTCTGAGGGGTTGGCATAATGTTTAAGGTCTGTCTCACATGCACAAGCACAAGGTATAAGGTTTGATTCTGTCCTCTAGCCAATGTCTGTATGGAGTTTGCTTGATGTTCTTCATGTTTCACTGTTGCACTCATCACATTTGGGTTATCCCTGCCAGGGTAGCCCTCAGCCGGCCCGAATACCAGAGACTTAGTATTTCTGCGTCAGTTGCTGTCGCTTGAGGACTGACGTCAGGTCGTCAGTGGTATAAAATATGGCAGCTGACACCATTACATCAGTCTTTCTTGCCGTGGAGCCCGAAGCAGAAGCAGTTCGTACGAGTGCCGGTCGGCTGCTACCTGAGTTTCCGAATTGAAGTTGAAGTCTTCTAAAGCTAGGTACTACATTGGGGATCCTTTTTCCTTGCACTAACCGGTACCCTGTTGGTGATTCTTTTTTCTTGCACTAACCGATGTCAGAAAAAGTTAATTGTCTCGCCTGTGGAAAGTAAATACCACACTGAGAGTTCCACTCTTACTGCGTCACTTGCCTAGGCCCAGACTACAACTTTCCCCATTGTCGCTTCTGTGCTTTAATGCCAGAACTAGCCATCGTTGGGCCCTTATTGTAGCCAGATATTTTCGTTTACAGTCCTCAAATTCCGATATGGCATCAGTAAGCCATCCGACAGCAGATCTTCCGAAAAAACGTAAAGATAAAGACAGAGACAGACCGCGCAAGCCCAAACCTTCCGCCGCTTCCATTAAACTACTGGTCAGTCCTCCGGTACTCAGTGAAGTGCTTTCACAGACCCTGATGCCCGCTTCAGTTGATTCACAAGCCACTACCAAGACACTTTCAGAGTCCACTATGCCGCAAAACTCTTCTTCGTCTAAGGATCCTGCAGTCGTCTCTACCTTGGATGGGTCTGGAGCTGCTGAGCAGGCACTGGCTTTAGAGAAAGTCCTTCGCACCTCCGAATCTCTACACAAACCATTGTCTTCTGTTGCAACTACCGTTCTTTCAAAAACAACCGAGTTCCTTAGGCCCAGGGTTCGAACCACACCCAAGAAACCGACTACCCACTCTCAGGCACCTGCTACCTTGCCTCACTCTCAAATGCTTAAAATGGCAGGAGACCTTATCATGCTGATCAGGAGAAGCCAAGCTACCCCTTCAGAAAGGAAAAGAGATCTGTTCCCCAGTAGTTTTGTCTGAGCAAGAGTCAGATGAATCTGATGCATCCGACTATGAAGACATGCAGCCCCTCTACACCTATGTGGATTCTGATGCAGAGGAATCCATTCCTTTAGCCTCTACCCCAGAGGATTTTTCCTTTGGGGAAACCCTGCATACTTTAAGGGAGCATTTCCAACAGGAGAGTCAGGACTACCTTCAAGCTAAAAAGAGACTCAGGGAATTCCTAGATCTTCCGCAACACAGACCATTGGCCACCCCCCCAGTCCTGGATATGGTGGATAATGTTTTCCTTGAGTCCAGTTTGACTCCTGATGCCCTACCTCCTGCTCCCAGAAAACCAAACAAGTACTACAGAGTCCCTGACTCACACAAATATCTTTTGAAAAATCAAACAACTGACCCCGAGGTCATTTCTCAAGGGCCTAAAGGGATTAAAGCAACCTCTGCTAAGAATCCCACCCCCTCAGACAGGGATTCCCAAGAATTGGACAGATGGGGTAAAAAAATATACGCTTAGCTACTCTTGCTATCAGGGCACTAAATTGTCAGTTCCATATGCTTAAATATCAGCAACATACCTTGGAACTCCTTAAACAAAAAATGTTCTCGTTTCCTGCTTGGGCAGAATCTAAAGATTTACAAGACTTGATGCATTCTACAAGTCAAGTAACTCAACACACCTTGCACTGTGGTTTTGACACCCTAGAACCTTCTTGCAGGGCAGCAGTCACTGGATTTGTCATTAGAAAACATGCATGGCTTAAGGAACATCCCCTGCCAGACCATGTCAAATCTAAATTGTTGGATGCACCCTTGCACAAAGATAACGTATTTGGCACTAAGGCAGAAGAGGTCTTAAAAAAGATGGAAGAAAAAGCCAAATCTATGGAAACAGTTAAAGATTTCTTACATGTGCAGCCCCCAAGATTCAGCAGGCATTTTCCCTCCAAGCACTGGTTCTTTCCTGCTCCGAGTAAACAGGCCCAGCAGCCCCAGGGAATGCAGAGATCTAAGCAGTGGACTACCTCCACTTCAAAACCAGGGAGTTCTAAGCCACCCCCTTATGGTAAGAACTCACAATGACCCATCTCCTCCCGACACCCCCTCTGCCCACCTTCACCTACCCCTAGGAGGAAAACTAACCTTTCACTGAAGCATCTGGGCCATCATTACCAAGTACCAGTGGGTTCTGAACATTGTGTCTCAGGGATACCAGTTCTCCTTCCACATCCTTCCAACCTCAAAAGGGTTCCCAGATCTATTGCCAAATCAGTAAACAGAGGCTCAAAAGCAAATCTAGTCCCTGCTCTCTTCGAGGGCAGTAGAGCACGTTCCTGCAGAACAGATAGGCCAAGGCTTCTACTCCAGACTTTTTCTGGTGCCCAGAAAAGAGACCACCTGGCACCCCATCCTTGATCTATCCATCCTCAACACCTTCCTGGTGATCCCAAAATTCAAAATGCTCACCCTCCAGCAGCTGCTACCTTTGCTCTCCAAGGAAGCTTGGCTAGCCACCCTGGTTCTAAAAGAGGCCTACCTTCACATTCCTATCAGGGAATCATGCAGAAAATATCTCCGCTTCAGGGCAGGATCTCAACACTTTCAGTTGTCTGTGCTTCCCTTTGGTTTATCTACTGCTCCCAGAGTTTTCACAAAATGCCTGGCTCTGGCCATTACCTTTTGCAGACAGAGAAACAAATTTTCCTGTCAACCTACTTCTCTCAACTGCCCACCAGGCCCCAGCTTTCGCAAGGAAAATCCTGCAAGCCCTGGGGTTCATGGCATCTTGCATACTCCTCATTCCACATGCCAGACTGCATATGAGGAAACTTCAATGGTACCTAAAGAGCCTTTGGTGTCAACACTCTCAAGACCTGGAAACTCTTCTTCCTATAATTCCTTGCCTCAAAAAAGAATTTCTTTGGTGGGCAACAGCATGCTCCCACAACAAGGGACTACCCTTCTCCCCAGACCCCGCCCACCAGACCCTCACCACAGACCATCAGACTATGCTTGGGGTGCACACCTGGATGGCAGGTGCATACAGGGCCAATGGAGCCCACAACAAATCCCCTGCACATCAGTCAAAAAGAGATGATGGCTGTGCAGTATACCTTGATAGCTTTCAAACCTCTTCTATCTCCAGGAGATCTCCTGATCAAAAGAAACACCACTGTGATGTGGTACATCAGCAGTCAGGGAGGAACTCACTCCTAGCCCCTATGCAGACTGGCCATGACCCTTTAGCTCACAGCCTCTTCCATGCAAATACACCTGTTAGCACAATACCTACCAGGCTCTCTCAACTCCCTGGCAGACCAATTAAGCAGAAACCTTTTGGACCCACACACGTGGCAGCTCAACAGAAGTATCTTCTTCCTAATAACTCAGAAATGGGGAACCTCGAAGGTTGACCTCTTTGCCTCTCACAACAACCATCAGCTCAGCAAATTCTGCATCAGGGAGCATCACTGCATGGCTTGGAAAGTGGATGCCTCCCCCTTCCCCTGGGTCAACCTCTCGGTTTATGCCTTTCTTCCCCTATCTCTCATGCCCAGGGTACTGCTTAAAATAAGGGAGGAAAAATCAAGGACCATTCTTATAGCTCCAGACTGGCCCCGACAGCACTGGTACCCCTTGCTGCGCACCCTGTCCACGCTGCCTCCATGACATCTCCGTCAGATTCCAAACCTCCTAACCCAGAGGGAAGGGGAATTCATTCATCCCCATTTGCAGACACTCAATTTGGCAGCTTGGCTTATTCCCTAAACCTGAACCAATCAGCCATCCTCAGTAAACAGTTTCTGGATGGTATCTTTGAGGGCAGATGCCCTAGCACCAGGAAGTCTTATGCAGATAAATGGAAAAGGTTCTGCACCTGGATCCAGGCTAAGGGGGACAATACGGCACAGCCCCCCATCCCTCTTATCTTGGATTACTTAGCTGACCTACTACACAGTGGGCTCTCTTTCTCCTCTTTTAAAATTCATGCCTCTGCTATTTCTGCTCATTTTCCCACTGAGCAGCTCCTGTTCTAACACCCTTTGATATAACAGTTCCTCAGAGGAGTTAGCAACTTGAGGCCCCCAGAAGGGCACCTACACCAGCTTGGAACCCTAATTTTGTTTTGGAAAAGTTCGCCCTGTCTCCTTTTGAACCAGGTTCTTCTGCAGAGCTAAAATTTATCTCCTGGAAGACCGCCTTCCTTCTGGCCATCACTTCAACCAGAAGAGTGTCTAAGTTGCAAGCACTCATGGCTGTGGAAAACTTCATCATCTTCCATGCCGACCGGGTATCCTTCATTCCCAAGGTGGTGTCCAATGTGGCTCTCAACCAATCCATTCATTTGCCCATCTTCTTTCCCAATCCCCAGAACAAGGGAGAAAGGATTCTTCACTCCCTAGATGTGCACAGACAGTGCACAGACAGCTCAGATACTATCTGTACAGGACTAAACCCTTCAGAAAGTCTGATCAGTTGTTGGTTAGCTTTGCTACAGTGGCAGAAGGCAAAGCTATCTCCAAGCAAACCATTTCCAAATGGATAGCACACTGCATCTGTTTCTGCTGCAAACAGCAGGGTAAGCCTCCCCACAAGGGGGTCAGGACACACTCCACCAGAGCAGCCTCCACCTATGCAGCTTTCCTCAGAGGAGTGCCCACCAGGGACATCTTGGAGGCTGCTACCTGGACATCTGTTCACACTTTTACCAAGCATTACCACCTGCCTCTCTTCTCCAATTCCAGGGCAGGGTTTGCCTCTGCAGTCTTGCAGGGCATCCTAGCCAGCCCCTAGCTTCCTTGACTGCCTCCTCCCTTTTCCTCAGCTTTGGGAATCTACCCAAATGTGATGACAGCAACAGTGAAACACAAAGAACGTAGTACAGTTGTGTACACTTACCATAAATGTAGATGTTCAAGTGTATTCACTGTAGCAGTCCTGGTTTCCCTTCCTCCATCCCCCTTTTTTGTCTTTCTCCTTTTGTTACCATTCTTCCTTATTGTTTTCCTTTCCTTACAAGGGACATATTGATATTTATTTTCCAGTGGTGGGGTTCTTCCACCAGAACCTGGCCTCCTACTTTGAGGGTTCCTGACAGGTTAGGGCAAGAAAAACTGATGTAATGGTGTCGGCTGCCTTACTTTATACCACTGACAACCTGACGTCAGTCCTCAAGCGACAGAAACTGACGCAGAAATACTAAGTCTCTCGTGTTCGGGCTGGCTGAGGGCTACACTGGCAGGAATAACCCAAATGTGATGACTGCAACAGTGAATACACTCGAACATCTACATTTATGGTAAGTGCACACAACTGTACTTTCTCCCTGGGCCTCTGTGTGGTTTCTCCCAGCTCCCAAAAACATGCTGAGTCTTTCCACCTCCAACTCATCCTAGAATAGAGTTGTGGGAAGCAGCACATACTTTGTAGGGGGAAAAGGTGTGTTGAACAACTGCTTTGGGCATCAGCTGTGGTAAACAGTATCCTTAAGACAGGAAAACATGGATCACAGACCGTGCACCATGTCAGGGCTAGCCACTTGACAATGTAAACATTAGTTCTAGGTGATTCAGTCATGTCGACTAATGTCACCAAATGGGCATGGGTATTTGCCAGTGATAAGTGGGTTGAGGATCTGACCTACTCCAGCCTACGGCAGGGACCCATGCTAATGGTGGGAGGAGTGTATGCACCACTATTGGCCCATTTGTGTCTGCCATAAAGCCTAGTAGTCCTGGGTCAATAAACTACTGACCAGGTAGTGTCCATTTGCTAAGCTTGGATTACCTAGGATAGCTCTGTGGAGTGAAAGCTGGATGTAAAGCTATTCAATCTGCGAAACATAAACTAAGATTTACTACACTCCGTGTTGGTTCACTGACAGGATATAGCTTGGAACTAGGTAAGACGATGGTGCAGGGGAGGCTAGGCATCCTTTGTATCCAGGAGGCAATAGGGAAGGGCAGTGCAGAATAGACACTTAGCTTGAGATATGCAGTCTACTTCTCAGGAGGTGGACAAACTTGAAATGGTGTGTGAATTGCGGTGAAGAGAGGCTTCAGAAAACAGTGACAGATATCATCAGAATTAGTATCAGACTCATGGCAGTCAGAATCCAATGTAAGGATAAGGCAGTATTCATAATCATAATAAAATAAAAATAAAAACAGTTTGCATCACAGGTAAAAGTTAAAGCAAAACACACTATCCATGAACCTGTTTACTTTTAGTTGCATGTAGCAGCTACACTAACAGTGTAGCAGAATGCATGTCTGCAGTGTACTGCAAATGCATCAGCACATTCATAGGTATATACATAAGCAGTGCATCTGTAAGTCATTTCAGCTGACTTGTTTGCATGTACGGAGATGGAGTCATCATCTAGTGTGAATTACATAATGCAGTCTTTAAAACTGTGATATTTCTTTTTCAAATAATGCCATTCTGTAACAACAGTGATTCACAACAGAGTTGTTTATGGCCCTAGTTTGGCCAGTGGTCAGTCTGGCTGTGTCCCTATGACTGCCTTCCTCCATGTAAAGTCTGAATTATCCATACCTTTCCATGGTCTACTGCTGTAATATCTAACTGCCTGTCTTACTCTTGGAAACTCTTTCTTTTCCAGTGTTTGTTGTAACCCCATCCATCATCTCTTTTGCCTTGTTCAGAATATTGTTGAATTGAAAATATCCAGAAACAGTTTCTTAACTTCTCATTCTGGAAGTTAGTGGCAGCCAGATATATAGGAAAGCCGTGTGAATGTAGGATACTGACATATGCTGTTGTGTTCAGCAGTTCTTATCTGTGTATAATTATCAGATTGGGGACAACTGTCAACTCTCCCAAATTGACTCATTTTATTGCTCACAGAATGAGAGTTTTTCTGAATCCATTCATTCACTGTGAGGCAACATCCAATTGCAGAGGCCATAATTCTGACAGCCATCAAGAATATTTCTGCTTATGGCTATAACCTGTCTCCCTGGTAGTTGACATTAGCACTTGTGTTACTGTGGAAAGCCTTGCCATGCCCTCCCCATAATACATGCGCGTTTCCCTACACACACACACACTCGGCAGAATGTTACTGTCATCACCAGCTTGGCAGGGTGAAGCAATAATTCCTGGTCATATGATAATTGGTTAACCAGAACCACCACTCCCTTCCCCCATAATTGGTGAGCTGGTGTTAGTCCCCTCCACAACTGGCTTTGCCAGCACCCAAACTGTTAGTCAGACTCTGGTCATAATCAGAGTTTTATCCCTTTGTGCAACAGAGCCGGGATGGGGAGCTTTGATGTCTTCCTCACGTGCATCTTCAGAAAGTTAGTGGACTTGTTTGATCTTGCCATTGAGATGTGATTTTACTTAATGGAGACTTAGCAAAACACTGTTACCTGTAGGGTATTTTGTAGACAATGAGAGAGCTTTACTTTCATTAAAATGCTGCATTTCTTGACAGTGAAATAGCACTTGAGGGTTATTAAAAAGCGTGACTCCTTAAATGCATGTGGAATGGGTAGAGTACACTTTGATGCCATGACTTTTTCTGTGAGTGAATCTGCCATGAATAGCTACACAGAAAGAATAGTTCAGTGTGCTAAACAGAAGTACACCTCTATCTTCCAGTTTTTCTCCATTTTCCTTTGGGAGTCTTTACACCTTCCCCCTCATTTCCTCATGTAAACGTAGTCATGAGTAAGGAGAGGTTGTTATAGTAAATATTTGTGAGTCAAGAAATAGTGTAATAATATGACATCTTGCATGCAAACTGCACCTCCCCCACCTTACATCTAGTGATTCCACATTTAAAAAAACTAGAGCTGTAGTGAGTCTGTCCACCACCACTGATAGTTATAGGTTAGTGTTTGGCCGTCAGCTTTTTATCCTTTATCCAGAGAAAATCTCCAGTCATGAGAGATACGGCTGCCAGAGCACCTTCCCGTGCATTTTTAAGTTAAAATTAACAGGAGGTTGCAGTTTGTGTTGAGGAAGTGTCAGGGGGACTGTGCTTTATGTTGAATAGTAATTTATAACACTATGACTTGATATAGCAAAAATAATCAGATGTTATTAATCTCTCTCCCTGATCTGTCCTACTGGAGTGTCTTCAGAATGTCTTGCATTTAGAAAATTGGGGTTGCCATGTTTACTTGAGCATCTTGGCACCCTTTGTGAAAAATCCTTGTCAGACTAGACCACCCTCAAGTAACTTCTCTTTCTGCTTTCTTTCCAAGTAGATGACCACCTACTAATTTACAGTCCTCCTCTTCATTTTTTGTCAGTCTCTGTTCCTCATGACCTGGTCTTTAGAATTCCTTAACAAGCTACTTAGCTGTCAAGTTTTACAAAAACAAAGGACATTGCTTTTGCATGGGGGCCACTGTCATTTTTTAACTCTTGATGTTTCTTTACAAAAAAAGTAGGACAGGTAAACTACAAACAGTAATATTTTGACTCAAGTGCCTACAGGCATGTAGTTAGTTTACATTCTAATGCACTGTGCGTAGTCCTCCATTATTTCCACTGTAACCTGTAACTGTCATTTAAACTCTGAAACTGAATTCACTCAATTAACAGATGGAGAACAAGTTTCATGACCTCCCTGCACATTGTTTATTCTTAAAAGATTAAGAAATATAGCCTTGTTTTCATTCTGAACATTTTTAAATACACAGAATTATTTGTTATGTATATACAAACATGCAGTTTTCTTTCTTTTCAAGAACCTTCATGTAAGCAAATTAGTAAAACAAAAGAAAATAAGATGATATGGTTCTTAAAATAAGTAGCTGAGAAGATTAACCAGTGAAGAACGGCATTCGGAAAGTAAACAGAAAATGTCTAAAAGGACAACATAAAGCTTGTTATGCGACACTGTATGCCCTTCCAGTGCCAGAATTCTGACGAGGTACAATTCACCCAGGCGTTAAACACCACCAACTGTCAGTAGGCGAGAAGTGTTGTGGAATGCAAATAGATGTGGATGTACGAATTTGGGTCACTATATGTCCCTTCTGTGGAATAACTAACCTTTGCAAAGTATTGAAATCAGCTTTGGTGAAAATTATTGCCTCATTTTAAGAGAGAATTGGCAGTTTAAATTTTATGTAACATTTTAGTGTTATATTCCTTTTTGATTTGTTCCCTTACTATGAACTCAAAGGTGTTTTCAGTTTGTCTGCTTAGCGGAAGAATAGTGCTGTTGTTTCTCAATAAACCTGCTCTTACAAGTAAATTCTGTTCTTAATGAGATATTTAATTTTAAGAAATAATTTTCATTGCACATGTATGAAGTATCCTGTAGTCAAACAGGCTCATTGTATGGTTTCATAATATCTTTCAAGTCAGATTGCACATTGCACTGCCTTGAAGTCAGTAGCTTAAGTCTTTCTTTTTATCAGATGAATAATGCTATTTTTAATTAACAAACATATTAACTACTATCCTCAAAGTACTCTGTGCTGAATGATTTCTGAGATTGTCTGTCGAATTATTATTTTTTTTTTTTGTATGACTAGTACATATGCACTTTTAAGCAATTTTCTCAGTTGTTTAGCTCTTAATAGTATGTTATGTCTGTGTAGTTATTGTCGTATGTGATGGACGTATGAGGAAGGATTGATATACAATTTAATGAAATACTTCAGTGTCTGATATCTATGAACCCCCTTCCGCAATCTAGAGAAGTAAAAAACCCTTTGATGTTGCAACCCCAGAGTAGGTTATAGTGTGAGGAATATAAGGAGAAAATTAACTGTTTTGGTTGTTGGATGTAGACTTCATGTATTTAAGCAGAACATTTGACTGGTGTAATTAGGCAGACCTCACAGCAAAAGACTGAAGTTGCATTTTGATCAAAACTCTATACTGCAATATGCCGAAAGACTTCAAATAATTTTTCTTCAGGTAGATAGGAAAATGTTGGAAGTCTAATGGCAAGGAAAGAGGTAACTGAGAGCATGTTTTTTGGGAGTGTAATGAGCTGTCCGGTTTTAAAAAATCCCTGCAGAATACTCTCAAATATTGGAGACCAAATGGTTGTATCTAAGGAAATGGTTCGTTTGAGGTGGGACACAGGATCTGAATTACCTAGACACAGTAAGGCCTTATTAAGTTTAATTCTATAGGCTGCCGAAAAAGCAGTTACTAGAAAATGGAAACCAAAATCTAAACCAATTGTATTTGAAGAATTGAATATTGTAAAAGAGATAAAAGAACAGGAAATGGGAACGTAAAAAAGGAAGAAGCAAATTGCTAAGAAATAAATGGAATTTTGGGGGCAATACATGCAAAATTGTTTAGGAGAAGGGAGGTTTATGGGGAAGGCAGAAATTGAGCAATTTATATAATGTTGGACTAAATTAGAGTTGCTGTAAAGAAAGAAAACCTATATGTAATGTATAATGTATGCAAATGTAAAATGTTAAAATGGTTGATTTTCTTTTGTATGCATAAGTCTTAAGTGTAATTTAATAAAGATATTTAAAAGAACCCTCTGTACTGCAACGCTCAGGCAAGTTCAGGTTTTCTTCCCTGAGATGCAGTATGCTCTGGGTTAGTGAAATATTTGGTGGTACAGTTGACCTTTTCCACACACTTGGTGGTTTTAGAAAAGTAAACCCATTCACCGGAAGGTAAGCTTGGCATGTATGAGTTTTATTGAGAGGAGAGCCACTGTATTTATTTATTTTTTTTGTCTCCCACTCTGATGTCAGGTTCCCTGAGACTAGAGCAGTGTGGCATCTTGCCTGTTTTCCCTTACTTAGGGCAAGAAATGATCAGAGAGTCCTGGCTGCTGTTTGGAATTTTTGTTTTATGGTGTTGCAGCTATGACTCCCTCCCACTAGCTTTGATGTTGAATGGTTGCAGATTTGTGTTGCTATACCCTTATTTCCTCTCACATAACTGTCACCTCACAGAAAAGGTTCCCCAGTTTGATTCTTGGCAAGGGTGCCTTCTGTGCCAAGTCTGCATGTCCTCCCTGTGTTCAGGTGGGTTTCTTCTGGGTGCTTCGGTTTCCTCCTACATCCCAAAGACGTGCAGTAGGTTGATTGGACAATGTAAATTGGCCATAGGTTTGAGTGTGTGTGCACGCGCGCGCATGTGTGTGTGTGTGTGTGTGTGTGTGTGTCTGTGTGTGTGTGTGTGTGTGTGTAAGAACTACCCTGGCAGGGCTGTCCAACCTTGGCTGTAGATGATTGTCACTGTTGAAGTGACACTCCGACCCCATGTGCAAAAATGGGAAAAGGATTTGTGGATGGATGAACTATTTTGCCTCCTGTACCAGCAGAACCAGCTTTATGCAAACAGTTCCATTTGTTAATTGATTGGCTGTGATTAGATACGCTGCATGCAGTGATATCTATTTTCAGATGTGACTGACTAGGCTGCATGGTAAAGCTCAATATTCCCTTTATTTACAGTATGTATAAATCTATAGTTGTATAACTGCGGTGGTGGTGCTGCGGTAGCGTTGTCGCCTCACAGTAAGACGTTGTCTTGTTCGATTCTCAGCTAGAGTGTCTTCTGTGGGGAGACATGCGTGAATGGGCGTACCTTCATTGAAGGTTGTGCATTAGGGCTGGCAACTCGGCACGGCGGACCGGAGTTCCACTGTGGCGACCCCTAACCGGGAAAAGCTGAAAGACGCAACAACATTAATCTATAGTTGTATAACAATAGGTAGTGAATGAAACCCTGATAATCCTTTAAGTGGAGATGTAGAGTGAGAAACTAAGTCAAGAAACCCTCGCTTGGCATAGGTTTTGAGAGGCACCTGATCAGCAAGTGACAGAGTGCAGTGTCATGGTCTGCTGTAAGTAGCAACAACATGTGTTGTGTTTTTGGATGTTCAGTAAATAGAAAGCACGCCACCAACCCCACACACACCTCCAGCCTTACATTAACACCTATGTGGTATGAAATGTCACACCTCTAGCTGCCTCCACACCTCCTTGCATTCCACAGCATTTTGCCAAAAATCAACTTAAAATGCATAATATAAATAAATGTAAATATTGTGTGGACAATAAAATCTATTACAACTGCACAAATAGCAATAACATCAATAAGAAGTATCATTTGCATGGATAATAGTCAGTGCATTCATAGTCTTTCTATAAATACTATAATATATTATAATGTTCACAAACCCAGAATTATATTTTACTTTCACAAACAAATTGTTATATCTTGGAAACTATACAACCTAGACATATATTGTTAGAACACTTTTGTTAACCAGACACAAGCTTTCATATAACAGCATGAAATTCGTCTTTGAGTGCATGTTCATTGACATATTTACAGAAATATAAAACCATATGCTTAAATGTATAATTATCAGTATAAATAACACTGAACATCTCTCAAGATGTTCAACTTGCACTGCAAATGTCATAAGAATTTTCTTCGACATTTAAGGTTTCACCTGATGCCATGTAATAGTTTGTCAGTCACTTGGCTTGTGAAATATTAAATATGTATGCAACACAGCTTATTGTTATAGTTACAAACAAAAAACTAGCAGTATCTCCAGTATAGTCTAACTTAAGTAGAAACTGACAATGAATTTTCCTGTGCCCACTGTGAAATGTCACACCGTACCCATCAGTTGCATGTAGGACTTTCAACTGTGAAAATATGAACGCAGATATGAATAGTAAGTGACAAGTTATTAATTTCTCTACTGCAGGATATCCTAAATTAACAATCTTTGTGTCATTTCACTGGAGGACATTGGCTGAGTCACTGTGGAAGTGGGACAGTATGCCTGTTATTAGCTGGCAATCTCATAGTTAAGGAAGCCTGATCCAAAAAGGTCTGGATGTGATAAGGAGTTATAGGGCGTTAACTGGAAGTATACAAAAAGACATTATTGGCTTGAATTAGTTAAGTATGTAATTGTTAATGCCATCTGAGTAGCTCCTGAAACTACAGAGACTAACTGATTCTCTGACTTCTCTCAGATCATATGGGGCAAGAATTCTAGACCAAAAGGAAAAGACTGAAGAAGTCTGAGTTATGATGTTTGTTCTTGTGTTCCAAATGGTGTTCTGCCTGTGGAGAAGGATACCATTTGCCAGTACACATCACCAGGTACTGAAGTTCTGGCAGACGCCATCCATCATGAGATCTGTCTTTCTTTATTTTTTTCCAAATTTTTATTGGTTGAAAGATCAGGATAAAATCTGTGTAATAATGTACAGATTGTCATTAATATATTAATACTGGTAAGTTCATTGAAGAATTATTTATATACTAAATTCAACCAAAATTTTCATACAGTAACTGTGATAGAGGATTGGGTCTCCCATCCATCCATCCACCCACAACCGCTTTTTCCCATTATTACACATACGATCAGGGTGTCATTGATTTCAACGACAGTTAATGAGAGCCAAGGTTCACACCACTGGGTGGCAAGCCCTGCTGTGGATGTTCTTCCATACCACACACAAACACACACACACACCTGTAGCCAATTTAAAGTGTTCAGTCCACCTACTGCATGTAGTGGGAAGAAACTGGAGCACCCAGAAAAATCCCACATGAATTCAGGAAGGACATGTAGACTCTACACAGAAGGCACTCCAGCCAAGAATTGAACACGAGGACCTCTTGCTGTGAGGTGGTAGAGCTATCTGCTGTGCCACTGTGCTGTCCCAATCGGGTCTCTAACCATAACCACATCATTATGTGTTTGAGACATTGATGCCAAGAAATTCACCTCCTGAGTGAAGCTGGAGAGGTGAATCTTGGCATCCATTTTGAGAACACTTAATATAGGGTTATGATCAGAGACCCAGTCATAATTCTTTGTAGTGCATGGATATTTATCTTCTCCTTGTATTACTGGTTACAAAAAAAAAATAAATAAAAAATAAAGCACAAAGTATTTTCCTGACTTTGAAAGCCAGTAAAGCCCTTAGCGAGCAGTGGTAGAACTTGGTGCCTAGCATGAGACCCAATATTAACAGCGCTTGGAAAGATGCTTAATATTTGCTAAGCACCTTTCCAAATGCTGTTAATATCGTGTCTCCCCTATAGAGTAGTGTTTAACTAGGTTGTCTTTTTCCTGATACTGGACCATAATCGCAGCACTCCATGCACTAAATAAACTTAATGCAAATTGTCCTGGCTTTCACTTTCCCCAGAACATTGCAGTGATCTTGTACATTGCAGAAAGGGTAAATTCACAATATTTTAGCATGCATCTACTAACTTAGCTGCATCGGTGAAACATCAGAGTTGATGAAACCGTGAACGAATTGTGAAACATATTCCATGCGAAAGAAGTAGAACATATTTGCAGCTGTCTGCCTAGTATAGAATGTAGCCATTCCAACAGTTTTTTTTTTTAAGGGACCCAGCTAGATGCATTTCTATGCACCGTTGAGATTTGACCATTTCAGACAGGTTGTCTTGGGGTTTTATAAAGTCAGGAGTGGAATTGTTCAACCTGTCTGAAATTCTAATGACTGCAGTTTTGGTTTTGGGAAGTTTAACTTTGAACAATAATTAAAGGCGAACAGCAGCTAACTAACACAGAAACGTTTTTTAATTTGTTTGAGAACTGTTAAAAAGTTGGGTTATCAGCATATGAAATTGGAAATGTATCTTTCTTATCACAATCCAGTTATTAATAAATTCGGAAGCAAGGTTTGCTATCAGAGGGCTTGCTGCTCATCTTCATTGTAAATGTTTTGTGTTTATTTATGAAGACTCGGGGCAGCTGTAGACTTACACAGTTGTCAGACCCTTGTTAGTCTATGATTCCCCTACACCAAAGGATTTGGTTATGTCAACAGTGGTTTGAGGTATTTATGACTTTGCCTGAGAATCCTATGTAAAAATGATTTCCTCTGTTATTAGTCTTCTATTACTCTATCACCTATTTTGTCCTAAGTTTCTCAGTTGGGCCAGGAATGTATATCTACATGTCATGGAATGTTTCTGTAAATGGCAAGATTGGAGAAAAGCTTAAAATATAATGGTCACTTGATTTAACTGTGGAAACAAATGAGACTGAGTGATGTTTCACAAATGAGTCCATGCAGTATTGGTGTCAGACTTAATGAATAAATGAATAATTCAGTGAAAGGCACCAGTGGACAGCACGTTCTGATGTGTATAGTTTTGGTCAGTGGCAACATTTTCTTTGATCTTGTTCCTTTGCATCCGTCATCTTCACTTATGAGTCACTGAGTCTCAGTTCTGTACGTTTTCACTTATCTGCTGTCTTACTTTATTGACTACTGTTTGCTCTCTGTATCACTGGCCACTGATCCATAGCGTAGTTAAGGTGGTTTGGACTGTGTTAGTGTCACGTGATGGCAAAAATGGTTTAATTTGTCATCATCCTTAACTGGGTGGCATTCACTAAATGGGATTATTTATGTAAATAAGTGGAAGTGAGTGTCAGAATAAGTAGTGGAAGAGTGACCAATAAGTTAGGTAGTGAATTCATATATGTTTGTGAAACTGAGACTTCAAACAAGATTCTGCTTGGTAGGAAGACTTTGAGTCATGTAGCGATTGTCTAATGCGGGCATTAGTCTTGCTTATCAAGTGTGCACTGCTTTTAGAAGTATTACAGTTCCAGTACGGCTGCTGTATGCTTTTGAAATTTGGCTATACTGATCTGTAGAGAAGTGGATCGATTGAATTTTGATTAGATTATTGTATGCATTAGTGTTGAAAATTGGGTGGAGCGAATTTGCTTTCATCTACTTTGATAGGCACCTTGAGAGCTAAAACCAGTTTCAAGGGTAAACTGTTCTGCTTTGATTCCTAAATGTAAAACTATTAAGCAGTTGCTGTATATATGTCGGTGATGCGTCAAGGAGTAATCTAATTAGCAAAAAGTCAGTTCAGCACCCCTGTCTCTCTTTTTCTCACTCTCAGCTTTAAAAAAAAAAAGGCTCATGATTAAATAAGTGGGAAAATGGTGTGAAAATTAGGTGCTAGAGCGACCCAATTACATTTCTGTAGCTTTTTGTATTCAATTTCATAAACAATTTTACTCCTTGCTGGTTAATCAGTGAATGCTTTTTTCCAGCTTGAAAATCACTTTTGAAATTATAATGCAATTAAACCATGTGTGTCTTTTCTGCCATAGTGAGGATGAAAGCTGTTTGGCAGAATGCCACATTGTACCTTGACAGTAATAAGTTTATGAGATGGCGGCTTGAAAGTGTCAATCATGACATTGTCCATACTTGGCTTTATGAGCACGTATCCCTGTTTATGATTTTCTCGTGTCCTAACAGGATAGCTACTGTTTTTACTCAGCAAGTGGGTCCAGGTTTTAGTTTACTGATGAGGATTGTTATTCAAGGACTTGAATTATTTTTCTGTCTCCTTTTCTCAGTCAACAGTTGGTGCCCTTCCAGGGTTTGCAAATCCCTGTCATTTCGGCCAGCCTCTCTCTCTCAGGACCCACACTGCTAGTCTATCCCAAAGTAGCTTGCCCTGGACTTTACTGTTTGTGCCTTAGATTCCTAGTTCACAGAGTGCCAGCCTCTATCATTGTCTGTAAAATGTTTCAGAATACATTATGCATGAAAAGCTGTATACAAATGCAAATTTATCTTGCTTTCCAAAAGCAGCTGTCCCCATTGTGTGTGTGTGTGTGTGTGCGCGTGAGTGAGAGAGATGAGCTGGTAGATTGATGACTGTTGTATTCTTCTCTTACCACCCATCTTTTCCAATGTTGTGGTGTCCTGTTCATTGTTTCACTATTGTTTCTTTCCACTGTGTTAACAGTCTGCCTTTTTCCTTGACCAGTATTCAATAAGGCGCAGTGTGAACAGTCAGTTTAGTCTGATTAGTGAAATAGGTGAAGTACATGTTCACGCCCACACTACTTTCCTATTTCACACACTGCTTGTCATTCTAAAAAGAAAGCTGCTGCTGCTACAAATATGAATAAGTATTTGTTGCAAAAAAAAAAAAATGTAATTAAGGCTTTTAAAACAAAATGAAACTTTAATTTACAGTTGTCATCTATGATCTTAAACTTGAAAGTTTCATTTATAAAGTGGGTGAAGGTGGTGGTCTCTTACACAACACAGCTTAATTTATAACGGTGAAGGTGGTGGTCTCTTACACACTGAGCATGCTAGTGAGGGTGATCAGCTTTGTGAGCAGGGGATAGGTCTTCCTTTCATAAACAGAGCCACTGGGTCACAAGATGGGTATCTTGGATTTCATAGCCATTGTCTGGGGAGTTGTCTTTCATTTAAGAAACTGGAGGCAACAAATAGAAATTTAAGTCTGATTTTTTTTGTCAGGGAGCTCTGGATCAGCTGCCACAAGTAATGCAGCAGCAGAATTTAGTCCTAATTCAATTACATGCAACTTGCTGCTTTGATACATATACATATACAAAATATATATGTATGTTAACAATACATAAACATAATTCTCATACTCACTGCTTGCTGAAATGGCAGAAGAGGATCTCCAGGACTGAGGTTAAAATGGAAGCTTTTCAGAGGTAGTGCTGTGATCGCTAAATATGTAAGTAGTGGAGCTAGGATCTTTAGTACTACCTGAAACTATTCAACTGAGAAAAGTTAGAGAAGGCAGAATGCTGTGGAAGAGCTGCTCTGAGGAAGGGGGCAGAGTTCCAGACAGTCTGTCTGATTTGACTTCTGTAAGTGATTATTATCCTTTTGATATCTGAATATTTCTTTCTAGAACGATGTCAAGACAGAATTGTATTTATGTATGAAGTGATATAGCCAGGCATGCACCATATAAAATAAAATACAATACAATTACATTTAAAGAGCATTGGCACAGCCACTGTGGTGTTATTTTTATTTTATTAATATATATATATATATATATATATATATATATATATATATATATATAATATGGTTCCACTTGAAAACATCGAAATTCCAAAACATCGAATGTCATATGGTCAAGACCATATCATCGATATTTCAGTATTTCAGAACATCGAAACTTTCACGTGAAACCAAAAAAAAAAAACCTTTTAAAACAAGTGTATGCAGGGGGGCAAGCCCCCATGCACCCCCACACCCCCCCTACTTTAATACACTAACTCCGGGATTGCGCTACAGTGGGGTAAAGGGAAATCTCTGTTTTAGCGCTGTATGCAGAAGCGCTAAAAGGGAGATTTCCTGTACCCTTTCTGCAGTGCCATCACAGAGATGGCACATTCACAGACACAGTGTGCAGGGCACCTTGCTGGCCTGCAGAAACACTAGCTTTTTCCCTTTTTTACTTACCTTTTTCTTCTCCTTGACAACATCGATGTTCTAAACACTCGATGATATGGCCTTGACCATATGAATTTCGATGTTTTCAATGGGAACCATACATACATATATATATATATATATATATATATATATATATATATATATATATATATATATATATATATACACACACACACACACACATATATATATATATATATATATATATATATAAATGTACATATACATATGTACATATATATGTATATATATATATATATATATATATATGTGTGTGTATATATATATATATATATATATATATAATGTATATACATGTACATATATACATACATACACATACTAAGCTAAATGGCTTTTCTTTTCAGAATGCCTAGTGTGATAAATGAACTGTTTTTGCAGTACTGAAAATGCATACTGCCCCAAAACATGCAGTATTTGAGGGGTGGAGAGGAAAGTTACATTTTGAAAGTTGGTGTACAATTCTAAATTTCCCAGCTACATTCCAGTTTGTATGTAAGCAGTAACATAATGACATATATGTGTTTTTTTTTTTTTCCAGTCTGCTCCAGCTGTACCATGTGATTTTTGTCACCATTTGAAAATAGTGTTGAAATGGGCACAGTGAGACAGCTGTTTACACTGAGTCTTTTGTCTGCATTCTGCTTTGCTTGCATTTGCTGCTCATTAATGAGTTTTTTGGTTGCTCAGAATCCAGCTGTTACTGGCACAAAGTGGGTTTGGTGGCCATTTGCAGTACAGTCAGTGCCTTGGGAATTCCATGCGTGTTTCATCCAGCTACCTTTTGGTAATGAGCAGCAATGGCATTTCCCAACAGCCAGGAGAAGAGCTTAGATTTCCCTGTGCAATGGCTGTGACTCAGGTGAGCTGCTGAGGAGTTGGCAGTGTAGGGAAGAGGGGGAGTGGCCTTGGATGATGATCTGTTCCTGGATAATGTGGAGTATAGGCAGGAAAACATGTTACATTTACAGTAAGACTTCTGTGTTTTTCTATTTTTTTGCTGCATAGTATGCAGCATTGTTTTATTGCAGCTGAAGAGTGATGAGCAAAGGAAATCCTGGCCCACTGACCCCACCTCTCCTGAGAAAGAGATCCTGCAAGAGCCCCCGCCCCCCAATATCTTGATCTGAGTTGATCCAGTCCAGACATTGTAATACTTGGACTGCTTGTCACAGAGGATGCCTTCCACTTTGCCCCCACAGCAACTTGGATGGTCCCACCTCCCAAAAGAATCCTCATTTTTGCATTTTCTTTTTTTCCTGTGACCTGTCTGTATTACTTCTTGTACTTTCACCTCTCTGCTTAAAATTGTATCACTATTATCTATGTAAGATTTTATATTGTTTTGCATTTTCTTTACCAACTGTCTAATTTGTTTTGTGTTGTTTGTGAAGCTTTTCTCCATGGGCCTCCCCTGAAAATGGGTTTTGTACCCAGTCAGACTTTCCCAGTAAACAAATGTCAAAGTAAATAAATAATCCAAGTCCTAGAGGTAATGTAGCAAAGAAGAATCCTGGCCTACTGACACCCCATCTCCTGAGGAAGAGATCTTGCAACAGGCTGTCCACCCCTCCCCCAACATGTTGATCCAGTCCATACATTGTAGAACTTGAACTGCTTGTCATGGATGACTATTCTTGACAACTCCTAGACTCTGCTCAAGCTGAATTTCCTCCCTTCTTCAATAATGCATTTGTGAGCTGTGTCCCCAGATCTTGTTGCTTTTTTTAGCTCAACACAGATCTTTTGCAGCTCAAGTGATTAGAAATTTTAAACACGTTTTCTTCAAATGTCCCTTCTCCAGCCAAGCTTCATAGGTTAGACTCTTCTGTCTCACTGAAACAGGACCTCCCAGGATACCATCAATGTCTCCAACTGTGCCTCTGTCTGGAACTACAAGTTCTGACCCATACTTCTTAATGTCTTTGCTTAGGAATTACAGACAAAGACAAAAATAATGAGGGGGGGAACCAAGGCCCAAAATCAGGAATAATTTTAAAATAGTACTCTAATTCATTCAAAACATCAGTAAGGCAGCAGACTTATTGCTTCATCAAGCATTTTCTGAGCAGTAAGAAGTATGAAACTGAAATGGTAATATTGACTGACTCATCCTCAATTATTTTACAGAAATTTTATGAGGAACGTGCGAGAAGAAACACTTTCACAGTCACCTAATCCAGGTACTGATTTTAACAAGGGGGGAGACTTCCCCCATTCATCTACAGGAAACTCAAAGGTTGGGAAAATCCTAGATACAGTGTTTCAAAGGAGAATAGTTGACCACTGATGGCCACCTCTCCTGAGGAAGAAATCCTGAAAGAGGCCTACCACTGCATCCCACCAACAAATTGAGTGGTCCAACCTCCCAACAGAATGTGTGTTGCAGGTTTGGAATGAACCAGATGTGGAATCAGTACCAAGAAAAACCTGATACATTTTTTAGGCTTCCTAGATAGGCCACGTTAGAGGAAGGGAGCCCTTGTGAACTCTGCTGTTGGATTGGCTGCCTACAAGAGAGGCTTCAAAGGATGCCCAGGTGATTCATCCCTCCAATAAGGGTTCCAACATGATGAATCACCTTGGGAAGTACATATATGCATCATGTGCTCTCTTTATTAGAGCCATTTATTACTTGATGCACAAAATAAGGTTCCAGAAGGATCTCTGACAGGACACTAGAAACCCTGAAAAAAGCTGCTAATTGGAGAAATACAAAAGCAGATGGAGTCACTGGTGGCAGCCATTAATACAATTACCACACTCTTCATGAGATTATTTCATAATGCTACAGATGGAGTATGGAAGGTAGCGGGTCAGGCATCATTATGTGGTGACAGACCTGGCTCAAGCATGGAAGATTTGTGGAACACTGCAGGGCAGCCTTTGCTAATGCTTCCTATGATGGTTCCACCTTATTTGGACTGAAGGTAAAGGTTGCAACAGAGTAAGCAGGAAGGCAAGCTATTCACCTGTGTTGGAATTAAAATTTTCAGCCTGTCAAAGGTCCTTTGCCAGGAACTGAAAGGGTGCAGAGTATATCTGCTTTAGGAATACCAAACGACTCAATATGAGCAGTGTGGAGGTAGATACCCTCACAGAGGTGGTGGATTTCTTAATGGCCTCCCCCCAAGAGGCAGGAGTAGTTCTCAAAAGCCAAAGGGCAAATAAAATCTGCCAAAGCCAAATTTGAGGTAAGTTTGGCCTCCCAGGCCAAGGGACAACCACAATGCATTCTTTAGCTATGTCCACAACCTCAAAGGCAATACACAGTAGTGTGGAGAGCTCATTGTAAATGGAGCCACTTATACTGAGCCAGAAGACATTAGCAAATCTCCTGGCTGATCAGTTCAGCTCCAACTTTCTCCTTCAACCTTCCATCAGAAAATATAGTCAATTACAACTCCCCCTACTATCACTAGGGAACAGGTCCTTAATGCTCTAAGACCAAGAACACTGCATCAGTGGGCCCAGACAATATCCCAGGATGCCTTCTAAATAGCATGAAACATGACCTGTTAGGGCCTCTGGAATTGCTGTTTAACTGTAGCCTCCAAACAGGTTTTGTGTCTCGTGAATGGAGAAAGCTAGCAGTCATCCCTCTGCACAAAAGTGGGCCATCTACAGACCCTGGAAACTACAGACCCATAAGTCTCACTAGTCTTGTATGTAAAGCCATGGAAAGAATTATCAAGGAGATGATCATTAGCGATACAGTAAACTTCCAGACACTGGACCCAACCCATTTTGGTTTCGTCAAGGGCAGATCATGCCTACTCAACCTGGTGGACTTCTTTGAGAAGGTCACCAAAGCAATGGGTGAGCGTAAAATTGTTCACACTGCCTACCTTGACCTAGCCAAGGCATTTGACATAGTACCTCACTCAGGCATTGTTGACAAACACAAGATGTTAAGTACAAACCCGTATGTCACACACTGGATAGCCAACTGGCTCACAGACAGGACCCAATAAGTTAGAATTGGGGAGTCCACCTCTACAAAGAGGCCAGTCACAAGTGGAGTCATCAGGGATCAATCCTTGGACTGCTCCTTTTTGGCATTTGCCTCTCAGAAGTCAAGGCCAATGTCATTGTTCTCTGGCTGACTAAATTTGCAAATGATTGCAAATTAGGAGCTGACATTGAATCTCATACTGACACAAATGTTCTCCAGGTGAGGCTGACACAGACAAACAACTGGTGTCAGAGCCATGGACTAAAGCTAAATGCCAAGAAATGCATAGTAGTATCCTTTGGGAAGTCATACATCACTGGTAACTATCATATTGACACACCCCTTAGAGTTGACCCATTAGTCAGGGACTTAGAGACACACAGATGGTAATCTAACTTTTAACTACAGTGGTGAGGAAATATTTCTGTATTGCACAATGTATAAACAAAGGTATGGCATCTAAGTCCAAGAAAGTCATTGTTCCACTGTATTATGCATTCATCAAACCTATCATTGAGTACAGTTCCCCCACTGGTTTCTACCTAACCAGGCATATCCAACAACTGGAATCTCCACAGAGGCTCCTCACTAAAACAATATAGGACATAAGTAAAATGTCCTATGCAGACTGCCTCAAGGCCCTGTCCCTGTATTCTGTCTCATACAGGTTTTTGAGGGGAGATCTATGCTTGGCATACAGGGCATTGTCAGACCCCACTCTGATGGACCTCCTGCATTGCCACAAAACAAACAACACCAGAATTACCTGTTCTAAAGACTTAAACCTTGTCTGTAATATAAGTAGGTCCTGCTGGAGAGATAGGTATGTATCTCAGAGACTACTGTGTCTATGGAACAGGCTCCACATCCATGTGAAGCAGAGTTCCTCCCTAATCCAATTCAAGTGCAACTTGGACAATTTAATGGGAAACTGAAAATTCATCCCTGGTTTGGCACCTATGTCTCTAATATACACAGGTAACCTGTAAATGGTTCATCTACCCAAACTCCAAAAAACACACGAAAGTCACCACACGTCAACATTTAATGAAGCTTTCAGGTCTACATCCTTCCTCAGCATATAAAAAATACATCCATTCATTACTTTTAAATAGAGGATTAATTCTATCACATGATTAAGCCAGCCAAAATACTTAAAGGAACATGAATAATTAACCTATCCTAAACATTAGTTAAAATCGCGGCAATTTTGCATAAGAATCGAGAACAAAACGAGTAATAAGTAACGAAAATCAGGACAGTTTTAAGTAGTACTCTGTTTTACTTATAAAGTTAGAGCAACACATTTTTTGTCTGGATGCATTTATTAAGAGTGCCAAGACAGGAAATGATGTTTAAAGAACTTCCTGTACATATTTAAAATGCTTTTTGGCGCCTTTTAGTGATGTTGTTCTGAGGAAGCTGCTTCTTGTTTGTAGCGGTGAAAACGCATTTTATTTTAAATAAATTGGCGTTCAAGATCTTTGGAGTATTTTTGTGGAATCTGTCGGTGTGTCTTGGATTGGTACTCGCACTTCACGTTTTGGTTTTGCTTGTTTGTTCTTTTGCACTTGGTTTGTGAGATCTGTCATTATGATAAGTAAATAACTTTCATTTTAAATTACATACTTTAGTTTTCATGCCCTAAATTGATACCTCTTTACCTGAGTTTGCTATATCTATAATTATGGTAAGTAAATAACTTTTGTTTTAAATTCTGAACTTTAGTGTTCATGTCCCAAATTGTTGCCACTTTAGCTAAGTTTTTTCTGAAAGGAACTTAAAGGGAAAATTGTGTAGCCAAAGATTTATCGGGCAAATACACAAATAAATTATAAGTGTATGATCCTAAGGAAAAAAAAAAAAAAAAAAACAGTTGAGGAGGACCTGCTTATCCGCCATAAAAAAAAAAAAAAAAGTTAAGAGAATGGAGCTGTCTTGTATTACCTAGTCCTATGCTTTGTTTCCACCATTACTGAAGTCTTGTAACTTTGGCTGTGCACATGTGTACAAGTAGGTTTGGCTCTCTTCCCACTCGCATATTTGTGAATGAAATGCCAAAACACCACCTGCGAGGCAAGTGAGGACATCTGTGGTGACATGTCTTTCGACTGGTAGCAGTGTCACTGGGTTTGATAATTTGAAATGTTGGTCATGGGATGGGCTATCCTAAGGCATCTGGTAATGGTAACTGCAAGGCACTGGATTGTGAAGAAAGTGTGTGTGTGTGTGTGTGTGTGTGTGTGTGTGAGTATACCATATAGTATTGAAGGGCTTTTATTTGGTTTTTATATAACATTATGAGCTGTCTTGAGTTGCTTGAAGGTTAGGGAGAGTGTAAATTCTATCCAGTTTAGGTTTTGCAGTTTTATATTCTATCTGGAAGGTTTATAGTAAATTTAACTATACTGTGGTAGCATTGTTCTAGTTTGAGTAATATTTTTGGTGTATTTGTGAGGACAGAGTAGGCATATGACAGGCTAGAAAGGAGAACTGTAGTAACAGTAGCTTGCCTTGCCTAGTCAGTAATAAGTAGTGCTATTTTATAATTCTGGTGGATTTTTTTGAAAAGATCAAAGCAATGAATGAAGACAAAAAAATGTACACTGCGTACCATTAACTGGCCAAAGCTTTTGACACAATTCCCACTCAGGCATAGCAGAAAGGCTAGATAAACTGAGAGTAAACCCCTACGTCACCTACTGGATTGCCAACTAGACAACAAGGTACAAGAAGTCAAAGTAGGAGAAGTTACCTGCACAAAAAGACGGTCACAAGTGGAGTCCCCCAGGGGTCTGTGCTGTGATGTCTGCTGTTTGGCATCTACTTTTCTGAAGTAAAAGCAAATACCAGAGGGCTCTGATTGACTAAGCCTGCAAATGACTGCAAGCTAGGAACAGCCATTGAATCCCCAAGTAACTTTCCCATCCTGCTGGAAGGTTTGTCCCAAGTAAATAACTGGTCCCAAAATCAGGATCTGAAACTAAATGCCAACAAATGCATTATTGTATCCTTTGGGAAGTCCTCTATCCCAGGGAACTACCACAATGTTAGTACACTCCTGAAAGTTGTCTCAGTTGCGGACAGTGACCTAATGTTTGACCAACATGTGTCCATTGTTGTAAGACAATCCTATATTGTACAGCTTATAAAGAAAAGAACTGTATCTAGACATAGTGATGTCAGTGCCCCCTTTACTCAGCCCTCATTAGGCTAGTAATTGCATGTAATGACCCTTTTGGCATGTATCTGTCCAGACAGATGCAACAATTAGAACATTCACAGAGATACCTTACTATAAGGATACAAGGCCTAAACAACTTGTCTTACACAGACTGACTCAAAGCCCTGTCACTGTATTCTATATCCTACAGACTGCTAAGAGGTGACCTGTGTCTGGCATACAAGACATCCTCCTACTCAGTATGAATAGATTAATTGCACATTAGCAAGTCACGTGGCATCAGAAATACTTTGTGTATATGAACCTCTTCTGCAACATAAACACAATGGTTTGGAGAGACAGGTATATCTCACAGAGGCTATCATTATTCTGGAACAATCACATTCAAATTAAACTTGGATCTGTCGATGGGAACCATAAAATTTTACCCCAGGACAGTCTCCTGTGCTACTAACAAACATAGCTCCTAAATGCTTTAGCCCGTGTGTGTGTGTCCCCTCAAATTATTTATCATATGATCCAAGTTATTTTCATTAGTAGTAATATATATTTATTGACCATGGGATGGGTAAGGCCATCCTCTAACCAAATTGAATAGGTTAATTTAAAACTAGCCTAGTACTTACCTATGAACCTTTATGGCATGCCTAGTTTATAATGGGTTGTTGTGTAATATAGTTAAGTGTTGATAAATATTAGTTTTTGATATGTAATTATGCAGAGTACTTTGGAATATGTAACTTGCTGTAGTTCTGTATTGTTAAGAGAGATAATTTCTGAGATATGAGTTTTGAGTATCAGAGATGCATGAATAGAAGAGTACAAGATTTTTTTTCTTAGCATTTTTAAATTGTTGAATTAATTTTGTTATGATTTGTAGCTGAGGTGGTGCTAAGGTTGGGCATACTAAGGTGGAATTGTCTGCTCACTGCTCTCTAAGATAGTTTGTCTAACTTTGATGGATTGTCAAGCAACTGTTGGTGAGACACTCTATCAAAAACTTTGGACTAGTCTAAGAAAATTGATGAAACAACCAGGCCCTGATTCTTCAGTTGATAAATTGTATTTAAAAAATAAAATATAGCAGTTTGTTTACTATGTGGCAAAAGCCAAGTTGAATTGACAATAGCAGATTATTTTTACTTTTTTGTGTCCAGAGATTTGCTTACAAATGCATTTTCAATTATTTTTGAGGGTGGTATTGGCCTATAGTTTGATATTTCAATAGATATTCTTCCTCTGTTTGTTGAGGGGTTTATGTGAGATTTCTTCCATATATTGGGTGCATATTTTTTTTTGCTTGTACAAATTTTTAACAAGTATTGCTAATGGATATGCTACTGGTTCAGCTCCTATTGAAAGTAATCATCTGGAAGGATATCAGGAGCCAAAGAGGGTGGCTTTAATTTCTTCAGTAGTTCTTTTTTATTTTTTTAACTTGGGCAACTGAAACTTGGAAAGTGATTTTTCTGAGACATGCAGAGATGTTGTAATGGAATTATGAACATTTGATCACTTGAAATGTGTGTTTAATTTATAGGCAGTGTTTTAAGTAGATTCATTTGCTAGTAGGTTTCATACTGATTGTTTTCCCAGTTTTGCTAGATTATTGATAGTGCTTCAGAAATATTTTCGGTTATTTATGTTTGTTTGACATTTGTTGAAGTTTGTCCTTGTGCACCTGTCTTTTTACCTTATTAACAAGTGCTCTGTTTTTCTGAAAATATTGAGGAGTTGGCTGTGTTTTCTGTTCTTTCCAGGTGTTGTCTCCTAAGGCCATCACTTATTTTGCATGAAGATTTAAACAGAAAGCAGTGTATTTTATTTTCTTTCGTCTTAGAGGTGCTACAGAATTGAGAATCGGTTAGGAAACTTTGGTTAAAATGCAGTACAGCACCATCAAGAGAAAGTCGTTTATGTTCCAAGTGCAACACTTTAGTATTGTTAGTTATTTTCATGGAAAGATTGTGTACCTCTAACCCATTTATATGTGGTTGTTTATATTTGTTTAGGGCAAGACCATGTAGCATATATATGAATGTGGTCTTTTATACATTTAGACACAGCTCTTGAATCTGTAATTTTTTAAATATTATTACCAGAATGTAGTCAGTTGTTTTTTGGTTGCCTGTAGATGAATCTGTTTAGGTAAGTTCTTTTATTAGCAAAGTAAAGTTAAATAGGTTAGGCATTGTATTTTGTTTCTATATCCAAGTTGTAGAAAGATTTTACAATGGGATATGAACATTACCTATCATTATGTCTTGTCTGATGTTAGAGTCTAGCCAAGAGAATTTTATCTTCAGTTCCTTTTACATTCTTTCCTATATTGCTAGGTGGTATGTAGACAGTGGCTATGTTAACTGTAAGAGTATATAGGAGTTCTCCTTTATCAAGTATAAGTATAGTTTTAAGAAAAAGTGATATCTGTAGTTTTTTAATTATTGTTGTTTGTCTTTTCGGCTTTTCCCGGTTAGGGGTCGCCACAGCTGAACTCCGGTCCGCTAATGATTGGCAGTAGATTTTTAATGCACCGAGTTGCCAGCCCGATGCCCAACCTTCAGCGAAGGCACGCCCATTCACACATGTCTTTCGGAGGTCACTCGACTGCGGGGAGAACATGCAAACTCCACACAGAAAGCACTACAGCCGAGAATAGAACAGGAGAACCTCTTGCTGTGATAACAACGCTAGCGGTGTACCAAAATGTTATTCCTCCTGCCCATTTTGTTTGTTTATTTTAATCTTGTAATAATTGGTTATTTATTTTATTTTTACATTTATTTATCCTTTGTCAACTAGGTTACTTCCACTATGAGACCAAGGTAGGGGATATTTGTCCAGTGCAGCAGGGAACTTCCTGCCATATGCCCATCTACTGGAAGTAAGATGGAGGAGACTGAGGAAGATAGTGTTGATATTTGTTCAGTCAGGTTTCTTCAAGTAAATCAAGTGGTGGAAGTGGGAAAATTAAGAGTTGTCAGTTGCTTCAGTTGAAATTGTAGATATGGATACAAATTGTGTGAGTAGTGGATTATCGCACATTAAAATAATGGAACTACAAAAAGATGGTCTGGAGAATAAGGTCTTAAAGCTGATGCTCAAGGAGGGGGAACCTGATGATAATGCTGTTGCTTGGTCAGACATAGTTGCAGGTGGATTGTTAGAGGAAGAAGAAACACAGAGTGAGCACGTAGATGTTTTGGGAGCCAAAGAGAGTATGGCTGATAATTTTCTTTCTCACGAAGGTTGGTTTGGGTCGGATAAAGGACAAACTATAAGTTGCTATGCAGAAATGGCTGCTAAAGATACTTTGTTGTTGTTGTGTCTTTCGGCTTTTAAGGGTTGCCACAGCGGAACTCCGGTCCGCTAATGATTAGCAGTAGATTTTTACATGCCGAGTTGCCGGCCCTGACGCACAACCTTCACTATAAACACTAAAAGTACTGTCATACAGAGGCAGAAGACAATCATTAGAACTGAGACAAAAAAGTGAGAAAGTTTGGACAGATGTTTTGTGTGGGACAGTATTATTAGTATGCCGGTCTTTTCTTCAGGGTACATTAGGGCTTCCATTAGAAATGGAAATTAATCATTTGTTGAAGTGACTTTTGAATCTTATCAAAAAGCTGAGCATTTTATTTTATTTAAAAAAATCTTTTGCACACAATGGAACAGTTGTGTGACAAGGGAATATGATACATGTTTAGAAAAAAAGTAAAACTACAATTTAGATCTGCTGAGATTACTGAAAATGAAATTAGATATTTTTTTTTTTTTTTTGAAGAAAGATGTAAAGCTGTATATGATATTAAGAAATAGCATGATGAAATAAAGCTATAAAATGGGGCTTGGGATATTTTGTTATGTTTGGATAATAACAATGGACAGGCAGACTTCCATTAGCCAATTTGTGTCAGTATAAATTGAAAAAATGGATGCTGAGATATTTGGAATAACCTGAAACATACTTTCATTGTAGGAAGGGAGATCATGTGAATGTCTTAAAAGATGTTTTCAGTGTGTGGAACTTGCACATTAATGTAAAAGACAAAATTGTGAACTGTTTTGCAGGAAACGTGGGGCCATTTTTTTTATTGTAACATGATTGAAGCAGAACAAGATGATGCACAAAGTCAGGAAGGAAATTTGCAAACTTGTTGAAAATGAAAAGGGTCACAGATGAAGATGTAAATGGGCGGGAGGAATAGAGAGGAAAAAAAGGCTGAAGGTATTATTAGGGGAAATAAATTTCAAGTTTTGGAAAATATGGAAGAGAAGGAGGGGGAAGAGGTGGATGTTGAGAAAGCTACCATAAGTAAAAGGTTAAGAAAAATAAGAAAATGCTGTAAAATGCTTAAAAAGGTAAAGAAAAAATGTTTGGGCTGTATCCTTAAATGTTAATAGCGTTGTTATTGAAAAGCATAGGTTAAATGTCTTTAATTGGGTGATCAAATGTAAATGGGGTATATGCCGCTTGCTGAATGTTAGATTTTTGTATATTAAACAAAGAAAGTAGGCTGAAGCTGTTTGGGGTGGAGTTTTGGAGAAGATAAATCCTTTATAATTGCAGTGATAAAAAAGAAGGCTGTAGTAATGATAGATATTATTGTAAAACCTGGAACGTGTGTGATTTGTGATGTAAGAAAAGGAAGTAAATTTTGGGCGATTATGGTACTTTTTGAGGAAATCGTTTGTAATGCCTGACATTGATATCATCATGGTAGGTGATTTTAATTGTAATTGTAGAAAATGGAGGGAAGAGTGAAAAAAGATTTCAGAGAGTTCAAAAAGATGAAGTTAGGGATTTTGTGCTTAGGTAAAGAAAGGAGATCTACCTTTGAGAGGGGGGATATCAAGGCTGAAGTGGATTTTTTATGTATTAAGAAAGTTTGCATGCAATAAAGGTTAAGACTGTTGAGGTTAATTTTTCAGATCATTGTGCTGTAGTTTCTGAATTTTCTAATAAGGAAAGTTATAAAAAAGAGGGGAAAGTTAAAAGGTTATATGGAGAGACTGATGAAGAAAGTTGGTTTAATGAAAAAAATGGACTCTTGTTTATGATTCCTGTTTACATCAGTAGAACTATGTGGTGGTTATATCTTAAGAAGAAATGTAGAGAGGAGTATATAAACGCAGAAAAAAATGGAGAGAAGAGAATTATAAACTTTGATCGAGTGTAGTGAAGGCTTATTATGTAGTGAAGTTGACAGAATAACGAGAAAAGGCTGTACCAAGAAAATGAAAACAAAATAAGTGTAATCATTTCTAAATAGAAATATATATTAAAATGAAAAAAGAAGAAGTTTCTCCTTTTTTGGAGAAAAGAGTAAAGTATGGTAAGGGAAAGTCTGAGTCTCTTAATTATATGGTGGGTATAGTATACAAAATGGATATGAATATGATAGAGAAATATGTGAAGAATTTGTTTTGCAAAGGTGAAACAAAGGCAAGATTAATCTGGAGGATTAAAAAGATGGGGAAGAGGGAAGGGACATATTAGGCAAAAAATAATGATTGAGGAATTAAATGAGGTTTTGAAAAAAACGTAAGAATGAGTGTTCCCGGTCTTAATGTGATAAATATGAATTCTGTGTAGGGATGGATTACAAAACAAAGTTTGTCTGTTTGTTTCTTTTTTCTTGACATAATGAGATACAGAAATGTGTGAAGGAATTATGAAGTTTATTTAAAAGAAAGGAAAATCGTTAAAATTAAAAAGTGGAGGTCTTTAACATTAAATAATGTAGATTATAAAGTATTTTTGAAAATAGTTCAGAGAAGGTAAAGTAATGATGTTATAGGAACTGAGGTATAGAAGGTATGAATGATAAGGATTTGTTATTAAATGTTAAGGACGTTATTTAGAATAATAATTTGGGGGGTAAATGAAGGATTGCTGTGTCTGATGATGAGAAAGCATATGATACTATAAATCATGGTACTAAAGATCATGATAGCATGTTTGAGATAATGAGAAGTTATGTGGTTAGTGAGAAGATCATGAATGCCATAGACATGATTTATAAACTTTCTTTTGTGAAGGTTGAAGTGAATGGATGGTTTAGTAAGGAGATTGAAATAAACAGAAGAGTTAAGCATAGGGTGTCCTCTGGATGTCTGTTTGCTTTTGTGACGAATGCTGTTTTTATTGAGGCTTATGAAAGGGTAGGGTATGGGTGTTTAAGAATGCAGAAATTCTTTTATCTCTTATGCAGATGATTTGGTAATAAATTGCTAGGGATAAATGATTGATAAAAGAAAGTGTTACAGAGATAGAATATTTTCTGGAAAAGGTAGGGTTGTTTTTGAATAAAAACAAGTATAAGGGTTTGGGGAGATTGCTAAAATAGCAGGGATATATTTTTCTAAGAATCCATTTAATTTGTCAGGGATTGAGTTTGGAAATTTTGATGTGAGACTGCAATGGTAAGGAATTTTCTTTGATTTGGAAAATGTTATTAATATGTGGAAAGCATTTGAGTTATCTTTTTTTAAGAAAGTGTATGTAATGCATTCAGTGTGTTGAAGTAAATTTGGTTATTTGGGGTTAGGTTTTTTTTTTTTTTTCAAAAGAAATGGAGAAGAAGCTTTTGGAATTATTTTTGTTTTCGTTTTATATGGGGTTCTAAGCTAAATCCAATAAAAAAGGGGGATATTGTATTGGGACTATAAGCAAGGAGGATTTGGATTAAAACATCTGATTGTGTTTTGGCCTCGTATAGGCACTGGATTGTTTTATAAAATTAATAGTAAAGTGAGAGATTGCGTTGGAAAACTAATTTGGGAAAAATATAAGAATGTATGGGAACTTAGTAGAAAAAGAAAAAAATGAGAGGATGATAATGAGAAGGAATATTGTGAAGTAATTAAAAGTTGGGATTTAAGGTGGAGTGTTGACATGGATAGAAAAATTATATGAGAAGATTATAGAAAAAATATATATTAAAGAGTGGCAAATAAGGAGGATAAGATTAAAAAGCTGTTAAAAGAAGGCAGGGTAGAATTAAAAGTGAATTAGAGATAAAAAAATGTTGTGGAAATTAATGTTAAATTACCTGTTAAAGGTGAGATGAAGTATAAGCAAAGGGAAGATAGGGTATGTCATATAGAAGAAACTATGGATCATGTATTTATTGAATACAAAATCATTAAAAATGTCAGATTTGTGTTGTAATGAATTTCATGAATTTCCTGAAGAAATATTCAAGAAAATACATATGTATATGGTGGTGTACAGGTATTATGAAGACAGAAAAAGGAAGAAAGAGGATAATTTAGATAAATTACTGATTAGTATTTAGAATTTTTAGAATATGAGATGTAAAGAACTTTTGTTTAACCAGCGTTGCGATTACAGTATTTTGATAGGTGAAATTAAAAAGTGGATGTGGAATAAGGGGTGGGGATTGTAATTCGTTTTTTTTTTTCCTTTTTGATAATTTATTTGATGAGATTAATTGTATTTTGAATTTGGAATGTGAATTTTGATCAGTAAATATATAACTTGTAATAAAGCCCGGTACACTTTTTGATAGATGCAGTGGTATAGTTTGCATCCATCTGAGCTACCACCAACGCAGGCAGATGGTACCTCGGTTTAGTGTCTCATCCAAAGTGCAACACACTCAGGAGTGCTGCTGCAGTGTCAGCAATCCAGTCATCTGGAATGGGAATAGAACCCACAGCTTTCTGGTCTTCCACCACCAAAGGCAAGTGTGTTGCCCATTATCTCCTGGAGGAGGAATTTGTTCATTGATAATATTTGATTTTAACCAAATTTCAGTTATGCTGAGTATGTTAGAATTTTCACTGTTGCGATAATAACTGTCTAGGTTTTCTTTGCTGTGGCAGCCCTTGGCTTGCCCAAGTACAAGAGAATTGACTCCTTACTCCTGGGCAGGCAGATTTCTGCATCTGACAGGATGCCAGGATATAGGAGCCATCAGCATCTTACACTGCTTTCTTGCTGTTAGAGCCCAGAGTATCCATATCGTATGGTAATTCCCAGCTATGTGGATCTGCAGTTTTATTGCATATACTTCTAGCATTAATGTAAATCAGTTTTAGGCTATGAGGATGAACATTGTGTTCATAATACATTTAGATGTATAGGATCAGGATTTGATTCTGTGTCTCCGTGTTTGCATTAGGTTAATATATGAGGTTGTTTTGAGTAGGAATCAGGCAAAACAGGAAAAGAAAGAGCACATTAGCTAACTTCCTAAGTAAGCCAGGCATAAAGTAAACTGCTATATCAGAAAGTTTTCGGAGCAGAGGCCCTGGTTAAAGTATACTGGTCTCTTACTTCATGTTACTTCATAGATGCTCTGGAGCACCATTCTGGCTGCTTTATCCATTAAATTGTTGAAGCACTGAGAACCGGCCAAGGTTTTGAAGAGTCATCTGTTAGTTGTACACATATATATAGTGTTGGTTGCATGTCTGTTCATTGAATGTCAGTTCACTGAAAGGCAAGTCAGTATGGTAAAATGACTGAACAGTCATTTTATTGAAAAGTCATTGTCTTGAATGACAATTTATAGAAACGTTCATGTAGAGCAAATTAGCACGAAAAAGGTGTTTTGCAGGGGGCAAAACCCCCACACTCCCTTACCGAAATATACTTGCTCTGCATAGCTATGGAGAAAAAAAAAAGACTGCGGATAGCAAATTACTACTCCATATATTACGAACTGCGTAATGACTTGGTTAAGTGACAAGACAACAAGCAGCAAGTGTAGATATCAATTTGTCAGATTTAGCACCTGTGACCCCTAACCGGGAAAAGCCAAAAGAGACAACAAAAGCACCTGTAACAAGAGGGGTACCACAAGGTTCAATGCCTGAACTGGTATGTATTCAACTTTGTTTTTACTTAATTTCCACAAGCTGTAGGTTGTTGGAAAACTAAATGTACTGATGATTGTAATTGGGTTCACTGTAGTACATCATAAAGAATTTCATGATATCACCTTGTACTTTAATGAAGTGTCAAACTGGGCTAACAACCTAAGTTTGCATTTTAGTACTGCCAAATGTAAGGTGATGTATTTCAGGAAGCCATGTGTTAATCATCCACTCCAAATAGAATCTGACATACTGGCAGGCAGTAGTTAATTATTACAAAAAAATTGGAACCATTTTGAACTGCCAAGTATTCCTTCAGCCACCAATACTGATCAAGTACGTTGCAGAGCTGTAAGACAACCAGGACTCATGCTGAAAAATACAAGCAGCAGGGCCAGTCTTTACAATACTCACATTAGATCAGTTGTTGAATGTAATATTTTCTGAGAGTGAACTGCAGGGTAGTTGGAGTTTAGAAACTGTCCAGAGAAAAATTGTAAAAAGAACTGAGTTCATTCTCAGATTTAAGTTATAAGGACAGATCTAAAAGTCTCAGTATGTACACCTTACTAATATATGCACTATAGACTAAAATTTATACTGTCATATTAAGCTTTGAAACAAGAGCAACTACAGGCAGTTTTAGGTTTGGAGATGTACATAAGCACAGACTCACAAACACAAAACATACAATGTTTAAAAAACAACTAAGCAATTAAGTTCATTTTTGATACAATGTTTAGCATTAATGTGGAACAAACTACCAGTTAACTATACACAGGTCAGTGACACTATGTACATTTAAAAAAAATGCTTAGCTGGATGTGAGAGTTGAAATCTGAGCCTGATTTAAGAGGGTCAGTGTTCTTTGATGGCCCTTGCTTAGATTTAAGAACTTGTGAAGGTCTTGTGTAAGACAAAATCAGTTGAAAAACTGAGGCTGTAAAATGTATAGGTTATCCATAATTCATATTTTGTTTTACCTTTGTGTACCATTCTTCAGAACTTAAGTCTCAGCAGTCCCTCCTTTTTTTGTGCAGCTCCCTTAACAACTTGTTCCACCTCTCCCTTCAGAGGCTGCTGCAGCCCTCTATCCACCGGAGGTGCGTCTTTGTTTTTCCTTACCGGCCTTCTGCTTGTTTTTTCTTCTGACATCATTCTGTCCTGTTTCCCTGCACTTGGACAAGGATAATGTGCATGAAGTTAAACTTTTCTGTCCCATGTTTTTTTTGTTTGTTATTTGATGAGAAATATAATCAAGTATATGTAAAATAGGAAATTGGTGCTATTAGGTTTTCTGTGTGTGTGCTTTCCAGCAGTGATTCATACTGTTAGGGCTTTTTTTTTTATTGATGGCTGTGTGACTGTGGAATTTGTATATATAAAGAAGCAGGTTGTGTGCAATAGAAAAACAGAATGTGTGCCTCCCACACTGAAGTGCCTGCAAAAAGTTTCTTTAAGTATTACTGTATTGAAATTGAAATTAATTGTCTGAATTCTTTTGTGGACTTGAAGTTAAAATTAGTTTATTTCATTTGGTTAAAGCTTCCAATTTTTTTTGTATCAGTTAAACATAGTTCATATCACTGCATACTTTTTAAAAAACTAAATCCTACATGCGGTTGCATCTTTTGTATTTACTGATTTACTGTTTACTTGAAGCTTTTCCACTCTGTCATTCTTAACCCGTCTTGTCACTCAGCCTTTCAATAGTCTCTCATTTTAAAAGTTCTAAATAATCCTTTTTTCAGCAAGTTGAAACTGAAATTACATCATGCCAACATTAAGCAGGTTCAATTCACACATGTGGCTGTTTCTAACTAACTTCTGTGTCTAGTATTAGTTAATATGCTGATTTATATGTAGTATTTTCCAATGTGTTTTACCGTTCTGCATAAATAGAGATCAGGTATAATTTCGGATGGACAGAAAAATGCATAAATTAACAGCCTGTTATTCAGACATTGTGAACCAATTATAAATGTTGGATTTCCTATTCTGATATTCTCAGTTTAACACATTTCTGACATTTCTTCAACTTCTTTGCTTAGGGAAGTGCACCTCTCACCAATGCACCTTGTGATATCGTTTAGACTAGGATGAAGCACTTAAAACCTGAGCTCTCCAATTCTTTTTTGCAGCTTGCATGGTTTAGCACTAATTAGGAATTTAGATAGCTCAGATCTAAATTGTAATGTGTTTTGTATTTTTTTTCACATTTGATTTCTAAAGTGTATAAATAAAGTGTTCCGCATTCGTCAGATCTCTAGGCTTACCAGCCTTGTGTTTAATGCCTGGGAGAGGGTCATAATACG
This sequence comes from Protopterus annectens, assembly GCF_019279795.1. Taxonomy (NCBI): domain Eukaryota; kingdom Metazoa; phylum Chordata; order Ceratodontiformes; family Protopteridae; genus Protopterus; species Protopterus annectens. The sequence goes on from NC_056747.1 coordinate 881,842,588, forward strand.
CAGTACTGCCACAAATATCAGTTCTTCAACCAGGTCACTCACAGAAGATGTTGAGGAAAAACTTAAGGAAGATGATGGCAGATTCTTTCATATGGTCAAAAAAAATAAGACAAACAGGGGAAGGTAACAGAGCTGATGGCCAAACTCATTCAAAGTTTTCTTGAAATTTTATGTGGTGGCCTTGTCTGTTTTGTGAGTTGTCCCTGAGCTGTCGTGGACTCAGTTTCGCAGTCATCCCTGGATAGTGAAGACAAAGTGAGAGGTGCTCTACCAGCAACTATGCTGAGAGTGTTTCTTGAGTTATTGACAGCATCTCTCCTATATTTGAGCATCTGAAGTGTGGCATCCCCGAGTCATCTCATGTGGAACAATCTCTCCAGTCCATCTCTGATCTCCAAGTGCATTGGGGAGGTTTGTTAGTTCAGGTCAAACAGACATTTCTGAATTATCTTGCATTGTTGTGTGCACTAGGATGGTCCAAATGGTAGATGAGTCCGCTCTGTTGGATGCCTGATGCAACTTGTTTTATGTATGTCAGACTGCATGCCCGGGGAGCTTGGGGATGGTGTTACTGTCAGCTTTATGACAGAAAAATGTCAGTGGCCTATCACATAGCACATTTTGTTTATCTACCATTCACTTGTTGCTTTGATCCTTGGGAGAAGCCAGTCATATTCTTTCTAGCCATAAGTTAGTGTATTTTCTCATTTCTTCTTTTTTTTTTTTGGGGGGGGGGGGGGTTAAGGCTCCATTGGTCCTTTTAACAGAAAAATGTAATTAAATCACCCCTTCCTCTACCTTTCCTTTGATGACCCCATCCATCCTCTGGGGAGATACTCAGGCTTATTAGGTTTATTATGAACTGGCTCGGTGCTCCTCTGTCTTGTTATTGGAATTGAATAAGTCAGTTTCTGAGGAAGAAGGCTGAGGAACTTACAGTCATCACCTTTTCAGGCTTGTCTTGCAAGATGCCATTTCTGCATCATGAAATCATTTAGGTTCACTCCTAAGTTTATCTTGAAACCTATTCTTTTCATAATTTTCAGTGGCAGAATGTCAAGGCACATCCAAAGTTTGAAGACTGTCCTGTTTGGCAATATAAGGGCTACTTTACTGGCAAATATCTTCTTGGTCTGAACTGACTGTGATCTTGGGCATGCCCTAGAGCAGTTTCTACCTTTTATGAGCTTTTGGAATGAAAGTCAGCACTTTGAAATTAGAGGTCATGGTCCTGTTTCAAAAAAGATTGGATTGCTCTCTGCAGGTGCAAAAGGAACAAACGCACCTAGTTGGGCAAAGTTTAAATATCTTGTAGCTTTGCTCGTGAATAAAGGTAAAGGTGATTGGGAGTGGTGGCAGCACTGCAAGGATTACACGCAACTGTGGTGGTGAAGCAAGAGCTGAGTCGCAGCACAATGCTTTCAGTTACGACTTGGTTTGTGTTGCCATCCTCTCCTGTGCCTGCAAGGTTTGGGAAGTGGCCAGAAGGATGAGGTCACTAGTGCAGGTAGTAGAAATGAGGTGCCTTCATCTGGCTTCTAGGGTTGGATTCCTACTTGGAGTGTGGGGCTCCTAGAAGGATTTTGAAGTAGTGCTTGTGCTGCTCCTGGTTCAGAGGAGTCATTTGAGGCAGCATGGTTGCCTAATAAGAATGCCCCCAGTTACTTCCTGTAGGGCGGAAATGCTTTGGATTGGCTCAGGTCATGCTGGACAGGTTATCATACCATGCCTGAGAATACCTGGGAGTTGTGCAAGAAAACATGGATATGGTTATTGTGAACAGGGGACTCAGGTCTATACTGCTGAGCTTGCTGTCACCATAATCTTCACGAGCACAAGCTGTTTAGAAAATGGCTGCTTGGATTGATGGGATTATTCCCAACATTAACCCACTGCAGAAGGACTTCAAGTTCTGGTGAAGCAGATACATAATTTCTGTGACGGACAGTATTTGAAAAGACACCCTTGTGATGATTTCTGGTTTTGCTTCTGCTCATTTCAGAAAAACTTTGCTGACATTCAGGGTTGAACTGAAAACGTGTGTACCTATATACATAATTTCCCCGCAGGAAGGCTAACAAATTCACAAAAGATTTTTTTTTATAAATTTGTGTGTGTGTGTGTGTGTGTGTGTGTGTGTGTGTGTGTGTGTGTGTGTGTGTGTGTATATATATATATATATATATATATATATATATATATATATATATTCTATTTGTAATAATGCTACTTTTGTGTTGGGGTAATGTGAATTCAGAAGAGTAAATGACAAATTCACATAAACACTTTAAGTGCTGTTGTTGTAGCACAATGTAATAATACTGATATGCTGTTAGTTTCTTTGTCATATCAAAACCGTCATATGTTTTTGTTATGAACCTCTCTGTGCAAAACTGTTGGTGAATTGTGTCTGAATGCTAAATGTGTAAGGTGCATCCTTCTTATTTATATAGTACATATTTTTATTTATTTATTTAACATTTGTTAACCAGGAAAGTCCAACTTGGAATGAAGTCAATTTTCAGCGGAGGCCCCGGGAGAAATGCTCCAGACGCATGTCTTGTAACGTGGGAGGAAACCAGAGCACCCAGAGGAGACTCACATGAACGCAGGGAGGATATGCAGACTCCACACAGAAAGCACCCCAGCTGAGAATCGAACCGGAGAACCTCTTGCTGTGAGGCAACAGCGCTACCGCTGCACCAGTACGCCATCCAAATTTTGTGCTTCTGTACATGTAGCAATGTCATACTTAGGCCCTGCAGTCAGCTGAATGTACACACTTGTCATCAGGTTTCTTAGATTTGAGCTTGGGTCATGGCTGAAAAGCGTCTGCTCACTAGTCCACAAATAGAAATGCCGTAATCCCGGCATTTCTGTCACTGTACTCCTTTAGTCTGTTTGCATAACATTTTCCATAACCAGCAAATGAATTTTAAAATGGAAAGACTTAGAGTTAAGTAATACCTAATGCACAGGAGCCCACCTGGAAACTTCAAGTTAGGCAGGTAAGACATTTTGACCCTGGCTATATGAAGTCTATGCGGTTCCACCCTTGTAGCCCTGTGGTTTTGTACAGTAAAAATGTAAAAGAAATGTACGTCAGAACTGAATCACCATTTCTTCTGTCTGCACAGTAATGAAAAAAGAAATATTGGTGGTCAGATATTTAATTCAGTTTATAACGTGCCAAGTAATACGTAAAATATCATTGAAAATGTGTGATGAAAGTAAAATTATAACAAAATGTTGATTTTAAACAGTGGGACATGGGCCACTGTGTTGCTGACTGCGATAAGCAGCAGCTGATATCACTTTATGGGTAGGTTCTGGAAACTACTTGGCTGTACAGAGGCTATGTGTGTAGCGATGCTGCATGGAGATGATCGCAGTACTTAAATTAGGTGCTAGCCGCTTCATTTGAGGCAGATAGTACATAACCACACAGTGAACAAAGGTAAATCCACAGGGCCCTGCTTGTATACATATACATCTGCTGATGTTTGAGACTTAATTGTCAGCAGTCAGGTGAAGACCTACCCAGAGCTTCTGTAAGTGAAACTGTAGGATACAACAAGCGACTCTGACTGGGTGATTTCTACAGACAGGGGAAGGCACACAGTGGCCGGTGTTATTGGCATTGAAGTTTTCATAACATAAAACTAATTAATTTACAGACTCACTTTCATGTATCAGGATTAGCTTGTTGATAGCTTACGGAAGGGTCTTGCTTTTACATGACTATGTTCTAGTTTGAGGACAAGTGACACTTTTTTTGCTCAATTCTTACTACTTTATTCAGAGTATGCAGTATTAGACTGAATACCAAGCAGATGAGCTGTAGAAAGTTGGAAGGTTAGAAGGCACAATCTGGGTGTCCGGGGAAATTATTTCTAAATTGCTCTCAAGATAAGAATGCAGGTAACAAAGTGCTTGTCAGCTGAAGTCCCTAGAAACTACTTTCAGTGAGCAATTATAACTGTGCATGGTTGTCAAGCCATATGACTGGTGTACCCTCCTACTTGTCTGTCTGCAGTATGCATCTGACAGTGTTTGTTTGTTTGGTTATTTTTCTGTCTATTCAGTGATTTGCATCCAACCATTGTTCTGTCCTCCTGTCAGTCCTGTCACCTTCCATCACTTGTTCTGAATTCAGGACCATATGTTGTTCAGTCAATTTCTGTAGTAGTGTACTTTTTAAATCTTTTATCTCTTTTAGACTTTGCCTATCATTTTAAACTGTTAAACCATAAACTTGATAATCCGTTTTCTAAATGGAAGATCGCTCATCAGTTAAAGCCAAGATGGGGATGCAGATAGTTTGTGTAGCTCAATTGTCAGTTTAGGTTAATTCACTTAGCCATATAATGATATTGTGTCAGTTGTGACAAAAAAAATCCCTTTCCTTACTTATTATTTGAATTTGCCAATCGAAATGCACAGAGACTAATGGTGGACCAATGGGATGTACGTTTTTTTTTTTTTAACACAATATCAGCAGTTCATGTCAGAGAAGCAAAGGGATTAGGTTTCCATGCAGGCACTGAGCAAGCTGCAATAGCATAGTTTTTATGACTTTACATTTTGAACATGGTAACTGATGTGATAATGCTGCTTACAGAGTTCAGTTGGATTTTGTGTGATGTTGCTGCTAGACTTCTATTAAAAAACACAAAAAAACGCCAGACTGACAAAAGGGGAAGCCTGGGAACCCTCAGGGAAAAAATATATAGAGAGAACAGCTGTGATTTGCCCCTACTCATCCCCCACCAGGAACCTTGTCCTCAAACCCTTCCTATGCAAAGAATAAGGGGTCTTGTATGCAGCTGTGTAAAACATTGAGAGGAATCATCCAAGACAAATGGATGCTTCAGATTTTAAATCAGGATACAGACAAAATACGTTCTTAAGATGACCAAATTTCTCAGGCATTCCTTTAGTTCTCAGGGACTAAACACATTTATTCTAAGTGTTGCTACAAGACCTGCTGCTGCAGGAAGCCATGGAGAGAGTACCAAAAGCAGAAGAAAGAACAAGCTTCTATTGAGACAGTTTCTAGTTCCTAAAGAATGTCTACCCATACACATACCTGTAGCCATTGTGGACAGGTGATGTATGAGATTTGAGGAATGGGGTTGCCATCATCAGTTCATCTCCTTGCCCTTTGGTTTATCTGCTGTGCTAAGGATTTTCACAAGGTGCCAAGCTCTTGTAACTGCCTACTGCAGAACTAAGGGCATTCACATATACCCTTATCTAGATTACTGCCTCATTCAGGCACAAACTCTAAAGGAGATTCAGAAAGCTCTGCAGCTCACCCTGACTTGCTTTCAAAACATAGGTCTGTCTCCAAACTTTCCAAAATCCCATCTAGTACCCAGCAAACAAGTCTTATTCCTGGAGGCAGTGCTGGACACACAGCACCGGAGGGCCGCATTCCCAGAAAAGGTGCTTTTTCTGCCAAAGCACTTCAGGTCAGTAACACAACAGAAACAGTATTACAAGGGAATTCCTGAGAGTGCCAGGCTACATGGCTCTTCTACTGTAATAGTACCCCTAGCAAGGCAGTTACACTAGGAAGCTGCGATGGTAAACGAGAGACAGATGGTGCCATCACACACCCAGTCTTGTAGTGCTGTATACAATTATTGCAGTACCCCATACCACTGTTGTTGCGCATTAAGAAAGAGCCCTCACTGTGGATCCCAAAAGTGCTTTCAGTCAGGGCATGCCTTTCAGGCTAGACGAAGATGCCTGGATGCGCAACATAAATTCTTTGGATACAGCATGGGGAGTCCACTGGTGAAAGCTAAGGATTCAAGGGGGTTTGGGACAAAACTAGAGAAGGAAACATGTCAACCTAAATGCTGACTGTCGTTTTAGCCATCAAGGCATTTAAGCCTGTTTGAAACTTTGAATCTTCGACACCCTCATGTACCACAGCACAGCCATGTAGTACATCAACAAACAAGGAGGACCCCATTCCTGGCTTTGTTGGTTAGCTGTGCAAGCATGGATTTGACCCAAGAGTCAGGAGTGACCCTCAGGGTTTCTGCCATCCCATTTCAGGTGAAGTCATTAGCAGACAGTTGGACATGATGTAGGTGAACCCACATGCGAGGATGCTAAGAGGGATATATTTCTGAATTTAGTTCATAGGTGGTGTGTACTGAAGGTAGAAGTGTTTGCTTCTCTAGAAAACCGAGAGCTCAGAGAAATGTCCTTAGATTCACTGCTGCAGTATTCTTAACTATATGGGATTCCTTGCCACGGAAGCGCGATGTCTAGCCAGTCTTCCAAAAACTTCTGAATTTAAAAGGTACATCAAACGTCACCATACTCTCCCTGTGTAACATAGTGCATAAAGGTGACATTCAGGACTACCAAAAAACAGAACTTGTTTGCTCCCAGTCTGAACATATCTTTTACACCGTGGGTCTGTTTACCTGTGTCCATTTTCTGCCAGTTGAAAGCATTTACATTCTTCAGTGACTTCCAATGCCTATTTGCTGTTTTTGCATGTTAAGTGCCCCGTTGGGGATTTTGTTTTCTTGATGTCCTTCAAGGATGCATCTGCAGTCCTAACAAATGGGTTGTCCTGCCTCAGGCAGCCCTTCGGTCGGCCGGATTCCAAAGTCTGGGTCTGGCCTCGGCTGATGTCGCACTTCACCCGACGTCATAGCTGCAGTTCAGCGGGTATAAAGGCATCAGCCGACGCCATTTTCCTCAGTCTTTCTTGCCGCGTGGCGCCCGAAGCAGAAGCTGTTCGCAAGTGCCGGTCGGTCAGAACCAGAGATTGCTACTACCGAAGACTTCTAAAAAAGCTAAGTACCCCGTTGGGGACTCTTTCTTGCCTCAGCCGATGTCAGAAAAAGTGAATAACTGTTTAACTTGTGGGAAACAAATACCTCATAAAGATTTCCACTCTTACTGCCTACCTTGTTTAGGCCCAGACCACGACGTAGCAGCTTGTCTAGCCTGTGCTTCTTTCAACCGACGGACGCTTAGACGTCGGTCGGAGTTTGCAGAGGAGTTTTTCGGCTCCGCTTTTGCTTACAACATGCCGTCGGAGACTCCGACTTCACAATTAGCTAAAAAGCGCAAGGAAAAGGACCGACACTCGCTGTCCGTGGTTTCGGCCGAAACCGCGGTTAAGTCAACCGCGAGTGTCTCGGTTTCGGCTGAAACCGAGCCTTCGGTTCTTCCTTCGGCCAAAAGCTTGCCTCCTACCGAGGCCTCATCCAGCATGGCTGAATCTGCTACTGAAATTCCACCTGCTCTTTCAGGTTCACAGGATTTATCAGATACTGTCCCTTTAGATATGTCTACTCCTGCACGTGGAGCTGCTAGGCCCCCTGCATCCATGTCAATTAAGGCTTTTGCCAGGGCTAAAGCAGCAAAATCTACCAAGACAGTGCCTGCAAAAACCCCCTCTCACAGGCCTAGTTCTAGTACTCAAATGCTTAGTCTAGCAGAGGATCTCATTTCTTTGATCAGGGGATCCCAGCCTCACCCTGACAGGGCCTCTCACCCCCCTCCAGAGAAGAGGCCTAGAGCAGAGCCCCCTGAGCCTGTCTCTACAGATTACTCCTCTGATGATTCAGAAAATACAAACCCTCCAGAAGGCCCTTATTCTCCATATGAGGACTCTGATGCAGAAGACTCCATTCCTTCTGCCTCTCCTCCTGAGGAATTTTCCTTTGGGGAAACCTTGCATGCTATGAGGGAACAATTTCAATGGCAGGGCCAGGATTTTTCAGACTCTAGGAAAAGGCTTAGGACCTTTTTGCATTTGCCACAGCATAGGCCTTTAGCCATTCCCCCAGTACTTACAGTTGTGGAGGATGCATTTAATGATGCTTGTACTGCTCCAGATTCACTTCCTCCGGCCCCTGCTAAGCCCGACAGATACTACAGGGTTCCGGACACACATTACCACTTGTATAAGGCTCCCTTTGCAGATCCTGAAACTATTTCACAGGGACCCAAGGCTGTAGCAGCTACCTCTGCCAAAAACCCCCTCCCCTCTGAAAGGGAATCTAGGGCCTTAGAGAGATGGGGTAAAAAGGTTTATACTTCTGCTACTCTTTCGGCTAGGGCCTTAAACTGTCAATTCCACATGATTCAGTATCAGGAATTTATGTTAGATCAGTTAACTAAAAAACTGTCCTCGCCTGAACCTTTAGACCGAAAGTCTCTTCAGGAAATGGTACATAACATTCAGCAGGTCAGTAATCATTCCTTAAAATGCGGCTATGATGCACTGGAGGCTTCCTTTAGATCAGCTATGACTGGTACAGTGATCAGAAGGCATGCATGGTTAAAAGAGCAGTCCTTACCAGACCATGTAAAATCGAAGCTCCTAGATGCTCCCATGGATAAACACAATTTGTTTGGCTCCCCTGCACAGCAAGTGCTGAAGAAGGTGGAAGAGAAAGCAAAATCTGTCCAGACAGTCAAGGATTTCTTACAGGTCCAGCCTCCAAGGTTTAGTAGGAACTGGCCTTCCAAGAATTGGTCCTTTCCAGACACCACCAGCAGAGCACAGAGAGGCAGGAATAGGTGCCCAAGAGGCAGGGGTCAATCCAGAGGTGCCTACAGGGGACGTCAGTGGCAGCCTAACAACCAGCGAAGTACTGCCACAGATCCAGCCACTACCACTTCCACAGGACAATCACAGTGACTTGGCTCTGAGACCGCCTACCAGGGAACAACTGGAAGCACCCTTAGGCGGAAAGCTAGCCTTATTTTCAGTAAACTGGCATTACATTACAGGAGACAAATGGATTTTACAGACAATAGCCAAAGGTTACAGGTTTCACTCCCATACTCTACCAAGGAAGAGAGGAATGCCAAACCTACCTCCAAATCAAAAGACAAACGCTCTAGAACAAGTAGAACACTTAATAAGGATGAGAGCTATAGAAAAGGTACCGTCTATGGAACAAGGGCAAGGATTTTACTCCAGACTTTTCCTGGTGCCAAGAAAGGAAAACCAATGGAGACCTATTCTCGACCTGTCCGCTCTGAACACATATCTCATTGTTCCAAAATTCAAGATGCTGACCCTACAGCAGCTTCTTCCCATGCTGGGCAAGGAGTCTTGGCTGGTAACTGTAGATCTCAAGGAGGCATACCTGCACGTCCCCATACGACCAAATTGCAGAAGATACCCAGGATTTCTTGCAGGATCAGAGCATTATCAATTCTCAGCATTGCCTTTTGGCTTATCTACTGCGCCCAGAGTATTCACGAAATGCCTGGCATCAGTAATTGCTCATTGCAGGCTTCAGGGAATTCAAATTTACCCTTACCTGGACGACTGCCTGTTACAAGCGGACAACAAAAACAAATTAACAAAAGATTTGAAAAAGGTCATTCATCTACTGCAAGCCCTGGGATACACAGTCAATATAAAAAAGTCAAGACTGATACCATCCCAAAGGATAACTTTCTTGGGTGCAGAACTTGACACATCAAATCAAATGGCATCCCTCACAGCAGAAAAGCAGAAGCACCTTCCACTCTATTTCATGGCATTAACAATGCAGAACCAGCTTACAGCAAGGAAAGTCCTGCAAGCCCTGGGTTACATGGCATCCTGCATAATATTGATTCCACATGCCAGACTACATATGAGGAAGCTGCAATGGTACCTAAGGAATTTATGGTCTCAGCACAAGCACAGCCTAGAAACCCAAATTCCAATAATTCCATGCCTGAAGCAAGAATTCCGATGGTGGGCTCAGGCCTGTCAATTGAACAAAGGACTGCCCTTCCACAGCCCTCAACCAAGCCAGACTATCACCACGGATGCCTCAGACCTCGGTTGGAGGGCACACATGCTGGACAAGTGCATACAAGGCTTATGGACACAAGACCAGCTGAACCTACACATAAATCAAAAAGAGATGCTGGCAGTAAAACTGGCAATTCAGGCATTCAGACCGTTTCTTCAACAGGGTCAATTGCTGATAAGGACGGACAACACCACAGTTATGTGGTATATCAACAAACAGGGAGGCACACATTCATATCCTCTATGCCGGATGGCAATGGACCTCTGGAATGTGGCCCTGAGCCTCAACATTCAGCTCCAGGCAATATTTGTGCCAGGAAAAGAAAATATACTAGCAGACATCTTAAGCAGAACTACCACGGATGCCCACGAATGGATGCTGCATCCAGACATCTTCAAATCCATTACAAGGAAATGGGGACTACCAGAAATAGACTTATTCGCATCCCCTCACAACCACCAACTGAAAAAATTCTGCACAAGGACATACCACCCACTTGCTTGGAAGGTGGACTCCCTATCTTTCAGTTGGGAAAACCTGACAGCTTATGCATTCCCACCTCTCCCTTTGATGCACAAGGTGCTATTGAAGATCAAAGAAGATCACCCAAGGATCATCCTGATAGCTCCAGACTGGCCGAGGCAGCATTGGTACCCATTACTGAGGAGTATGTCTCGGGAACCCGCATGGCCTCTGCCCCTAGTTCCTTTACTGCTAACACAGAACAACTTCAAAACCCTGCATCCAAACTTGAAAACACTGCAGCTAGCTGCTTGGAACATTGCATAAGACAAAATAACCCAGATTTATCTCAAAGGGTTAAAGACATTATCTTGGAGGCTCGCAGACCCTCAACAAGGAAAACTTATTCAGCAAAATGGAAAAGATATCTCATTTTGGAGTACAGCAAAAGGAGAAAATGTATCACTGGTAAACATAGCTAACATCCTGGAATACTTAGCAGAGCTTTTCCACAATGGCCTGTCCTACTCTTCCATTAAGATTCATGCGTCAGCTATTTCAGCAGAATACAACATGGATCCTCCAGTCTTCTCTCATCCTCTACTCAGGCAGTTTCTGAGAGGAATTAAAAATGTAAAGCCACCAAGGAAGCCACCATTGCCTACATGGGACTTGAACTTTGTGCTAGAAAAGTTGACACTCCCCCCTTTTGAATCAGCAGCAACAGCAGAATTACAGTACTTATCATGGAAAACTGCTTTCCTGCTTGCAATCACTTCAGCAAGAAGGGTTTCTGAATTACAGGCATTAATGGCAGTACAGCCCTTCCTTATCTTCCATCAGGATAGAGTGTCCATGAGAACTAATCCTACTTTTATGCCAAAGGTGGTCTCCAGGGTATCTTTAAACCAAGCAATCCACCTACCTACATTCTTCCCCAACCCACAGAACAGGGGAGAAAGACTACTATATACCTTGGATGTGCATAGGCAATTGCGCTACTACCTGGACAGAACCAAGAACAATAGAAAAACTGACCAGCTTCTGGTAGCATATGCAACAGGAATGGAAGGAAAAGCAATTTCAAAACAGCCAATCTCAAAATGGATAGGAAATTGCATTAGATTTTGTTACTCCTATCATGGAAAGACAACTCCAGAAAACATCAGACCTCACTCCACAAGGGCTACAGCCACTACTACAGCTTTTTTACGAGGAGTGGCTACCAAAGACATTTTAGAGGCTGCTACTTGGAGCTCCGTGCATACATTTGCCAAGCACTATAATCTACCCTTATACTCCAGATCCCGAGCAGGTTTTGCCACTGCTGTTTTGCAAGGAATCTTAACTACACCATAATCTTATTAGTACCTCCTCTCCCAGTTTGGCTATGGTATTCTACCCATTTGTTAGGACTGCAGATGCATCCTTGAAGGACATAGTACAGTTTTGTACCTACCATAAATGTAGATGTCCGAGAGGTATGCATCTGCAGTCAGGATTACCCACCCTCCTTCCCCTCTGTGGTACTCCTAGGGTATTTGCCCATCTTGTAGCTAGCTGGGGGAATCTATTATGGTGTATTTGTTTGTATATATGTATATACATGTTTATTTCTATTTGCTCTCTGTTGTTTGGAAACATTTGCATTTATCCAAATTTAGCCTTCCTAGAGGGCACCTGGCATCTGGGGCAAGAAACACTGAGGAAAATGGCGTCGGCTGATGCCTTTATACCCGCTGAACTGCAGCTATGACGTCGGGTGAAGTGCGACATCAGCCGAGGCCAGACCCAGACTTTGGAATCCGGCCGACCGAAGGGCTGCCTGAGGCAGGACAACCCATTTGTTAGGACTGCAGATGCATACCTCTCGGACATCTACATTTATGGTAGGTACAAAACTGTACTTTTTTTGTGTTCCTTGGGGTTAATGTCATCCAGAAAGGGTAAATGCCTGTGTGGGATACAGATTCCCCTAGAGACTGCCACAGCTTACTAAAGATACACATCATACAAAGTCCAAAATCACACTTGGGAATAAAGCGTGGGCCACCTACTGCACAACAAAAACCCTACCTGACCAACTTAAATTTAGGCAGCTAAGAAATGATGCCAAAAAATCCATAACTTTCGACAAAAAGAATTACTATTACTACCTACAGCAAGTACACCACAGTAAACCACAGAAATTCTGGGCAGGAATAAATACACTCCTCCACCCAGGCCAGACCCCCCCGCCTCCAAACAAAAATCCCCAGAAGATATTGCTAACACCTTTAATACCTTCTTCACTGAAACTATCCAATCTTTGGCCAGCCAAGTCACTCCCACTGATTCTAATCCAAATGTTGCCAATACCACTACATCCTTCAGTTTCCAACCTGTGTCCACTCAACTCATTAAGGCCTTACTTAGGAAACTAAGACCCACCACCCTGGCTCCTGACCACCTCCCTGCAGACTACTTACAAAAGGCTGCAGATGCAATTGCATACCCCATCTCAATCCTAATCAGTCGTACCATATCAGAAGCTTCCATCCCTGCCATATTTAAAATCTCACATGTCATACCTCTTCATAAGGGGGCCAGTTCCACCGAACTGTCTAACTTCAGGCCCATAGCTATTTTGTCACCACTAGCTAAAATTATGGAGAAGTGTGTACATATTCAGCTCATGAAGTATCTCACACAGAACAAACTACTGTCTAACTCTCAACATGACTTTAGGCAAAATCACAGCACTACGTCAGCCCTCCTGTCTTTTACTGACATTATAAACCAAAACCGTAACAATAACAAACTAACCTTCACACTCTTTCTAGACCTTTCCAAGGCCTTTGAAGTGGGATCACAAAATGCGAATAAACACTTTGAAGGCCTTCACCTTAAACAATCAGGCACTCCAATGATTTGATTCCTACCTAGAAGGCAGGCAACAGGTGGTCCTGTGACAGGGTAAACTATCATCATGCCTCCCCATCAGGCTAGGAGTCCCCCAGGGCTCAATACTAGGTCCCCTTCTCTTCTCCATATTTATAAATGATCTTAGCACAGACATACCGGAGGCTACCTGCATTCATTATGCAGACGACTCCACCTTGATTTGTTCTGCCACCTCCCCAGCAAATCTTTCTACATTAATCCAAAACACCTTTAACTTGGTGGAATAATGGCTATTAAACCAACGTCTAATGCTAAACCCCAACAAAACTAAGCTACTTCTCTTCTCCCCTGTGCATAGGACCACCCCACCACTCTTCAACATAACAGCTAGTAATGGGACCATCATCTCCCCAGAAACCCAAACTAAATTTTTGGGTGTCACAACTGATAACCTCAGGTTTGATGTGCACATCAATCAAACTGTAAAAACTATTAATAAAAAACTTGTCTCTCTTTATAGGATCAAGTCATTCCTCACCCCACCTGCTCAAAATGCAATCGCTCGCTCCCATCTACTGTCTACCCTTCTTTATGCCTCTCCTCTTTTCGCCAGCCTGAGCAAAACTGATCTTAATAAATTATCATCATGTTACAGCCATATTGCCAGATTTTCTACTGGCTCACCCTACTGAACCCACCACTGCCACAACCTAAATCTCCTAGGCTGGCTGGAACTACCTTACCTTCTGCAGCTCAACCAGCTCATAGTTACCCACAAAATCCTCTACCGGCCAGAAAATACCCCTGCTCTAAAAAACATGATCTGCCCCTACATTAACAATCAACCACTCTGCTCCTCTACCAAACTCCTAGTTCTAACAGTCAAATCCAGCCACTCTGATGGTGACTCACTCTTTGCCAACTCTGTCGGAAAGATTTGAAACTCACTACCAGTCGACCTGACTCAAGAGTTTCACCAACCTTATTCAAAAACAAGCTTAAGAATTACCTTAAATCGCACTGGTTATGTCCCTGTACCAGCCCTGACTAGTGCCCTGTCCGTGTCACATGCCTCTCCTCTACAAATGTCCTTTCTTTGGCCACCCCTCCCCATATCATGAAGGGTAAACCGTGTCTAATGCTACTCAATGTATTTTATTCCTGAAGGTAATATGTTGTTACTACCTGTATATACATACTTGCAATGCTTTGTAAGTCACAAGTGTCATGTGATTGTTTGTATTGCACTGTCTGTAACCTGTGTGTAATTGCCATTCACTAATAGTTCTAATAATTGTAATGTGTACATGTACCTTGGAGCTTTTCTCCCCAGGCCTCCGCTGAAAATGGACATACATCCAGTCTGACCATCCTGGTTAACAAATGTAAAACACAATAAAATAAAAATAAATAAACAATAAGTGTCTTTTTTGCTTAGGTGCTTCTCATGACCATACGTCTTGTTCTATTTGGCAGGCATTTGTCCCAAAAACCCTTCACAGTAGAATGTCTTCCCTTTTCTTGTATCTTGAGATTCAGTGTCTTAAGCTACTTGTTAAAGATACTGTGAAAGGAATCTCCCACTTTGAGGGTCAGCCGTTAGGGAAGAAGAAGGTGAAAAGGGTACGACTGGAATCTTCTACCGTCCCACCTCTGCCAGGTGTTTCTCCCAAGGTCATTACGAACCTGAAGGCTTGCCTGGCTGTGTTGTCAGATTTCTCTGCTGCAACCGTGTTGGAGGCCGGTGAGGATCCAGCTGGCAACACATTCGAAGGGGCTTTGCAGGTGTCTGTCTTGGACGTTCAGAGGGAACCACGGTTGATTTTTTTCTGAGAGGCCTAGGGGGTTCCTCAGTTTTTAGTTAGGGAAAAAATTCCTGCTGTAGTTCTCGACCCTCATCCTGGATCCGTGGCTTCTCAGGACATTCCCTTAAAAAAGAAACAAAAAAATTAATTATGCTTCTTCTTTTCCTAGGGATCCACAAAGTGAGTAGCAGGCTTTTACTCAGGGGTTATTTTCTGCCTTAATGTGCTTAAAACCTTGTCATGGGGTTTCAGTTCCTGCTCCTCCTTGGTCATCTACTCTTAAAAGGCCTAGAGACCAGGATTCTTCTGAGGATGAGTCGGAGTCTGCTGACAAATCTGTAACTTATTCTACTCTAATTCCTTCTCCTTTGGACTATGGCTCAGAAGAGGAGGAATCTATTAGTCCTGATATTCCTTTGAAGGAAATTTCCTTTGGGGACACACTCTCTAGTATGATGGATTTTTTTTTTTAAGTGGGATTGTACTCAGGTCTCTGATATCCATAAGAGGTACTATGAGTTGTTGCAGTTGGACTCTCCTAAACCTGTGGCTGTTCCTCCTATCTTGGCTGCTTTACTGGATGCTTTCTCCAGTGCCTCACAGATGCCTGATTCTCTACCCCTTGCACCCAAGATGCCTGATCGGTTTTATAGGGTTCCTGAGGATTGTTTTTTTTTTTTTTTTTTTTTTTTTTTTTATATGAATGTCCTGCTGCTGACCCCTCGGTAGTGTCCATAGCCTCTGATAAGCAGTCTCAATTGTTTCCTTCACTCAAGTTATTGCCCTTTGACAAGGGTAGCAGAACTGTGGAAAGGTTGGGTAAGAAGGTTTACACTTCTGCTACCCTAGCTTTTTTAGGGCTGTTAATTATCAGACCCATATGTATAGGTATGTGTTGGCTCTTCTTTCTCAGGCCTGACAACTAGTTTCTGATTTTCCAGACTCTGAGGGTAAAACTTCTGTTCTTTCCTTGCTAGGGACTTCCTCTCAAGTTGTTTGTCATTCTGTTAAGTGTAGTTATGAGGCAGCTGATGCCTTTTCTAGGGCTGCTGTTTTTGGTTCAGTTATGAGCAGGTATTCTTGGCTTAGGTTTCAACCACTACCTGATGATATTAAAGCTAAGTTGGTGGATGCTCCTCTGGGTTCTAAATTTTTGCTCAAGTCCTTTCAGGAAAAGGGTAAGGCCTTACAAGAAATTAAACGTGTTTGTTTCTCCTGTGCCTAAAATTCAGAGACAGTACCCTATTAAGCTTGCCTTTGTTCGTAGGCAATCCCATCCTTCTACTAAAGGTAAGAATGGCAAATGGGCTCCGCTTGCTAAGGCTACCCAATTTTTGGCAACGCTGAAGCCTTTCTTTCTGGACAAAGCAGGCACTGTGTGACTATCTGTCCCTTCCCAGCCTCATTCCTCTTTCTCTTCCGGTTTGGCTTCAGATCACTCAGGATTCTTGGGTTCTGTCGATCATTCATCAAGGGTACTTAGTGGTGTGGAAGTCCTGTCCTTCTTTTATGGATATTCATCTTTCCTTTTTACCAGAGGTTCTTAAAGATCTTTTGTCTCGGGGTACTATTCCCAGAGGGGAAAGGGTTCTTCTCCCAACTGTTTCTAGTGTCCAGAAAAGAGGGCACTTGGAGACCTATTAAACCTCTCTCATCTAAACATTTTTCTAAAAGTGCCTTCCTTTCGGATGTTGTATCTTCAGATTCTGTTTCCTCTCTTGCTCCTCAGGCCTATATTTTGTCTCAGGTTCTCAGGAATGCTTATCTCCATATTCTGATCCATACTCTTTTCAGAAAGTTTTGAGTTTCTGTGTTGCTCCCTGGCATTTTTAGTTCCCTGTTTTGCCCTTTGGCCTTTCTGCTGTGCCAAGGGTGTTCACCAAAGGCCTTGCTCCTCTGATTGCCTTTTGCAGACTTCAAGGGATACAAATATTTTCTTACTTGGACAACCTGTTGATTCAGGCATCCTCTCCAGAGACCTTTTTACAAAGTCTTTATTTTGCCGTGTCCCTTCTTCAGACCCTGGGGTTCACTATAAATTTCTTAAAGCCTTCTGTAACTCCTTTTCAGGATTCAGACAATGCCAATATTTGCATCATTGTCCCCTCCAAAGGCCTTAACTGTCATTTCTTTTTTTCACACACTTCTTCCTCTGGCTTCCATTTCCACCAGAGATTTTCTGAGAGGTCTGGGTTTCATGGCTTCCATCATTCCAATACTTCCTCTGGCCAGACTTCATATGAGAAAGTTTCACTGGTTTCTGAAGTCACTGTGGCTTCAACATGCTCATCCTCTGGAATTTATAGTTCCTCTTCTTCCTTGTCTCTGACAGGAACTTCTCTGGTGGATTCAGCAGTTGTCTGTGAATCCAGGGACACTTTTCATCCCCCTCTTCTCTCTCAGGAATTGTTCACAGATGCTTCAGACATGGGATGGGGGAGGTGACTTTTGGCTCCCTAAAGGGACAGGGGGTGTGATTGCCTCGTCAGCAGAAGGAGCACATCTATCTCAGAGATTAGAGCCCTTCTGCTTGTTCTTCAGGCCTTTCAGTCTGTCCTTTCTCAAGACCTCTCAAGGTATTCACAGACAATACCACAGTGATGTGGTATATCAACAATCATGGAGGAATGAGATCTTATCTTCTTTGCCGGTTGTCACTTCTGATATGGGATCTTGCTGTCAAGTGACTCTTCAGGCAATTTGCATCCCTTCTGGTCAGAGCGTTGTGGCAGACACTCTGAACAGGTCCTTAGCTCAGTCCCATGAATGGATGCTTCTCGGGGATGTGTTTCTGGACATTATCCACAAGTAGGGTACTCCTCAAGTGGATTTTTTTGCCTCTGCTCTGAACAGACAACTTCCTCTGTTTTGTGCCAGAGTCCCAGGTCCTCTGGTATGGAAGGTGGTTGACCTCTCATTCTCTTGGAAGGGGATGTTTCTTTATGCATTCCTTCCTCTTCCTCTGATTCTGAAAGTCCAGTTCAAAATTCAATAGGATGCTCCCAAAATCTTGTTGGTGACTCCCTTTTGGCAGCAACAGCACTGGTTCTCTCTTCTTCTGCATCTAGCTAGGGACAATCATCACAAGTAGATCTAATCACACAAGACAAGGGATCTCTTATCCATCCCCACCTGTCCACTGTTCAGCTGACACTGTGGGTGATAGGATTTTGATTCCTCGTAGACACCTTTTTTTTCTGAGGACATGCTGCAAGTCCTGCAGGAGGCCAGGAAACTTACGACTAGGAAATCCTCCTTATCCAAATGGAAGAGATTTTCTTTTAGGTGTCTCTGTCATAACCTGGATCCACTTACTGTGGATGCTCCTTTGGTTCTCTCTTATTTGTGTGAGTTGCTCAATGCTGGTTTGATCTATTCTTCTATTAAGGTCCAGCTATCCGCTATCTGTGCTTGTCTGCCTTTTTCTCCTCGTTTAGCTGCTAGATTTGAGGTGAAACGATTTCTTAAAGGTGTCCTTAAAATTAGGCCTCACAGGAAGCCTGTTCCTCCTCTCTGGGATCTTAATTTTGTTTTGGAGAAGTTCACTCAGGCTCTTTTTGAGCCTGCTGTTTCAGCTTTCTTGCACCATTGTTCCTGGAAGACTGTTCTTTTGTTAGCATTTCCTTCTGCCAAATGGGTGTCTGAGTTGCAGGCTCTTATGGCTTGTCCTCTCTTGATTTTTCGTGAGGACAGTGTGTACTTCAGCACTAACCCTTCTTGTCTGCCAAAGGTGGTTAACGAGCGATCATTTAATCAGTCTGTTAATCTGCCTACTCTTTTCCCCTCCACAAACTGACAGTTGACAGCTGCATACTTTGGACACGCATAGGCAACTTAAGAGTTTATTTGGCTATGACCAAGGCTATTAGAAAATCTGATTAGTTTGTTTCTTTTCATCCTAGATATTTGGGGCTTGCTGTATCCAAGCAAACTATTTCTTCTTGGATTTCACAGGTTATTTCCTTTTCTTAAACTTTTCATGGCAAGAGCCTTTGTTTTTCAATTAAGGCTCATTCTACCAGAGCTGTGGCTTCTTCTGGTGCTTTTTTCAAAGGCTTAGATACTAATTCTATTGTTGAAGCAGCTACCTAGACTTCTGTACATACCTTTACCAAGCACTACAAGTTGGATGGGTATCTTTAGATGTAGGGCTAGTTTTGCTAGTTCAGTTCTTCATGTTTTTTTAGGGGACTCTTCTGCCCCTTCCTCCTCCCAAGTTTCCATTTGAGCTGTGACACTCTGCCATATAGTTAAGAATACTGCAGCAGTGAATGTAAGGACATAGTACAGTTGTGTAAAATCTTACCATAATGATAGATGTCCTTGCTTTCACTGCTGCAGTATTCGCTCCCTCCCTCCACTGCCCCTAGTTCTTTGCCTTCCTAGATGTACACATTACCTCTTGGGTTCCTTGGACTGGTGTTCCTCCTGAGGCAATCAGTTCTGTTTTTGGTAGGCCTGAACATCACTTTTATGCCCTACAGGGAGCATATGGTGACATTCAGCATACTTTTAAAATTCTGAAGTCTTTGGAAGACTGGCAGGCTATCCCACATAGTTAAGAATACTGCAGCAGTGAAGGCAAGGACATCTACAGTTATGGTAAGATTTTACACAACTGTACTTTCTTCATCTAGATAGCAGCAGCAGAAACTAGGCAACAGATATTCAGTGGTGGCATTTGGAGGGGTACACAGGAACACTTATCCCCCTGTGAAACCATGTGCTCCCGAAGTGGCCCAGTCACTGGAATCACCATTTCCTGATGTTTGTTTCCTGTTTCCTTTTCCCTCAGAGCACGCTTACACAGAGTGCATTACATTGCATTGCTTTGTCCTCCAAAGTGCTCAAGCTGTATATGTATGACCTCAGGTTGGCCTGCAATATTTGTAGGAGTGTGGATTAAATTTTCTTCAGAAGCAAGTGCGAGATGTTTGAAAGGAATGGCGAAGAGTACTTCTAGGTATGATTTTACTGAAGCACAGCTGCCTGCCTAGTGTGTGTGTGTGTGTGTGTGTGTGTGTGTGTGTGTGTGTGTGTGTGTGTGTGTAATGCCCCACTCAGTGTTATCTGGTTAAGTGACTTGCTCAGAGTCACACAGTAGGTAAATGTGGATGTAGAAAAAAAATCAAATCCTGTACCCTTGTTAGAAAGAGCAGGAAGCCTAAATCATCCACACCGACTGTCAGACCTCAAGTAACGCTTTTTTGTAACGTTGTCACCTCACAGTAAGACACTGTCCGGTTCGATTCTCAGCTAGAGTGTCTTCTGCGTGGAGACATGCGTGAATGGGCATACCTTCGTTGAAGGTTGTGCGTCAGGCCTGGCAAGCTGGTACGTAAAAATCAACTGCCAAATCATTAGCAGACCGGAGTTCCGCTGTGGCGACCCCTAACCGGGAAAAGCCGAAAGACACAAACAAACTAAGGAAATTTCATGGTGCTCCTTGTTCAGAAAGTGCATGTCCATGCAATGTGGGTTGTTTGGTAAATGTTTTAAGTGAATTAAAGTGGTCTGGCACTGGCAGCTATGGCTCTTAGCTGTTAGTGGACTGCTTCCTGTAGTTAGAAGTAAAGGATTTGAATCCCCCCACCTCGGTTTGCCTCACTTAGAAAGTACTCCTGAAAAGGACATTTTCTGCAATGAGTTTACCTGGTTAACTGGCAGATAAAAAAGCAGCACTTAAAATTTGTCCCCCAATTATTTTTGGCTTTGTCCAGAATTCTTGAGCAAAGAAATTTTGAAATATTTTGTTCTGTTCCTTGTAAAATTTGTGACTTTCTGGAAAAGTGTTGTAGATTATGGTCACTGAATAATGGCAAGCATACGAGTTTCAGATTTCGTATCCTTCAGAAAATGCTTGATAATGCAAAGCTGATTATTCTATCAACTTTCTAAGTATATATGAGAATATTTCAAAGTTGTTTCTGATTTTCTTCCTTATTTTTGATACTTGAGTTAAAATGTTGAGAGCGCGGGGGGTTGTTGCACTGTATGCTTCTGAGATTAGAGAGCTCAGATAGATTTCTTGGCCATTATTTATGAATTTATTCCTTCACTTGATCTCAGGCATATCTGACATCTACAGTCATACAAGTGGCTTTAACGGTGGGATGCATGTACGCATGTGCTTGTGTGTATGTAGCTCAAATAATCAAATTATTAGCGATGTAGTGGGTAGAATGAAATAGTAATGCAATGGGGAGAAATATAAAGTTGTTTGTTTCTGAGAACTAGAGGTGCTGAGAGAGAATATGAGAATAATGCTGGGTGTATGATAAAAAAAAATGTTAACTTACAACTAGTGTACAACCTTGTTGTGTTATTTTACGGTGTAACCAAGCAACTGTTCTGGCAAGCAAAGGGATACTGGAGGTATCAAAGAACTGTTTTTCAAGTGTAAAGTCCACAGTTTATCTATGGTGTGAGCTTCCATTCTAGTTGCTAGTAAATGTGTCAGGTTTTTCCCATCTGTTCCACATTGTGCAAGATAGTGTTTTACAGTCTAACAGTGTACACTACCCTGTATTTCTGCTGCCCTCTCTTGTTTGCATGTCTTCTGGTTCTTTCTTAACTTTTTATAGACCATTTATCCATTGTGATTATATTGTCTTGTTAAAGGGTGTACAGTAACACTTTCTTGAGATAGTGTTCTTTGTCTCAGCTCATCTCCACAATAATATTTAATGACATCTACTAATCCCATCTTTGCTTTTGTGTTGTTACCCTGTTATGTACTATATATTTTTGACAGAGGCCTCTTTATTACTTTCTTGTAGTTGGATCTCCCTTACATGCGTAATTCAATCTATGGCCTTTTTTCTGCTCTGACATGATCCACTCTGCATCATTTTTGCTCTGATGCCCTATATGTAGTCTTGTTTGATTTTAGGTGGAACAATGCTTCTGTGCATTTTAGCCTTTTTCCATTTAGGGGGGGGGGGGCTGGTACTGCCAAAAGGTATTTATTGCCCATTGATCCAGATACAGGCTGCAGCCATGCATTCCGTCCTGGCAAACTGAACACTGAATCCCTCTCTTTCCCACACATCTCTCTTTTCTGGTGTTGAGCCTATTTGCAGTTTGTAGAACAATGAAAGCTTTAAATAAGCAAGGTGAGCAAAGGCTCTTTGTTCATCTAGAGTCACAATAAACTCATGTTTCTCTCCCATCGCCCAGCTGTGTTTTGATATCCGTATGACATTGTTAATCTGTTATTAAGAGAAATCTAGAAATTGGACTTGTGGCATCATTGCTTTTCTGTGATTCCCGAATAGTTATGTACTGAGCATATAAACAGCTGCTGTCAACATGTATTGGTTCAAAACAGTGAAACATATGGTATGCAATTATCTGTATTGTCAAACCCAATAACACAGTGTTGGCTGTAATATGAGTGCAATATTTTAGGAATTTCATTTTGTAATAAAGTTGAAATAGACTGACAGCTCAGATTTTCTGGAACATGTTGATTTGGAGTCAGTACAAACTTCAGCTCTGGGTCCTGCTTGAGCAGGAGCCATATGACAGCAGCTGCCCAATGCAATAACTGGTCTTGCAGCTTTGCATAATCAAACAAGGCTTTCTGCACACGTTCCACTTGTTTCATTCTTGCCACCTAATCTAGGAACACAGCTGATCATAATGCTACATCCTATTTTTTTTATCAAATGAGTTTGCCTGCACAGATAAAAGTACCGCACAGCATGGCTGATTTAAAAGTAAGAAGTGCGCTGCTTTAATATTGATTGCTCATTCCCTGTCATTGTTTTGTTTGCATTTTCTTATTTCAGATGAGGTTTAGCAAAGCTAATATTGTAGTTTCTCCTTTTTCAGTTTTTTTTTTATATATAATTGTATGTGTACCCCTCACTGAGTTGTCACAGTCACTGCATTTCTTCTGACTTTGGTTTGCTTACACTGCCTCCTGCTCCACTAACAAAGCAAGACAGTGGTATGTGGACTAGATTCTGTTAGCCTGCCGATGCCCTGTTTCCACACTTCTTTTTTGCCCCCCCTCACTCTCTCTCACACACACACACACACACACACACACACACACACACACACACACACACCCTCAGATATTATTCAGTTTTGTCTCATCTGAGCTTTCTGTATGCTGTACAGTAAGAGGCAGTCAATGCATTAAGATAATAGCCTACCTCACTAGAAGGCGAGCACACGTTGCCCTTTGTCTGCTGCTTTTGCCTTTTCCTCACTAACCCCAAAGGTATGGTTAAAGTAAAATAAATAAGGGTTTGTTTTTCATTTATGTTGTGGTTTGACATCTGCATTATGGTGTGAGGATGGGGGATATATTTGGTGCTAGTTTCAGATGTCTCAGCACTGTTGAGTAACGTCAGTAATACTGGTTATTATAATTATGTTAGTGTTTATTGAATTGCCCCTCCTCTGTTTTTATGTATACTTGGGTTAAGCTGTTGGTAAGGTTGTATTGCTAAAAATGGTGCATTGTAAGTACAACTTTACACTTACAGAAGAGAGTAGTTCCACATCCTCTTATATTTGCATGTCTTCTCTATCTCACAACGTTAGAAAATAAGTTATTCTCACACTGCGTATGTAAAGTCTTTAAGCTTTTAGTGAAGACAGTCAAAACATTCATATTACAGTTTTGCAGAGTGACTGTCTCTCTCCATTTTATACAGAGCCCCCTTGAGCACTTTGGATTTCCTGCATAGTAGCTCTCTTTCTCCATTTCATTCAGAAAGGGAGAAGAGAAAAGAGTCTGAGAAGAACCCTGCAGCTTTTTAACAAAATAATTCAAGTTTTAGCTTTGGTACAAGATATGGCTTCCAGTAATTTAGAGGAAAAAACAAATCAAATGTTCTCATATGTGCTTAAAATAAATGAAATGCTGAAGGAATGTATCAACTCAAATAAAAAATGCAGGAAAAAAATAGTGGAATAAGTAACCATCTGTTCAGATGAAGTGATACAACTGTCAAAAAAGCAGAGGTTGAAATGAAGAAAAGGCTGACTATGATGTTTCTCAAGAAGAGCTGTTCCAAAAAAATAGGAGTTTGAAGACAGAGTGCACAGAAAAAAAAGTGGGATTTTCTGCAGTATTGAGGAAATTGGAAGGAACAGATTATATTAATTTTATGAAAGTACAAATAATGACTCTGCACTGGTGTTCCATAATTTGTTAAATGAGAAGGCGCATCATATATATTCTCCAAACCTAGCTCTGAGAAAACAGCCCAAACCTATGTTAGTAAAGATGAAGTCATAACAGCAGAAAGAGTTGCTCCTGACATAAAATTGCTGACAACAGAGTATTTTTGGAAAATGATTATTCACTGTACCCCAGGTATCCCGTGGTGGTGGTGCTGCAGTAGCATTGTCGCCTCACAGTAAGACGCTGTCCGGTTCGATTTTCAGCTAGAGCGTCTTTTGCATGAAGACATGTGTGAATGGGCGTACCTTCGTTGAAGGTTGTGCATCAGGGCTGGTAACTAGGCACGTAAAAATCAACTACCAATCATTAGCGGACCGGAGTTCCGCTGTGGTGACCCCTAACCGGGAAAAGCCGAAAGACAACAACAACTGTACTCCAGGTAGAAAAGAAGCAACTTTATCCCAATAATCAGGGAATGACAAAAGGTAGGTATGAGATTCAAGCATTTGCTTCTAGTTTTCTTCAGAATTTTTTTTCCTGGAGCATCAACAATACTTTTTTTTATGCAGAACAGGGTAAGGAGGAAATAAAAATATCCAACAAAGATTGAGACAGCAAGAAGGAAATTCTGCTTCTCCTTCTGTCGACAACAAAGCACATAGAAAGACTAGAGAGAGAGAAAAAAAAAGCATAGGAGTTGGCTATAAGAATCAGGAGTACTTTGATTTCAACCAGAGACTAATGTTGGACGTTGAAGATTATCCTGAAGATGACCAACAACACTGAAATTACTGAATAAATTGGAGACTATAAAGTATCAATATTTGATATAGGAATAGACCTGCAAAATATGGCTTTGTAAGAGAAAGTTGACTGAGAAAGAATGGAATTGCAATAACTTGGCTGAAATTGTGGGTGAACTATAAAGCATATGCCCCACTTTGTCATTAATATTAGTTGACGCAAAGGGTTAAGACTGTGAACTGTAGTTCCTGTGTGGTACAGCTTTTGATGCACTCAGCGAGTCACTTAACCAGACATTGTTCCCAGGTCACCTCTGGAAAGGGGACGGTGTCTCCAGTGTACCTACCTAGTTAACAAATGGGTATTATTTTTTTAAACACCTTTAATGAATGACTTTTATCACAAATTATGATTAGAAGGACACTGAAGGGATGAAGTAGTAACTGTGAGTAAAACAGCTTCTGTTCTTCGTATTTGTATAAAAAATTAATTATGTAAATTGCATGTTATATTGGGAGGCTGTTCTGTTTATTGTGCAGTCAAGGATACTTTAAATGTAAGTAGAGGAAGTCTTGTCAGTGATTATATGTTAAAGTTATTAAAACTAGGAAGTACATATATAGGCTTTACAGTGTAATAAGATGAGAAAAACTGGATAGAAGCAAGCTAAAATTGTAATGCTGTAACCTTGAGATGCTGGCGTGGTGTGTAAAAGTGTATTGATAATATTGTATGTAAAATTAAGATAATTTTATTTTGTAACAGGGATGGGTATCTAGATTGATGTCCTTGGTTTACCCTGTAGTTATTTTTTCTTTTGGCAAATAGGCTTAAAAATAAGACAAAATGATGAAATGCATAGAAATAGTCTGTTTCCTGCATCTACAAAGTTGTTAGCATGTTTCCTTCATCTGCAAAGTTTTAGCTTGTTTTTGTTTTCATTGACAAATGTTCTGAATGGGAGACAGAAAGGCTGCAGATAGTTGGCCAGGGCAAGTCTGTACATTGTATTCTAAGCAAAATTTACAAAGATTCTTTCATGCATCTGCAACATTAACTGTCTTTTTTCCCTCTCATTCATGACTGCCTTTATTTTGGGATGCCCTCACTCTCAGATTGATCGAAGGGTCTCTCAAAAACAATTAATTCCATATGGCATTTGATTACTTCTTTTCTTCAAGTTTACTTACCTATTTTGTAAATGTAATTTGGTTTATGACACCAGTGCGCCCCTTACCTGTATAGTTTCCATGTTTGATCATTTATTTATGTATTATGTCAAAGATTATAACTGGGTATTCAATAATAATGAAGCTGTTATGTATTCAAGACTTGGGTGTCAAGAAATTCCCTTTGAGAGTAGAGTGAAGCAAAGGTGGGGAGGTGAATATTGACATCAGTGTTGAGAACACTGATTGGAGAGGCTTGATTATAATTCTTTCTAGTGCATGGAGCTTCATCTGCTTTGATGTACTTATAATTACAGAAACAAAAAGTTGAGGCAAACAAAGTGGTTTACACATTTGAAACCTACAAAACATTTATTGCTTTCATACAGATGGTGGCTAGAATCTAACTGCACTTCTGACAGACTACCAACTTTTAAAGCTGTTAAAAACACTTTAATCTCTAGCAAGAAGTGCTTTAAAGCCTGTTTTAGCTTTTTATCACCATTCTGTGTAGACCACTGTGTAATCTTTAGTTTAAGATTAGAGCATAATGGCTCTAAAAGCTGTACATAAAATTTGCAGTGTGTGGAGCATGGTGAGTATGCTTCAATATCCAGAAAAAGATAAATTGATTAAGAGCTACTATAGTGCAAGACCTGACATGGAGCAGATAAAGCTATGTGCTTTACAAAGACTAATGATTGGGTCTCCAATCATAACCTTGTGTTCTTGTCATGGATGCCAGGATTCACCTCTCAAGCTTTGCTCTGTAGGTGAACTTCTAGACACCCATGTCTAGAACACATAATAAGCAGGTTATGATCAGCGACCCGACCTTAATCCTCTGTGTTATGCTCCTCTTTGATGTCAGAGAGGTGCATAACAAGGTCATAATTTTTCCTGATTTTGGAGCATAGTCCACACACTACATGCACTGCATGTGGTTTGTGTGTTATTATTGAGTTTATTCCTACATAGCCAGTAAACAGGCTAATAAAATTGAATCGAACTGCTGCACATATCTTGATTAGAAAAGTGGTATTTCTTCTCTTATCTTTTTGTCAGCATTTTCAGTTCATTTTTGTAGTATCAATTCACAGCAGTCTTTTCCTGTCATATTAGTACTCAGTTTTCCATTGTGATTGTATCACTGGAATAAGTTTAAAAAAAAAAAAAAGGTTGGTGATAGGGAAGCATTTTGTGATGTGAAGTTGAGTAGCAATAGTTTATGAACAGGGAAGGCAGACCAAACAGTAGCACAATGTCCAAGTGCTCACTTACGACTTACGGCCTTTTGTCTGATGTATGTAGTCTGTACATATGCAGGTGATGATCTCTATATTTACTGGTACTATACTGTGACTCTAAAATAAAAGCTTTTGGTAATATTACAGTTTTGTCCTCATAACCTTATATTTAAACTGTTCATGAGATACAGAGTAGCTGTACTTCTGTAGCAGCAACCAACAAAATCCTGTAAGAGGACTGAAACGACACTTCAGGCAAGGTCGAACCTCTGGTAGAAACATAGGTGCACGTGGTAAAGCAGAAACATGAACAGTTTGGACTATAGGCATGGACGAAATGTTAGGATGTGAATTTTAACATTTGTTTTATACTTTTGTTATTATTTTGAGCCACAGTAATTTAAACCTGTCGGATGCGTTAATGTTTTCTGTTTTCAGTAAATGAGTGAGTGTGTGTGTGTGTGTGTGTGTGTGTGTGTGTGTGTGTGTGTGTGTGTGTGTGTGTGTGTGTGTGTGTGTGTGTGTGTGTGTTTCATATATATATATATATGGGTCCCTATCTATTCGTCGACAATTCATTTCACTGACACTCATTTCGTCGACAGTTCATTTCGTCGACAGAAAGATGTGCCCCTTCCCCCATGTTGTGCAACCCTGGGGTTGGTTTATATAGTTAGGGGGGGTGCGGGGGTCACAGCCCCCTCCTAACATTGGGGAAGGGGGCACATCTTTCTGTCGACGAAATGAACTGTCGACGAAATGAGTGTCAGTGAAATGAATTGTCGACGAATAGATAGGGACCCATATATATATATATATATATATATATATATATATATATATAAATTATGGTACAATAGTGTTTCAGTGCCAGATGCTGTGTTAAGGACAACATTTTACTCATTTATAGCTTTGCTGTGCTGTTGACAATTGTATTTATACATAATTTGGTGTATACAAATTTGTTCTCTTGGGTTAGGCACATTTCATAGTAAATGGCTTTAACGGGCTGGACAAAAAATGGCACACAACTAGAATGTGAAAATATTTGCTGACAGGCTGAGTCTGAACAACTTCTGAGCAATTCAGGTTTTGGCATCTTTTGATGTTGGTATCAAGCTTTTTTTTACACTATAGTAGTGCACTGTGATGGAAAAATGGTGACTATTTTTCTTTCAGACATTTTGGAGTAATTGATGAGGTCCACATCACCTGTGTACATGCTCGATTATTTTTGGAATACTTTTCATGTATTTTGGCAATACCTTTTTTCCAGAATTAGTGAGAGAAGTACTCATTAAATATTTAAACATGTGAACAAAATTTTAAAAATTAATCAGGCATTAAGTCTATGTATTAATTTTCAAGCAGAGTATTAAAATATTTATTTTTCTAGGTAAGTTTCAGTATGTCATTTCCAAATTCTTATTCTCCACATGATTTCTTTCTTACCTTTTTTTTTGTTTGTTTACTGATAAGAGTGGGTAAATACATTTGGCCCCTTTTCTGTAATAACGTGTGCACAAGTCATTATACTATAAAATGCTATAGGGCCCCTCTGAACTAAGAGTGTGAATTCACCATACACATAAACAGAAATAGTAACAATTTTACATGAAAATCGTTAAGACTTGTACAGAAAGAGTTGTGCATTTTGGCATTGTTGCATGTTTGCATTAAGAATGTACACAATGTCTGTTTCACAGCAAAATACAGGTTCCATGCAGAAAGGTAATGCCCTGGCTGTGGTCCAGGCGACATGGGTTTGATTAGTGGCTCAGGTAAATAACGGAGCAACAAGGTGAGTATGTGGGCATTCTCTGCGATGACTCCTAGTGGAGACTAGGGACATCACATTCGGGGGGGGGGTATGCAGGGTGGTAAACCTGATTGGTGAATCTAAATTGTCCCTTGGTGTGTATGTATGTATATGTATATATATATATATATATATATATATATACACACAGAAAAAGATCTCTTTCATTCCCTACTTATGTATGTGTGTGTGTGTGTGTGTGTATATATATGTGTGTGTGTGTGTATATATATATATATATATATATATATATATATATATATACAGAAAAAGATCTCTTTCATTCCCTATTTAGTAAACTCTGTGGATGGCAGTGGCTGTCCTTGGATGCTTGGATGATAAATGTGGATGGATGGAAGTACACAGGAAACCAGACTACCTGACAAAAGTACTGGTGGCATAAGTAATGTCAATAAATATAACCTACATGTTATAGATCCCTTTTCCAGATACAAAAATAAATGATGTGGTGAGGTAAATTTTTACAATGTCATTCGTTAAAGTCTACAGATTTTCCTTTTTTGCCCTTGATAATATGTTAACATTTTTCCATCGTTTTTGTCACACTGTTTTTTTAAACTTTGTTTCTCAGTAGCATCCCACAATCCTAGTGGAAGTCACAAGTGTCATGTGCTGTTCTGTATTCAAATGTTATGCTAATTAGGTGCCCATATTTTTGGCTGGTTTTACCTTCTTTTCATGAGCCTTTGTACTTGTTTTCAGTGGCTGCATGCTGACAAGTGTGGCCTGAGCAGTGAAAAATTCTGACAGTAGGGCAATGCAATTGCTAACTGGCCCACATAGGTTGGGGTGGTGATGTTTGGTGTGTGTTGTAGATCTAACAAGAGTCAAGCTGAGGCATAAAGTAAATGGAAATTTTTGCCCCTGCTGAACATGCATAGTGTCAACAGCCGATGAGGGCAGACATGCAGGCTGACTTTATGTGGGATTTTAGTGGGTACTGCACGTGCTACTCTTAAATCAGCTAGAGGGCTAGAGTTTGGCAGGGTGAGCCAATATTTCCCCAGCAGCTGCCAGAGAGAAGGCTGTACTGGAACCTTTTAAGTTCCTCATCAGCTTATTATAGTGTGGGTCTCCACTCCTGTTTTTTCCACCTCCAGGGATGTTCACAGTATGAGCCAAGCCAGACATTGCACTCATAGAATACACTTTTCAACCATTCAGCAAGTCCAGAGGACAGTAAAGAATGTTTTTCACACACAAGCAGGCTACAAGTTCAAAAAACATGCACAAGCTAATACCTATAATGTTTACATATTCAGACTTTATGATTTTTCCTACCCAAAAACATTGGAAGACTTGAGTTTGGATAATTGACATTTCAGATAATCGACTCTCTACTGTATATAGATATGTGGAAGATCTCTACCTGGAAACCGAAAAGCAGGGAAGGAATGCAGACGTACAGCTGCATATTTATATCACTGTAACTTGACACTGCAATGTCAGTCAGTGACATCCTAACTTCAGCTTGCTTTAAAAATCCTGTTTTGTTGTAATACTCTTCAGGTGACAGTTATGAGATTGAATGTCATGTCTACAAGTTTGTAGTCCAAAGCATTAGCCACTGAGTTGTATGATTAATCGAATATTTAGAAAAATTATTCACTCTTGTCACCAGTATTGTAGACCAGAGGACTTGGAGTTTTTCAGAAAGACTTCGTGTTTGAGCATTTATGCAGATAAAGCAAGTGGTTTCCTGATTACATCAAAGTTAAGTTTACAGATCCTCAAAGTTTTATCAAGAAACTAATGCTCCGAACATTATGCCAGTTGTCAAGTTGCTCAGAGTATTTCTTTATATAAATGGCTCAACTGTTATGTGGATATTTAAACAACTGCTACAAATTGCTGTGAGCATTCACGCAATTGTTCCAAATGATCTAAACTTTATTTAGACAAATGCTAAGATAATTTGGACAGATGCTTCAATCATTTACACAAATTCTCCAAACGATGATCAGTTGCACACATTATGCAGCAGCTTAGGGCATTTAGTTAAATGTGTCATATCTCCTGAGTATTTAGTTAGGCTGATGCATGAGGTACGTTAGAGCATTTTAGTTTTAACTGTTTTTAAATAACTGCATCAGAGGTTCTGAACATTTAAATAAACATTTTTAAATAAATGATCTGTGTTTGATTCAGATACTCAAGCATTTAGTCAGATGTCAGTTGCTGTAAGGGAACTGTTCCAAAGGTTCTGAACATTTGCATAAATACTCCAAATGCTCTTAAGTGTTATTTAGAAAAGGTACTCTGTTTGGGTAAATGGATAAAATCTGAAGAAAAGGTTACTGTGAGCATTCAGACAGATGCTTCAAATGCTTTAAGCAGTTCTACATACAAATAAATTATGCGAATACTCCAGATGCTTTAAAGGTCTTGTATATTTAAACAGATGTTTTAAATATTTGGCTTTATTTAAACAAATCCTTAGTTATTTTGGAAAACTACTTTGGATGCTCCCTGCATTTTAACAAGTGCTACATATATTCAGAATAATTGTCCAAATGCTCCCGTTGCCCAGAGCAGTTTATATTTGCACATCAAAAACTTTGTCTGTCTCTCAGCATAAAATCTCTGTACCACATTTGAGAAAAGGTAAGGACATGTATGAGTTATATTGAATAATATACTGACAGTTTTTTAGTAAAAACGAACAAAACATGAACTGTGTTACAAAAGACTAAAAATGTAATTTATAAACATGTATCATAAATGATGTATAGGGCTTACAGGAAGGATACTAGAAAGGCAGTAGAAGGGGTCTGTTCAGTTAGCCAGTGTAGGACGACCTGTGTGCTACACTGAATTTGCCACCATGCATTATGCCAGAGAAGTATGAGTACCAGTAAGAGTGAAAGGGAAGGTATACAAGAGGGTAGTGAGACCAGCTATGTTATATGGGTTGGAGAACGTGGCATTGACAAAAAGACAGCAGTCAGAGCTGGATGTGGCAGAGTTAAAGATGTTAAGATTTGCACTGGGTGTGACGAGGCCACATGGACAGGATTAGGAATAAGTATATTAGAGGGTCAGCCCAGGTTGGAAGGTTTGGAGGCAAAGCCAGAGAGGCAAGATTACGTTGGTTTCAACATTTGCTGAGGAGGGTTGCAGAGTATATTGGGAAAAAGATGCTAAGGATGAAGCTGCCAGCTATCAGGAAAAGAGGAAGGCCTAAGATAAGGTTTATGGATGTAGTGAGAGAGGACGTGCAGGTGATTGGTGTGATAGAGCAAGATGCAGAAGACAGGAAGAAATGGAAACAAATGATCCACTGTGGCGCCCCCTAACGGGAGCAGCCAAAAGAAGAAGAAGCATTATACCAGTGAAGTGCAGTTCATAAAAAGGATCATTTGTATGGCCACTGCAGCATAACCGGTCTTGGGAAGATCTGGTGTGACATAGGGGCCAGAATTTTGGCAGCTGGTATACATTTCCTAGAATTTATAAACTCAAATGCCCTGGATCACCTGGTCAACACCCCCACTAAAGGTGGCAACATATTGGTCCTGGTCATCACCAACATGGGCGAACGGTGTTCCACACCGGAGGTCAACCCCTCGCTGGTTAGGTCTGACCATAAACTAATCACTTTGGATATCCACATTCCACCACCATCACCCCCGGTCAAAGAAACCACCATGAAAAACTTTTCAAAAGCAAACTTCACGTTACTTATGACCGAGGTGAGAAGTTTCAAAGCCCCCATGCTAAAAGATAATGC
>NC_056747.1:881882912-881885412 GCF_019279795.1 Protopterus annectens
CTGAGCATGTAGCCCAGGCCGGTATGACCCTGACCTTGAGTAGCATCTTACCTTCACCAAGAATTATGCCACAGTATGAAGACAAGATTATCAATTTCAACAATTGGCTTAAGTATTGGTGTCATTCAAAGGTGATCCAATGCCTGTCAGCCTGGGATGACATGCTCGACAAGCCATGATGCTTCGCTAGGGACGGCTTGCACCTGTCACCCCTTGGCTTTCGGATATTGGCAAAGGCTCTTGCTACCCCCATAGTGCCTTTTTTAGTCAAGGCTCAAAAGACAAGCCCACCTCCATATGTATCACAAGGGATAAGAAACTAAGAGTAATGCTACTCAATGCCAGAAGTCTAAACCTCAAGATGCACACACTTGAAACTCTCCTTAGCATGGAGAACGTCAATATCTGTGCAGTAACAGAAACCTGGTTCAAGGCTCTCGAGATCACCCCAGCACTATCAGGTTATACCTCATACCATGCTTTTCGGCCCCAAAACTTGAACCGAACCACAAAAGGAGGGGGAGTATCAATATTCATCAAAGATACCCACACCGCCAGGTTGGTGGCACAGCACGAAGCATCAGAGACTGTCCATGTGCAACTAACAGTGGGTAAAACTGCCTTCCAGTTTATAGCCTGCTACAGACCACCCTCCCAAACCCAGGAACCCCACTCGGCCTTCCTGAGAACACTGGAAATTATGAAGGTGTCTCCAACTACCATTATATTGGGTGACTTCAACTACCCAACCATAGACTGGGAGCATTACTCTAGCTCCAGCACCCTAGCCCAAAGGTTCCTAGAATTTATAAACTCAAATGCTATGGAACAACTTGTTACCACTCCCACAAGAGGAGAAAACATACTGGACCTGATCATCACCAACATGGGGACTCTATGCTCCAGACCAGAAGTGTATCCCTCACTGGTAAGATCAGACCATAAACTAATCTCAATGGATATTCACATCCTGACCCCACCCCATGCCCAGAAAACCACAGTGAAAAACTTCTCTAAAGCAAATTTCACACTCCTCAAAACCGAGGTGGAATCCTTCAAAGCCCCCGGGCCTGTGGATAATACGGCCCAGACCACAAAATCCTTTATAAACACATTCTATGAACACCTTCAGGAATGCATGGATCATGCAATCCCAAATAAAACCAAAACCCAATCCTCCAAAGGCAGACGTCCTGTCTGGTGGACCCCAGCCATAAACAAACAATACAATAGAAGGAGGAAGCTACTACATGACAGAGCAAAATCCCAAAAAGGGAAGGCATCTCTGATCTGTATTAGCAAAAAACTACGGGCACTCATAAAATCGTCTAAGGCCAGCTTCGAGAGAAAAATTGCACAGGTCACTAAGGATAATCACAAGGCTTTCTTTAGTTATGTTAGGAACCTGGGTGGGAATTCCCAGATATGCTCAGAATTAGTCCAAAATGACAAAAAATACACAGAAACCACAGACATTGCCAACATCCTAGCTGACAGGTTCAGCGCAAACTTCCCCCACCCCTCCCCACCAAAAGGGTTAATATCTATCCCAGCAGAGTGCTGCACCCCCTGACATCTCAGATGCTCAAGTAAGAGCTGCCCTCTCCAAAGCAAGAAACACAGCATCAATGGGACCAGACGGCGTCCCGGGCTGCGTCCTACATGAACTCCAAGAAGAGCTAATCCCAAACCTAAAACTACTGTTCAATCTCAGCCTTACTACAGGATATGTACACAAAGAGTGGCGTACAGCAACAGTGGTCCCTCTCCACAAAGGTGGTGCCTCAACGGATCCTGGAAACTATCGCCCCATAAGTGTCACTAGCTTGGTCTGCAAAGCTATGGAAAGGATCATCATGGACCTTATAAATAAAGATATTGGGGACCTACAGACACTGGATCCTACCCAGTTCGGCTTTGTTAAGGGCAGATCCTGCCTCTTAAACCTGGTTGATTTCTTTGAAACAGTCACCAAGGCCATTGACAAGGGGAAGGTGGTCCACACAACCTATCTGGACCTCGCAAAAGCCTTCGATACAATACCCCACTCTGGCATTATAGATAAGCTCACCAGCTTAAATATAAACCCCTATGTCACTAGATGGGTTGCAAACTGGCTCAAGGACAGAACCCACATGGTTAGAATAGCTGGAGCCCTGTCAGACTCCAAACCAGTTACAAGTGGCGACCCACAAGGCTCAGTCTTGTGACCTCTCTTGTTCGGTATATATTTCTCAGAGGTACAGGCCAACATGGAAGGACTGTGGCTGACCAAGTTCGCAGATGACTGCAAACTGGGCGCCATAATAGACTCTCCAGCCGACACAAGCATCCTCCAAAAGGGCCTCATAGAAACAGACAACTGGTGCCAGAGCCATGGCCTCAAGCTAAACGCCAAAAAGTGTATAGTCATCCCCTTTGGCAAAAACAAAGTGCCCACAAATTACCACATAGGTGGTAATCCATTAAGTACAGAAGAAGTAATTAGGGACCTGGGGAC
>NC_056747.1:881890412-882147912 GCF_019279795.1 Protopterus annectens
ATGTGGTTATCAAAGTAGAGACTACTGTCCACCTGTGTCCCAAGGTCTCTTATCACACTTTCGGTGTTAAGTAGACTACCGCCTGTGTGGTAGTTTATGGGTACAGAGTTTTTACCAAAAGTGATGACAATGCACTTTTTGGCATTGAGCTTGAGGCCATGGCTTTGACACCAGGCATCTGTCTCAGTGAAGCCCTTTTGTAGGATGTCCACTTCATTAGGAGTTTTAACTATGGCTCCTAGTTTGCAGTCATCTGTGAACTTTGTTAGCCAAAGACCTTCTGTGTTAGCCTGTACTTCAGAGAAGTAGATACCAAACAGGAGGACCTAGGACTGAACCCTGTGGTACTCCACTTGTCACTGGTCTGAAGTTGGATTTAGAGTCTGCTACTTTCACCATGTGGGTTATGTCAGTGAGCCAGTTGGCAACCATCTTGTGACATAGGGATTTATACCTAGTTTAGTGAGTTTGTCTATAATTCCAGAGTGGGGGATGGTGTTGAAAGCCTTGCCGCGAACTAGATAGGTTGTGTGAAACACCTTACCCTCATCTACGGCTTTGGTGACCTCTTCAAAGAAGTCTATCAGGTTTAGGAGACATGATCTGCCTTTTACAAACCCCAACTGGGTAGGGTCCACAGTTTGGAGATTACCAATGTCATTGTTTATAAGTTCCATGATGATACGCTCCATAGCCTTGCAGAAAGCAGTGAGTAATATGTTAAGTTATTACAAATGCAGGGGAGGGGGTCACATTCTGAAATTCTGCGCTATTACCACTGACAGAAATGCAGTATGTAGTGTGGGAATATTCTTGCAACATTTAGCTGTATAACTAGACTGATCAGCAGGCTGCATGAAAAAAGCAAATCTCATCACTTGGTACTTCATTTGAAGGAAACCCATGAAGCGTTGAATGGGAGAGCCATTTGGGGATAAACTGGGAAGTCTACCTTGTGAAGGTAATTGTTCACAGAACTAGGGGGGGGGGCAACCTTGGATTTTTATTTTGAAACAGAATGTATCCTAGAGGGGCTGTGGTGGGAGTGTACATCTTTGATAAAAAGAACCAATGGCAGTGTGTATTTTACTTTGATCTGCAAATCCAGTTTGTCTATGATTTTATTTTTTTTTTACTTCTGCCAGTGAGCCTATATTTTATACAAGTCCTGCCTCCTGCGTCTCCTTGACCTTACACTATATATGTATACGTTACCTATACCTATATCTTTGCCTATCACATCATTTCCTTTACTCTGCCTCCTTAATGCTTCCTTTCACTTTCACCTGTCCTTTCCACCCTCTGCACTTCTATCTCCCACTATAATTACTCTAATCTCCTCACAGCTGTGCACCTGCAGATATATTACTTTCTTGTGTAGTTGAATACACTTTATGCACTATTGTAATTATCATTCACTAATATCTTCACTGAAATATATGCCATTTATTACGTCCATATGTCAATGATTGTATTTTTTGCACTGTTGCTTCTGTTACCAGTTTCATGCAATGTAATTGCACTGTATGATTTTTTTTTTCTGTTTATGTGATTATATTTTCTTTGTATGTAACTTTGTGGAGCTTTTCTCCCTGGGCCTCCACTGAAAATGGGCTTATTTCTGGGCCAGTGGACTTTCCCGGTTAACAATTGCAGTGAATCAATCAATAAATAAATAAACATATGTTTTACAAGACAGAATAATAAAGAAGTTAGTCATCAGACCCCACTCATAAGAGGTGTTAGTAACAACCTGTTCATGAAAGGCATATACAAGGAGTACTTTCAGTGGCTTGCTAATTTAAAAAAATGCTATACTGCTGCATATATCCATCATGAAGAAGAAATAACAGTACTACAGAAAATGAAGTCTTGGAAAGCAGCAGCATTAGTTGTGGTCATGGCATATAGGATGATGATGTTGGGTAACTTAGAGGAAAAATGCCTCCCGAGAGTACTCACAGCAGTATGGAGAGAAAGGCAAATCCCAGCTGACTGAATAATAAGCATTCTACCGCCAGGGTATATGAACAAAAGAGATCGTCAGAACTGCAGGTAGTAAACGGATATCAGACTCCCATCCCACTGCATAAAGGGGATGGAGATGGTGATTTGATAAGTTATTACATCCAGTAGCAGAAAGTATGATAGGCGATTAGCAGTTTGGATTCAGATCAGGAAGCAGCGCAACTGACCTCATATTTGTAGTAAGATATTGGAGAGGGGAATGGAGGTGAGGAAACACTCCAGATGTGCATTTCTAGATATGAAGAAAGCATATGACAAAGTTCTGAGAAACAAACGGTAAACAACCTGCACCTTAACTTTAATGAAAGTCTCCAGTGTGTTAACACTCTGCATTGGTGGAGAAAGCGGGTATAAATTGGTCAGTATATGCCATATTAAGCTGTTTTTTTCATTCCTGCATTGCTTTGTGCAAGTCAAAACATGGTTTGAATTAATTTCCCCACCTATAAAGAAGGGAAATGTTGTTGTCTGTGTTGCATTCGATGAGAAAGAGAGAGGAAATTAGTTTTTACTTACCAAGTGTACTGTTACCCTTTTGTCAAAATGGAAACACTTACGGAGATTCTGCAAACCTTTAAACCATATAGGAACATGGAAGGTGCTGACTGTAATGACAGTCAAAAACTAGAAAAAGGAACTGCTAGCTGGGACTAGTTTGTCTTCTGAATTTCAAGCACTTAAATTTCATAGTTTGGCATTCAGTTTAGGTCAGATGGTAAGAATTCCAATGTTCATTTTAAAGCCTGTTTTAAACATTGATTTAGATACTGAAGTGAACAGTAACAGTGAAATGATAGATATTCAGTCAGTAGATAAATTTAGATGATCGCTGCCCAAGTAAGTTACATAAAAGAGCTCTCTCGAGCTGTAAGACCTCAAATTTCTGACATGAAGCATATTTTAAAATTGTAGATAGAGCATGAAGTGAAACATGAAAGTAAAATGATATTCTAGCAGTTGATAAATTCATAAGGACACTCCCCAAGTAATTTATCGACATGGATTTTCAGTGTGACCCAAACTGTAATTATTTGTTGTGCTAAATGAAAGGTTACTAGCTAGTAAAGTGCTGTTGAAACTGAGCAACCCAGTCTGGTAACTAAGAATACGGAGATGTTTTTGAGCCCACAGCGATTGTCAACTGAAATAGTATATTTCAGATTTGGTAAGAGGAGCGCATTGCTAAAAAGTGTTTAATCCAGAATGCTGTACCTAACAAAAATGGAATTTTAACAAACATGTTGATAATGTAAATGTCATGCTTATAAAGAATGTAATGTCGAAACCAATCTGTTTATAATTAAAATAATAGAATGTGATGAACTACCTTACAGAACAGTATAATCTGCATATTGTCTCTGTGACACTTCCAAGTTAGACAAATATATGGTATTGGTGGATGGGAAGGAACTGAAGAGATTGCTAAATTCTGAGATCATTTCACATTTATAAAGGAACTTTGTTTACAGAGACCAAAGAAATATCAAGAAGGAGGAGGAAATAATAGAAGTAATATGTATTCCTGGAGACGGGAACGAGTTCTTGTAACACACAGAAGTTCAAAAAATCAGTGCATATATCCTGTGGCTTTACTATCTAATTTAATATGTGATGATATAATAGAGCAGTATTTCTTCCACTTCAAGGCACTGTGAAAGTATTGGGGCTTATCCTAGTTAGATGCTGTGTGGTCAGAATGTGCTCCTAAGTAAAAATGTATGTTTGTGTTGAGGGGGCAACAGCAGTGTGACCTATTATCAAAAATGTGTGATCCTGAATGTACCCATAGTAAATTCGGGGTAGGGGAGTCAACTGTGGACTGAATAAAAATGCCCAGTCATGGTAAACAAAAAAGGCAGGTGTAGAACTTCAAAAGGAACTTAAATCTGATTTTGGTTGGAAGAGATAAAAGAAACAATGTTGTGTCTTTCGGCTTTTCCCGGTTAGGAGTCGCCACAGCGGAACTCCGGTCCGCTAATGATTGGCAGTTGATTTTTTACGTGCCGAGTTGCCAGCCCTAACGCACAAACTTCAACGAAGGTACGCCCATTCACGCATGTCTCCACGCAGAAGATACTCTAGCTGAGAGTCGAACCGGTCAATGTCTTATTGTGAGGCGACAACGCTATCGCAGCACCACCACCGCAGATAAGATAAAAGAACCAATGTGCTGTAAAAAACATTTACTGGATTTCACTAGAAAGGCACATTTGTTAACTTATTTGAATATTAACTTGTTGGAAAAAGTCAGTGCACAGACTGAAAAGGAAGACCTTTGGCACATGCTAAAGAACCTTCTCTGAAGATTCCAGTCATTTAAATGATGAAGGATTTCTATATGGCAGCAGAAATGAAGAAACTCATAGTTATTTTTTTGTTTTGTCTTTCGGCTTATCCCGGTTAGGGGTCGCCACAGCGGAACTCCGTTCCGCTAATGTTTGGTAGTGGATTTTTACGTGCCGAGTTACCAGCCCTGACGCACAACCTTCAACGAAGGCACGCCCATTCACGTATGCCTCCACACAGAAGACGCTCTAGCTGAGAATTGAACGGGACAACATCTTGCTGTGAGGCGACAATGCTACCACAGCACCACTACCGCGGGTAATCAAAGCACTTTAATAACTCGCAAAAATTCTGGTCAGCTGTAAACAATATACTTCTACCAGGCAAAATTGGTACACCCCCCCCCCCCAACCACCACCACTAATAATAATTCAGACGATATTTCTACTCATTTTAATAAATACTTCTGAAACCATCTTAGCACTGTCCAACAATCAAACCTCCTTATCTATCAGAACTACCACTGCCTGTTTCAATATTAAGTCAACCTTCTCCCTGCAGCCTGCTGCCACAGATATGATCAAAAAACTGCTTAAAAAGCTAAACCCACTACATTAGCTGCAGACAAACTTACCTGCCGATTTCCTAAAACTAACAGCAGATGGAATAGCTTATCCTACATCAATTCTTATCAATAGTACCTCCCATTTGGAAAACCTCTTATGTTATACCTCTACATAAAGGTGGCTCTTCAACAGATCTTTCTAACTGCCGCCCAATTGCAATATTATCACCACTGTCTAAAATACTAGAGAGGATCATTCACATGCAAGTTACTGATTACCTGCATACTAACAAACGTCTAACAACACTGAGCATGGCTTTTGATTATTTCATACTACATCAATCGCTCTAATGTCATTCACCAATACTGTCAACTATCACAAGAACAACAATAATTACGGATTCTCTCCCTTCTTTGACCTATCAAAAGCCTTTGATATGGTTTATCACAGTAAACTTCTAAACATCCTCACCGAACTAAACCTTTGTCATTCTACCCTTGTCTGGTTCCAGGATTACCTTACTGGACACCAGCAAGCAGTTTCTTGGCATAAACCCACTAAAAGAAGAACGGTAACCTGAACAGAGACCTAGGTTTCTCTCTGTAAGGTTAAAAACATAGGCCTAGTTAGAAATAGGATTCTTAGGAACAAATAGAGAAAAACAAGTTACTGAAACCAGTAAAACCAAAAGTAGAAGAAAAACACTGCTGTGAGTTAGTTACCTTTTGTAGAGGAAGAAATAAGAGAAAACACTTATAGCTGTAGTCATGGATGGAGAGACTATACCCTCTGCTTCATGTCAGTGGACTGACAAAAATGTTTCCTGAGTTGTCAGATTTGCAGATAACCAATGACATATTTTTTAAAAAAGAGCACAGGGTGAGAGTGATCCATTAAGCAGGGCCAGACAAAATATAGGCAGAATAGAGTAAAATGAGAAGCAGGTGAACAGCTTAACTCCATATCATACCCATATTTTGAGTTAAAGAATGTCTTACTGTACAAGGTGAACAAAAACAAGGAAGAAAAATTATGTCCCGTGTTTTTTTTCCACAACTTTTTAGAACACTTGTGATGAAACTGACACACAGCCATATTTTAGGATGACACTTAGGTATGGACAAAACCAGAGCTAGAATTTTAGTTACATTTTATTAGCCTGGTCGAAGAAGAGACCAAGAGAGCATTTGTGCAGCTTGCCACAGAATATGGACAGATTGCACCACGCCCTGGAAATGTATGGAGTTCACTGATTCATTAGTATTTCTGGGTCTATATTTATATCATCGAACCCTTAAAAAAGCAAACGATGAATAATCGACCCCATGTAAGCGAAAGCTTTCAATCTCAAAAGCTCAGAACAGTGATTTTTTTTTCCAAGGGAAAAAAAAATCGCTGTTCCAAAAAAAAAGGGAAAAAAATTGAAAGAATACATAAAGTGGGGGCTTTGCCCCCCCCCCCCACTTAAATATACCAACTCCGAGATCGTACTACAGTGCCGAAAACGGCAAAGTAACAGAAGCGGCCAAGCAAATTCTTTCCCTGGGAAGGAATTCTCTTAAAAGCCACTTCACTGTTTTGCCTTTTCATTGTTTTAAGTTCGACCGAGACGCATTCGATAGAATGCGTCTTCTGTCATCTAATAGGAACCCATATTTCTTTGGGTATCCACACCCTGCAGAAAAGTTATCTAGTTCTTTGACTATTGACTTTTCACAGGAAATTTAGTAGCACATACCTGTGTTTACTATTGAAGTCTATTCGAACAGTTAGATGTGGGTCCTCTAGGTCCATTAGTAAAGTCTAGCAATAGCTACCAGTACATTTAATCATTATTGACTATATTGCTAATGTGTTGTATCACGGAAAGGAGGAGCCATTGGCAGGAAGCCAACTTTAGTTTTCATTTCCTGTATTTTGTATTCTTCAAAATGGCTCACAAAGTGACAGCATTAGTTAATCAGTAATCTGCTGGAGGAGGGAAATTATGGTCCATAGATGATTTTTTGTGTGTGGGT
Organism: Protopterus annectens; assembly: GCF_019279795.1. Taxonomy (NCBI): domain Eukaryota; kingdom Metazoa; phylum Chordata; order Ceratodontiformes; family Protopteridae; genus Protopterus; species Protopterus annectens. Next base: position 881,897,311 of record NC_056747.1, read on the forward strand.
GGTGGGGTATAGGTGAACCGTTGAAGTGATTCAGGACAGAAATGTTGAAATATAAACTCTATTGTTTCTTAAAACATGGCTTTTTGCTATGTGATACAACCTCTAACTGTGGTTTTAATGTATGTATTACCACTGGATATCTAAGAAGACGTGCATGGTATGGCTTGGAGTGTGATGTGCAGTTCACATATATTAAATGGCAGAGCTGTGTCCAGTTTTGAGTGAAGAGAAATAGTTAATATTTGTTACCCAGGTGAGTGAGCTAGTTTGAGGACCCTTTTCAGTCACTATCTTGGCCAGAAAACATTAAATTGTATTTCTTACAGACTGTACAGAGTGGTGAGACACTGCAAAGCAGTATTGCCCTGCACAAAGTGACTTGAGAAATACAAATAAGGTAAATGCATTCATTAAATAAAATATGAGCAAATCAAACAGGACTTAGAGCTACTGAAGAAAATTAAGTAATACACAAGGACTTCTATAAAACAGTGCCTAAAATACAGATTTGCAATGTGAGAGAGTATATGGAAGTTACTATTAATTATCCAGATGTAGAAATGTGATATGTTAATGTGCATTCAGAAGTCACAGAGCACATTTTGGTTCTGGGGCCACTTTGTGTGTTTTTTTTTTTTTTGACATTTCTTATCTGTTTTTGAAGTATGGAGTGGGTGGACAGCAGAGCAAATAATCTAATTTTTTTCTCAACAGTTGCTGCTAGTATTGATGACTCTTAACATATTTCTAATGCTGTTGACATATTTCATACTGATAATATTGTTCACATAATGGTACCTCCACTCCTATGAACCTTTGGTTGTCCTACTTATGTATGTTTTACTAGGTTGATATCTTCCTGATTGGGCTTGCTTAGTTGTATGAATGTATGTTTTGACTTGTGGCTTTCATTAATCACTTCTTTACCTGCGTAGAACAGAGCTGAGGGGGGAAGGCTTGTCTTTTAGAAATACAGTCCTGGTTCTTGACTCTGGATCCTTAACAGAAAGCACTAAAATGCTGGTGAAGGCACGACTTTGATTGCTTTCCAGAGAGTGTTTTTTTGGTTTTGTGCCATATTTTACTTTGCCTACTACCCAACCCCAGTCATATGCTATGTTCTTTCTAAATCTACTCAAGTTTGCCAGAGCAGGCACTCTTATCCTCTGCAAAAGTTGAAGTAGTTTTAGAATTTTTTGCAACTTCTCAATTTGCTGTATTACAGTCATCTCTCAGTCTGGTTTAGCAGTGGCAGTTTAGTTTATTGTCGGATCCAAATTGCAACCACATTGGGATTAGCATATCACATTCAAGCACTGACATGACTGCTGATTTGCAGCAAATGTAATACCTAACATTTTTGGATTAGACCAATCTTTGTAGCTGAAGAGTGACTTTTTGAAAATGATTGCTGTACAGGCAGTAAGCAGAGCTTGCAAGCTTGAGCAGTGTACCAATGGCTTAAAGCCAGGAATCAGACGGGTGTTTTCAAGATTCTGGAAGTGTACGTATGTTCAAAAATCATACTGCTGTAGCATTAAGTTAGTCACCGTCAGAGATGGCTAAAAAATGTCTTTAACAGGAAAGTTGATAAAGGGGGGAGAACAACATCATGAAGCTCTGCAACAGCAAATGTAATAAATGGGTTTCTAGAAATTGGTGGGGACTTTGATTATATTATTACCATGTTACCATAATTCCTGCCGTATATAGTGTTATTATTTCACTGACACTGAATTAATAAAGGAGGTAATTAGTAAAAGGAGCTCATTGCTAGGGCGCTGTGATCTTGACTTGCAGTCATTGTTTTTCTGCCATTGTCTTGAATTCTATGCTTTCAGCACTGATATTGTGAAACTGACAAGGCTTGCAGTTTTGCAGATCAGGAGGAAAAGGGATCTCGTTCTTGTGCCCTTTATCCAGCAGCGAGTACGACCTCCACTCTTTACTTTCCTGCTGTGTTGGTATTGAAATGCTAACCCCTGTGTGGAGGGCCGGATCTCCAGCAGCTGCCTGCCAATTTAATCTTAGAATTGTACTAGTGAGCAGAATATATTGGCAGTTTTTAACAGGAAAATTATCTGTTATAGTCTGCAGTACAGTATTTTTCTGATCAGGATGACTGGAATGATTACGCAGGCTTGTTCTACTGGAGACTAGTCCCCAGGCCTGCTAAAAATTGAATTTACAGACCTCTTGCATTCAAGGTGCCCTCTGCATAACCACAGGGTACAGTAAGAACACTCTTATAACTTGATGAGGTTAATAGGTTCTCTTATGAATTGTAGGGACTGTTTTAGTGTAAGTGGAAGTTTGCCTTATTCAGCATGTAATGTACAATGATACAGGTGAGAATAAAGTGTAATACTGGAAGTGCAGTATTTTATTTTATTTGTAAAACACAGTTGGTAAATGCAAAAGCAACGTAATAAAACACTTAGTGTAGTACCCACACCTGCTCAGGAATGAATTACTGTAATGACAGCAAATGATTTCCACATAGTTACCAGCCCCTCTGCTGTGAGCTGTTTTGATACACTTTGATAATTTTTCATAAACAGTTAAGTCAGTCTAGCTTTTTAGTGGCATATCTGCATTGAGCACCGTTTTTGTTACTGCTCTCTGCTCTCATATGCTATCAGCAACACTGTTTTGTTATAACTGCTTTGTGACAGCAGGGAATATAGAAGCAGAATAGCAGCTTAAAACAAGGCAAGGATTTATTTTCATTTTATGTATGTGCGTGTGTGTGTGTGTGCATGTATAACTTATATCTATCTATCTGTCTATGTAAGATAACCCTATATTATTCAACTGCTGTTTTGGTCAACAGCTTTCCTGCCTGTTTCATTTGGTCAGCAGGAAAGATGATCAACATTTTGTGAGACTGACAAAATAATGGGTTTGGGTAGTATTCCCATTCCTCAGTTATTGTGAGATCTCTGAGTTGGTATATTTATTTACTAGGGTGTCCTAAATGGGGAGTGCAGGAAGGCTTGCCACCTGCAAAAAACATTGTCTTTAACTTGCATATGCTGAGGATGTTCATCGTGTTTCACTGTTGCAGTCTTTACTCTTGGGTTATCCTGCTGGCAGGCTACCCGCAGTCGGCCAGAATTCCAAAGTCTAGGTCCGGCATCGGTTGCTGTCGCATCTTCCCTGACGTCAGTGCGCCAGGGGTATAAAAGATGCAACCAACGCCATTTTCTTCAGTCTTTCTTGCTGCGTGGTGCCCGAAGCAAAAGCAGTTCGCAAGTGCCGGTCGGCCGACTCCTGAGATTTTCAAAGTTGAATTTCAGAACCGAAGTCTTCATTAAAGCGAAGTACCCCATTGGGGAAACTTTTTTCTTGCTCCAGACCGATGTCAGAAAAAGTTAACAATTGTATTTCTTGTGGGAAGCAAATACCTCATAAGGATTTTCACTCTTACTGTATTCCTTGCCTAGGCCCTGATCACAACGTTGCTAACTTTCGGTTTTGTGCTAGAGTCAACCAACGCACTATCAAGCGTCAGTTCGATTTCGCATTTCATTACTTTGGCCAAAGATTTAATTATATAATGCCGGTGGAACAGCCGACAACCGGAGTTTACAAAAAACGCAAAGACAAAGACAAGGATAGGCACCCGAGGTCCAAAACCGATGACGAAGTCTCTTCTAGGCCAGTTGCCGGTTCGCCGGTTCTCAGTAAGGTGCTTTCGCAGCCCCTGGCACCTGCTACCTCAGAGCCACAGGCCGCTACCAACTCCCACGTGGAGCCGACTGGGCCTTTGGAAACTTAAGGTATTGGACACTCGGAAGTCAATCCCTCAGATGGGTCCGGAGTCGCTAAGCAGGCATCGGCTTCTGAGGGTGTCTTCAGACCTACACAACTATATATTAAGCTATCCTCAGTTTCAAAGACAAAGACTAAAGCAGCTCTAAAGACAAAGAAACAAGTACAGCATTCTCCCATTCAGATTTCCATGCCTAAAAAACAGATGCTCAAAATGGCCGAAGACCTAATTACTTTGATCAGGGGCTCTCATCCCGCTCCTGATAAGAGGCCTAGGCAAGAGACAGAGTATGATTCTTCTGATCAGGTATCTATTTCCTCTGCTGAACAGGATTACTCCATGCTTCCCTATGAGGATTCTGATGCTGAAGAATCCATTCCTTCAGCCTGTCTTCCTGAGGACTATTCCTTTGGGGAAACACTGCATACTATGAGGGAGCATTTCCACTGGGAGAGCCAAGAATATTCTGAGTCTAAGAAAAGGCTCAGAGACTTCCTGCTTCTTCCTCAGCATAGACCCCTTGCCATTCCTCCTGTTTTAGACATTGTAGATGATGTATTTTTAGAGTCCAGACTATCCCCTGACTCTTTACCCCCTGCACCTGCTAAGCCAGACAGATACTACAGGGTCCCGGATTCTCATAAATTCCTATATAAAAACCCTGCTGCTGACCCAGAAACTATATCTCAGGGTCCCAAGGGGGTAAGGCTTCCACTGCAAAAAACCCTGTCCCCTCTGATAGGGATTCTAGGATTCTAGACAGATGAGGGAAAAAGGTATACACTTCTGCCACCCTGGCTGTAAGAACTTTAAATTGTCAATTTCATATGCTTAAATATCAGCAATATTTAATGTCACTACTTAAACAGAAAATGTTGACAAGTACTGAATTTTCAGAGAACAAGGAATTGCATGATTTATTGCATGCAGCTGAACAAGTGGGAAAGCATACTTTGCAATGTGGTTATGATTCACTGGAGGCCTCTTGCAGGGCCACTGTTACAGGTTCTGTTATTAGAAGGCATGCTTGGTTAAAGGAACAAAATCTGCCTGATCATGTTAAAGCAAAATCATTAGATGCACCATTACAGCATGATACTTTGTTTGGTACTAAAGCAGAAGAGGTGTTGAAAAAAATGGAGGATAAAGCAAAATCCATGCGGACAGTGAAGAATTTCTTACAGGTACAGCCACCCAGGTTTAGCAGGAACTGGCCTTCTAAAAATTGGTCCTTTCCAGTCTCAGACAGACCACAAAGAGGCAGATACAGGCGTCCCAGAGGCATATCTCAGCCCCAAGGCTCATACAGGCCTAAACAATGGGGTGCTCCTACCTCCAAAAGTGGAGAAGACAAATCACAGCCTTACAGGAAACAGTCCCAATGACTTTCCTGTACCAGTTCCAAGCAGTTTTCTTTTGACAGCCCCCTTAGGGGGAAAACTAGCACTTTTTTCATCAAATTGGAAAATGGTTACCCAAGACAAATGGGTTCTGAACATAGTGTCCCAAGGCTACAGGTTCCATTTTCACACTCTACCAAGGTCAAAGGGCATGCCAGACCTGCCACACAATCAATGGGCAGAGGCACAAAAACAAATTACAGACCTCATGGACATGAGGGCCATTCAGCAAGTACTACAACAAGAGCAGGGGCAAGGATTTTACTCCAAACCTTTTCTAGTACCCAGGAAGGACAAAACTTGGAGACCAATTCTGGACATGTCTATACTAAATACGTTTTTGGAAGTTCCAAAATTCAAGATGTTGACTCTTCAGCAGCTACTGCCCATGCTAGGCAAGAGGGCTTGGCTAGTAACTTTGGACCTAAAAGAGGCATACCTGCATGTCCCAATTAGACAATCTTGCAGAAGATACCTCAGATTCATAGTTGGCTCAATGCATTACCAATTCTCTGCACTGCCCTTTGGCTTATCTACTGCGCCCAGGGTCTTTACAAAATGCCTGGCACCAGTAATTGCATTTTGCAGACAAAAAGGAATTCAAATTTATCCCTACTTGGACGACTGCCTAATTCAAGCAGAGAACAAATAAACAAAGACACTTTTCTAAAGCATCTGGCATTTGTAAAAAGATTACGAATTGGCCTAGGGTACACAGTAAACGAAAAGAAATCAAAACTAGTGCCCTCTCAAGAGATAATATTCCTGGGTGCAAACTTAAATACAACTGCCCAGATGGCTTATCTCACGCCAGACAAGCAAAAACAACTGACTACTTACTTCAGGAAATTGGCAACAAAAACCCACGTATCTGCAAGGAAAATCCCGCAGGCCTTGGGTTTCATGGCATCCTGCATTCTACTAATTCCATATGCCAGACTGCATATGAGGAAACTACAATGGTATCCGAAAAGTGTTTGGACTCCGCATTGCCACAGCCTGGAGACAGTAATTGCACTCATTCCCTGCCTACAACAGGAGTTTCGATGGTGGGCAGAAGCCTGTCACCACAACAAGGGTCTGCCATGCAGTTTACCCACAGCCAGACAGACACTGACAACGGATGCTTCAGATTATGCCTGGGGGGCCCATATGGCAGGAAAATGTATTCAGGGCACATGGCCTGCAAATCAGATGCATCTTCACATCAATCAAAAAGAGATGCTAGCTGTTCAAAATGCCCTGACAGCTTTCAAGGACCTGCTTCATCCAGGACAATTACTGATAAAGACAGACAACACTACGGTCATGTGGTACATAAACAAGCAAGGAGCTACTCATTCCTACCCCCTCTGCAGACAAGCAATGACCTTATGGCACAGAGCATTGGCCTTTCAAGTTCACCTGCAAGCACAATTCCTGCCAGGAAAAGCAAACACTCTGGCAGACGAACTAAGCAGAAACCTCATGGATCCCCATGAATAGAAACTGGATCCACAAGTCTTCAGGATGATAACAAGGAAATGGGGCTGCCCAGACATAGATCTATTTGCCTCCCCTCACAACTGTCAATTGCAGAGATTTTGCACAAGGATTTGCCACAAGCAGACATGGAAAGTGGACGCCCTATCCTTCAGCTGGAAAAATCTAACAGTATATGCTTTTACCCCACTCCCTCTTCTTCCCAGAATACTCCTAAAGGTCAGACAAGAGAAGCCAAAAATGATTCTGATTGCACCAGACTGGCCACGCCTGCACTGGTACCCAATCCTGAAGAGCTTGTCTCAAGGCCCAGCATGGATATTGCCTCAAACTTCTCACTTGCTGACCCAACAAAACAATCATATCCTGCACAGCCAACTCAGGACCTTAAATCTGGCAGCATGGCGGATAATGTAGCCATTCTGAACACTCCTTTTTCAAAAGCTGTTGTGGATGTTATCTTGGAGGCCAGGAGGGCCCAGTACCAGAAAATCTTGTGCAGAAAAATGGAAGAGATTCTGTGCTTGGAACCAGGAACTAGGCATTGACACGTCTGTACCAAACATTCCTCAGATTTTACAATACCTGACTGAGATGCTAAACAAAGGCCTTTCTTTCTCAACAATTAAGATTCACGCCTCTGCCATTTCTGCACATTACAATACGGAACCACCTATCTTTTCTCACCCTTTAATAAGGCAGTACATCAGAGGGGCCAAGAACATTAGGCCTCCAAGGAGAGCACCAATTCCGGCCTGGGACCTCAATTTTGTTTTGGAAAAACTCACACTGCCTCCTTTCGAGCCAGCATCAACAGCGGATATTAAATTCTTATTCTGGAAAACAGCTCTGCTCCTAACCATTACCTCTGCAAGGCGAGTCTCGGAGTTACAAGCACTCATGGCTGTGGAACCTTTCATCATTTTTCATCCAGACAGGGTTTCTCTGAGAACAAACCCTACATTTATGCCTAAGATGGTGTCCAGTGTGGCCCTCAATCAAACCATTCACTTGCCTATCTTTTACCCAAATCCACAGAACAAGGGTGAAAAAATTCTGCATTCTTTGGACATACACAGGCAGTTACGCTTCTACTTGGACAGAACTAAAGCTTTCAGAAAGACTGAGCAACTTTTAGTGTCATATGCTGCAGGATCACAAGGAAAGGCTATCTCAAAGCAGACTATTTCTAAATGGATAGGCCATTGCATCCATCTCTGTTATTCTCAACATGGCAAATCAGTGCCTAAGGGCATTAGGCCTCATTCCACCAGAGCAGCAGCCTTCCTCAGGGGGGGTACCAACCAGAGAAATCTTAGAGGCTGCAACTTGGAGTTCAGTGCACACCTTTATAAAGCACTACCACTTGCCTCTCTACTCTAAGTCCAGAGCAGGCTTTGCCACTGCAGTTCTGCAGGGCCTCATAGCCTCTCCTAATCCTATTTAGCCCAGCCACCCTTCCTCAGCTTTGGGATTCAACCCAAGAGTAATGACTGCAACAGTGAAACACGATGAACATAGTACAGTTGTGTACCTACCATAAATGTGGATGTTCGAGTGTATTCACTGTTGCAGTCCAGGTTACCCACCCACCATCCCCTTTCTCTTTGCTGGGACTTATCTGCACTTCTCTATCCTATACAACCTTTTTTGTGTATTTGCTTGTAGATGAAGGAAATGTTATTTTTGTGTATGCATTTCTTTTTGATATATTTTTCAGCCTACCTATTTGGGGCACCTGACATCTGGGGCAAGAAAAACTGAAGAAAATGGCGTCGGTTGCATCTTTTATACCCCTGGTGCACTGACGTCAGGAAGAGGCGACAGCAACCGACGCCAGACCTAGACTTTGGAATTCTGGCCGACTGTGGGTAGCCTGCCAGCAGGATAACCCAAGTGTAATGACTGCAACAGTGAATACACTCAAACATCTACACTTGTGGTAGGTACACAACTGTACTTTGTGACTCAAGCATGTACAGTGGGCTGGCAGTTTTTTTTCTCTATCTTTTTTGTCAACATTTTGGCTGCTGTTCTTCTGAACTTTCAGTTAACTTCAGTAGATCCATTTTATGTCTGTATATATATATATATATATATATATATATATATATCTTCTTCGTGTTTCACTGTTGCAGTCATTACATTTGGGTAATCTGCTGACAGGTTGCCCTTATTTGGCCTGATTAATAAAGTCTTGGGTCCTGCGTCGGTTGCTGTCCCTTCTTCCATGATGTCAGGTCGTCAGGGGTATAAAACATGCAGCCGACACCATTACATCAGTCTTTCTTGCCGCGCGGTGCCCAAGGCAGAAGCAGTTCACAAGTGCTGGTCGGCCGACACCTGAAATTTTCGTTTCCGAGTTTCAGAACCGAAGTCTTCAACTAAAAGCTAAGTACCCCGTTGGGGAAACTTTTTCTTGCTCCTTACCAATGTCAGTAAAAGTTAATAATTGCATTACTTGTGTGAACCAAATACCTCATAAGGATTTTCATTTGTACTGTATTCCTTGCCTAGGCCCTCATCATAACGTACCTTGTTGCCGGTTTTATGCTAGATTTAATCAACTCACTATTAAACGTCAGTACATTTTTGCTTCTGAATATTTTGGCTCACGATTTAACTATCCAGAAATTACGTTGGTTAGCAGTCCAACTACCGGAATACCTAAAAAACGCAAAGAAAAAGACAGAGACAGGCCATTAAGGTCCAAAACTGATGACGATGCTTCTCCTAAGCCAGTCGCTAGTTTGCCGGTACTCAGTGAGGCGCTTTTGCAGCCCCTAATGCCCGGTACCTTTGATTCGCAGGCCTCTACTGAGACCCATTCGGAGTCCGGTATGCCGCGAGATGCTTTAAGTATTGAACCCGCGGATGTCTCTACCTTAGATGGGTCTGGAGCCGCTGTGCAGGCACCAGCTTTTGAGGGTGTTTTCAGGCCTAAAGATTTGTATATTAAACCAACGCCATCTTCAAAACTAAGGCCAAAATCTAATTCTATGTCTAAAAAAAACGACGCTTGGGCTCCATGCCTAAAAAGCAAATGATCAAAATGGCTGAAGATTTAATTACCTTGATCAAGGGTAGCCAACCCCCTCCTGCTAAGAGGCCTAGGCAAGACATTGATTATGAATCTTTTGATCAGGATTATATTTCTTCTGATTCTTCTTCTGAACAAGATTTATCTATACCTACTTATGAGGACTCTGACGCAGAGGATTCCATTCCTTCTGCTTTTCCCCCTGAGGATTTCTCTTTAGGAGAAACTTTACATACTTTAAGGGAACATTTCCACTGGGAAAGTCAGGATTTCTCTGAATCAAAAAAGAGACTTAGGGATTTTCTTCTTCTTCCTCAACATAGGCCTTTGGCTATACCTCCTGTTCTAGACATTGTTGATGATGTTTTTTTCAGAATCTAGTATGACTCCTGATTCTCTGCCTCCAGCTCCTACTAAGCCAGACAGATACTACAGGGTTCCTGACTCCCACAAATTCCTTTTCAAAAATCCTACTGCTGATCCTGAAACCATTTGTCAGGGTCCCAAGGGCATTAAAGTCTCTACTGCTAAAAATCCTACCCCTTCTGATAGAGATTCCAGGGCGCTGGATAGGTGAGGTAAGAAGGTTTACACGTCTGCAACCTTGGCAATCAGGGCTTTAAACTGTCAATTTCATATGCTTAAATATCAATAACATATCACGGGACTGCTTAAACAAAAAATGATGTTAATCTCTGACTGTGTGGAAAATAAAGATTTGCAGGATTTATTACATTCAGCTGAGCAAGTTGGAAAACATACTTTGCAATGTGGTTTTGATTCCTTGGAGGCCTCTTCTAGGGCTGCTGTAACTGGATCTGTGCTAAGAAGGCATGCTTGGCTCAAAGAGCAAACTCTGCCTGACCATGTTAAAGCAAAATTGTTGGATGCCCCTTTACAACAAGACCATCTCTTTGGTAATAAGGCTGAAGAAGTGTTAAAAAAGTTGGAAGATAAAGCTAAATCTATGCAAACTGTGAAAGATTTTTTACAAGTACAACCTCCAAGATTTAGTAGGCACTGGCCTACTAAGAACTGGTCCTTTCTAGTCCCTTGGTGAGCCGCTCAAGTCAAGTCCAGACATTCCAAAGGCTCCATGTTTCAGTCACAAGGAACTTTTAGAACAAAACAATGGGATGCCTCCACCTCCAAATCTGGAAACAACAATGCACCTTCCTATGGTAAACAGTTTCAATGACTTCCCTCTACAGTCACCAAGCACTTATCTTTTAGCCGCCCCTTTGGGGGGAAAAACTGGCACTTCATGCACGAAACTGGCAACTTATTACCCAGGACAAATGTTTTTTAAACATAGTATCCCAGGGATACAGATTTCATTTCCACACGTTGCCAATCCCAAACGGATGGGCAGAGGCCCAGAAACAAGTTCTGTCCCTCATGAACATGGGGGCTATTCAACCAGTGCCAGAAGAAGAAAAGGGACAAGGTTAATATTCAAGACTTTTCGTGGTACCCAGAAAAGACAAATCATGGTGTGCAATACTGGACTTATCCACTCTAAACACATTTCTGGACATTCCAGAATTCAAGATGCTGACTCTTCAGCAGTTACTACCTATGCTAGGCACAGATACCTGGTTGGTAACTCTAGACTTAGACGCTTATCTGCATATCCCAATCAGGGAATCTTGCAGAAGATATCGCCACTTCAAAGCAGGCTACTTGCATTACCAGTTCTCTGCACTGCCCTTTCGCTTATCTGCTGTGCCCAGGGTCTTCACAAAGTGTCTGGCTCCAGTGATTGCATTTTGCAGGCAAAGAAATATTCAAACATATCCATACCTGGACGATTGTCTAATTCAGGCAGAAAACAAGGTCATTCTTCTAAAGCATCTGGCGTTTGTAAAAAGGGTTCTAACTTGTCTAGGGTACACCATAAACAAAAAGAAATCACAACTGGTACCCTCTCAAAAAATGACATTCCTGGGTGCAAGCTTGAATACAACTGCCCAGATGACTTACCTTGCGCCAGAAAAGCAAATTCATTTGGTGACTTACTTCAAACAGGTGGCCACAAAAACACTGCTGTCTGCAAGACAAATTCTGCAAGCCTTGGGGTTCATGGCCTCCTGCATTCTTCTAATTCCATATGCAAGACTGCATAAGAGGAAACTTCAGTGGTACTTAAAAAGTTTATGGAGTCAACATTGTCACAGCCTGGAAACAATGATTCCTGTCATACCTTGCCTGCAGCTAGAGTTCCTATGGTGGGCAGAGGCCTACCACCAAAACAAGGGACTGCCATTCACTCCACCCCCTGCCACCCAAACCCTAGCTACAGATGCATCAGACTATGCTTGGGGGGCTCATCTGGCAGGAAAGTGCATTCAGGGCAAGTGGAGCCCAAATCAAATGCACCTACATATCAATCAGAAAGAGATGCTGGCTGTACAGAATGCAGTGACAGCCTTCAAGGACTACCTTCATCCAGGGCAACTAATGATAAAGACAGACAACACCACAGTTATGTGGTACATAAACAAGCAGGGGGGTACACATTCCTACCCCCTTTGCCTACTAGCCATGGCATTGTGGAACACGGCCTTGACCTACCAAATACAACTACAATCTCAATTCCTGCCAGGACAGCTAAATACTCTGGCAGACGAACTAAGCAGAAATCTTATGGACCCACACAAATGGAAACTGGAGCCACAGGTTTTCAGCATGTTGACACGCAAATGGGGGAGTCCAGCCATAGATCTTTTTGCCTCACCCCAGAACTATCAATTGGACAAATTCTGCACAAGAATTCATCACAAAAAAGCTTGGAAAGTGGATGCTCTGTCATTCAGCTGGAAAAACCTATCAGTCTATGCCTTTCCCCCTCTGCCTCTGCTCTCCAAAGTTCTACTAAAAGTCAGACAGGACAAACCAAAAATGATTCTGATTGCTCCAGACTGGCCTCGACAACACTGGTACCCACTCCTGCGCAATGTGTCACACCTTCCTCTGTGGCACCTGCCTCAGACACCTTACCTACTGTCTCAGCAGAACTACCAAATTCTGTGCACTCAGCTCCAAGCTTTGAATCTTGCAGCATGGCTACTCAACTAATTTCACCCTTGGCAACCCTCAGCAAACCTGTGATGGATGTCATTTTGTGGGCTAGAAGGCCTAGTACTAGAAAATCTTATTCTGACAAATGGAAAAAATTCCATGCCTGGAACCAAGCACAAGGAAATAAGCACAGCAATGTCCAATATTAATCCGATTCTGCAGTACTTAACTGAGATGCTTCACAGGGGCCTATCTTTTTCTTCCATAAAAATCCATACCTCAGCCTTTTCAGCTCATTACAACACAGAACCTTTCCTCTTCTCTCATCCTCTGCTAAAGCAGTATCTCAGAGGGGCCAAAAATTTAAGACCTCCCAGGAGAGCGCCAGCTCCTGCATGGGACCTCAGTTTTGTTTTGGAAAATCTCTCCCTCCTTTTGAGCCAGCTGCTACTGCAGACCTAAAATTTCTCTCCTGGAAAACGGCTTTCCTTTTAGCAGTCACTTCAGCTAGAAGGATTTCAGAATTACAGGCTCTTATGGCAGTGGAGCCTTTCATTATTTTTCATCCGGACAGGGTGGCTGTCAGGACCAATCCATCTTTCATGCCTAAGGTGTGATGTCCAGTGTGGCTCTGAATCAGACCATTCATCTGCCAACTTTCTTTCCCAATCCACAGAACAAGGGTGAGCGGATTCTACATTCATTGGATGTACACAGGCAACTTAGATTCTACTTAAGCAGGATAAAATCTCTAAGAAAATCTTTTTGGTGGCATTTGCTGCAGGGGCAGAGGGAAAGGCTATTTCAAAGCAGACCATTTCCAAATGGATAAGCCATTATATTCGTTTCTGCTATATGCACCATGGTAAACCTATCCCCAAGGGGATCAGATCTCATTCCACCAGGGCTGCGGGGTTCCTACCAGAGACATTCTAGAAGCTGCTACCTGGAGCTCAGTTCATACGTTCAGCAAACATTACCATTTACGTCTCTACCCTAAATCCAGAGCTGGCTTTGCCACTGCTGTCCTGCATGGCCTTATAGCTGCTCCTAATGCTGTATAACTCCATCCTCCCAACCATAGCTTTGGGATTCTACCCAAATGTAGTGACTGCAACAGTGAAACACAAAGAACATAGTACAGTTGTGTACACTTACCATAAATGTAGATGTTCGAGTGTATTCACTGTTGGAGTCTTGGTTACCCACCCTCCAGCCCCCTGTTTTTCTCTTACTATACCTCTCCTTTTGTTTACTATGCTTAATGTATTTGCTTTTGTTTGGAGGTATATTTTTTGTGTTTTAAATTATATATATATATATATATATATATATATATGTATATATATATATATGTATATATATATATATATATATATATATATATATATATATATATATATATATATGTATATATATATGTATATATATATATATATATATATATATATATATATATATATATATATATATATATATATATATATATATATATACATACACACACACACACACACACACACACACACACACACACACACACACACACACATATATATATATATATATATATATATATATATATATATATAATATAATATAATTTTGCTCCCCATTTATTTGTGGGGCACCTGACATCTGGATCAAGAAAAACTGATGTAGTGCCGTCGGCTGCATGTTTTATACCCCTGATGACCTGACATCATGGAAGAAGGGACAGAAACTGACGCAGGACCCAAGACATTGTTAATCAGGCCGACTGTGGCCAACCAGCCAGCAGATTACCCAAATGTAATGACTGCAGCAGTGAATACACTCAAACATCTGCATTTATGGTAAGTGTACACAACTGTACTATCTATCTATCTATATATATATATATATATATATATATATATATATATATATATATATATATATATATATATAAAGAGAGAGAGCGCGAGAGAGAGATGCACAACATAATTGCATAACCCATGCATACACTTGGCAATATATCAACTAATGCAGATATTTTGAAGGTTGATATGTTTCCACCAGTTAGGTTTCTGTGGTACTCAACATCTTTCATTAGCTTTAAAGCTGGGAAATTTCTCATTAGGCTTATTATAAAGATGTGAACTGCGACTTGATGGTCATAGCACTACAACAGTTCTCTTTATAATTTATAGTACGTATTTAATATTCATGCTGTTTATTTTGTTTAATTATGTGTTGTCATTATGACTGTTCTTACCTTATCCACATGTGATGTTCCAAAGTGTTAATTTTAATGTAGTAATGACTAACCTCACACATGGATATTGCTGGCATGCCATGCATGTGAAATAGCCGTTTGTGTATGTTTGTTGTGTGGACACACAGGCATTCACAACACATGTGTACTGATATATACAAACTAACTAGTTAAACACTGCACATTTAAGAATAGCTAGGCATAAAATGATTAACGTAGGGGGTGTGTTGGTTTCACGCTGCTTTGAATGAAGACTGCAGCAAGTAACTAGCCTCATGGTGTGGAAAGACAGCCTGCTTGTAGTGCTCCTGCCTGGAGTGCATTAACAGTTTCGTAACACTGGAGAAGCTGACGGGGGAAGAGAATGCTTAAACAGTAAGGTAATGGCTCCTAACTTTCCTTCCTGTGATGACCTGGAAGGATATCTATGCTAGCTACTTTCTGAGGAAATAGTTCTAAAATGCTTTTGGGTAGGTACTTACCAGACATCCTATATGTCCCTGTGATAGCATAATCGTGAAGTACTGAGATAATTGCTTGCCTTCACTCCCTGGAAGAAGGGCGTCAGATTGATTGAGGGGTTCAGCAGCACTGGTGTAGGTAACTCGAGCAGTATGCTGTGTCACTGATTAAGGGTCCTGCCTCATGGCAGAAGGGTCCAGGAGTAGGTAACTCGAGCAGTATTTGTGTCACTGATTAAGGGTCCTGCCTCATGGCAGTAGGGTCCAGGAGTAGGTAACTCGAGCAGTATGCTGTGTCACTGATTAAGCATCCTGCCTCATAGCAGAAGGGTCCAGGGATCAGACATTACCTCCCATCATTGTCGGTAGGGAGTTCCTCCCGTCATTGTCTGTAGGGAGTTCCTCCCGTCATTGTCGGTAGGGAGTTCCTCCCGTCATTGTCGGTAGGGAGTTCCTCCCGTCATTGTCAGTAGGGAGGTCTTGCCATGTCTGCACATGTTTTTTTCTGTCGGCACTTTGATTTCCTTACATGCCACAAAAGCATGGCCTTTAATTTGTTTACTGTAAATTCTTCGTATGTACTGCATGTAAACCTGCTGTCGAGGCTTGGGTTGTAGCTGAAAACGATATGAAAAAAAAATCAGTTCACTTACCCATTTAACAAGCAGTGAAATAAATATAAGTGATAGGCATCAGCTCATCTCACAGAAAGCCATTGGCGTGTAGTGGTGTTTCAGCTGCCCAAGTCCTGAGAAATAACTTCCTTATTTAAACCACAGAAAAAAATGGTAATACTGTTAAGAAAAAGAGCACCTAGTTAAAAACTGACATCTACTCTCTGAACAGATATGACATTGGCTAAATGTAGGTTATATAAGTGAAGCTATCGGGGATGGGGAGCACAGTAGCACACAGTTCCCAGATCACACTGTTTCACAGCAGTCTGAAAAATGTTTCATATGGTATGTGCATGGCAGGATGGTTATTAGATTCAGGGTGCTGAAAACTATGTGGTTTTCTGAACTGAAAACGGAGACTGGTGAGTATTCTGTTCCCAGGCTTTGAGAAGGAAGTACAGTTTGTACCCGCGTATGGGTCAGCAAATTTATGCCAGAAAAGGCCTTAAGAACTAGGTTCAACGTATTCATCTGGGTCATATAGTTATACCTTTTTCTGGTTCAGATTAGTAATAAGCACCAGTAATGCTTTCACACACATGCTGCACCCAGAAATCAGTAGTAACTACTTTTTATGGTGACAGTAATGCATTTTAGTTTGCTGCTCTCATTCATAGCGGCACCCCCCCCCCCCATTGATCATTATATTTATAAAGTAAAAAATAAAGAAAAAATTAATGTGATGCTGTTGTGAGCAATGTGGGATGTTACTACTGCACACATGCTTTCAGACAGGTATGTACTTTCCACACCCCTAACAAGTCATGTTGACGAATGATGCAGTCTGATCATGCAATTACCCTTTGGTTTCACTCACAAGCTGCCTCAGAAAAGGTTAATAGTAGCTGCTTTTTACAGTCACTTTTGGCCTTATGAAAATAGTGAAAGAAGTCATGGCTACTTTTATGCATCCCAGTTTGCTGCTGTTATTCATAGCTACACACCCAACAACTCCAAAATTAATTATTAAAGGAAATGACTGTATCACTGTTGTTGGCAGTGTGCACCATTACCACTGTCTACAAATGTAAGTTACCTGGTGTTCAACCACTTGTTACTATTATGTGCACTGTTACTACTGTGTTCCGCCACTTGTTACTGCTATATCAAATTTGTACTACTCCCACAGATATAGGGTGCATGGTGTTCTGTCATTTGTTACTATCTTTTGCATTATTATCGCTGCCCATAGATACAAGGTGAGTGGCACTCAAGCCACTTTTTACTGTCATATTTTTACCATAGCCCGCAGATATAAGGTACCTAGTGTGCTGCTGTTTGTTGCTGACATGTGCAGTGTTACCACTGTGCACAGATATAAGGTACTTGGTGTTCTGTTAGTTATTGATGTCACACAAATGCGCAATGAGCTCACCATGACATCATCAAGGATGGTTGCAGTCCGATCATGTAACACTCCTTTTTCACATGTAAACTACCACCCAAAATGTATTGGTAGTTGAATTTTTCCATTCATCTCCATGATCTTAATGAAAGTGACAGATTTAATGACCCAGTTAAGTATTTCAGTTTGCTGCAGCCACTCATTGCCACACTCCCACTCCTGTCATTGTAATTGCAAAATAAAACAAAAATTAATGGATTGCAGCTGTGGGCAATGTGGATGTTATCACTGCCCACTAGAGGTAGTTGTGTCTTGGCACTTCTTGTTGTCCGATAGATATGCATTCCCCCCACCTGGCAAACCTTGTACGCGATTACTGCAGACTGATTATGTAACTTTTGCTTTCACAGAAAGAATACCTCCAGAATATACAGGTAGATATTTTTATGTGATCATATCCTTCACCATGAAGATGGTGAAAAAATTATAACCAAAGTAATATATTTCAGTTTACTGTTGTCATGTATAGTCACACACTCCCAACCTGATCACTATAATTAAAAAATGTATAATTATTAAAAAAATAAGAAAAGACGGGATGGCTGTTGTGGGCAGTGTGCACTGTTATCATTGCTGACAGGTATATGAACACCTCAACTGATACATGGGTCGGTGGTGCATTTTAAAGTTGTTTTTGGTCTTATTGTTGGCACTAGACATTTAAATATGTTCAGCTTCTATAAGAGTGTTTAGTATTTTGTGCACAGGCTGTTTAGCACACTCCGATATCACAAGTAAACAAAGTAAAGAAATAATCTTATTTTTTCTGTTCTCTTTCATTATCCATTCATCATGTCTCTCCTTTCATCACAGATTCCTTCTTCATTCATACATTTTCATTCACATGTCCTTGTTGTCATTCCTCAACTCATTTTCCATTGGTATTTTACTACATCTTAATGCTGAAGTGTCTTAAAAAATTCAAGAGCAGGGAAATAAGATCATTTAAAAGTGAAAACAAACTGCCACTGATGCATATTATGTCTTACTTAAGCAGTGAGTCCTAAAGCTATGCTTCTGTCATCAAATTAAAAAAATAAGTACAGTAACGGTGTCTTTATTGACTCGTGTGTCCATGCCAATTTATTTTGCCTGGTTGACAGCCTTAGGTGTCAGAAAGCTTCCTTAGTAACTTTTCCTTTCTGATTATGAGAGAAATGTGAGCAAAGCAGAATCCTATTGACTTACACCAGTCTATTTATTGACTCTATAAGAACTGTTCGCAATTCCCAACAGCTCCAGAAAGGTTTACAACAAGGGAAGAAATATGACCAGGCAAGTTGAGAGAATAAAAAATTAAATCAGTGTCAGCTTCCCTTGTTTCTTTCCTCATTATGAATGGATAGAACGGGGCTCATTTATCAAGGAAAAGAAAAATTAATTGACATGGGCATTAATTTTATTATGCTTGGCTTGTCTGGTTGCATTTCTTCATTTTGTGAAAGGCATTTTATTATGGTTTACAACAGCCGGCTGCCAACACGTTGCTGCAAACAGGAAAGCAAATGCATAAATATTGTTGCCCCAGTTTGGGAAAATTTTAGGCTGCAATGCCAAGTTTTAAAAAACATCCTAGCACATAGAAAGGCTGAACAATTTATGTTACAGGGTACCTACTATTAGAAGAAAAAATGCAAGGCTAGCCATTTTGAAATATTTCTCTTTGTGCTGCTGAGAAGTAAATGTGCTGTAACTTGTAAAGTGGAATACATTTTACATATTTTTCCCCCGTATGTGCAGAGGCTGTTTATGACTGAATGAAGCTGCTTGCAGCAGGTTGTTGATGCACTGTGGTACATTTGCTATGTTGAGGAGTCTGATTCCAATGTCCTGATTTGTGGCCATTGTAACTGGGTCATAAATGTAGCCCCTACAGCCTTGCACACAGTGACCCAGTTCACTGTGTTGAAGGTGAAGACCTCCTTTACTTTCATGTGCATCAATTGTTTCCTCCTCCTTTTGCTTGAGAATGATTTTCTGTTCCCCAAGTCATTCATCTTTGAAGGAGTGATGTCACAACCTCTTCTCAACAGTTTTTTTTACCATAGCCTTTTGTGCTGTTTGCACATAAATGCATCTACTGGGCCCCAGGTGGCCAGTACAGTGACCCCAGCGTAATGATTTGCTGCTACACTTTGGACTGTAGTAAGTGTAAGCAGTGTAGACGTGACTGGGAAATAACGTAAGCATCATTCAAAGCTGTAAGACTAGATCACATGATGTCAAGTCATCCCTTTGCTTTTCTTCTTCGGACTTTTACCTACCTTCTGATATTGGTTACAGGCACTGATGCTACTTTAGTCCTAGACAATTAGTGTTAGATCAGAACTGGAAAATCCTCCAGCTCCCCCTTTTTGGTGACATCCTACCTGCTTCCCTTCTCACTTGGATTAATGATGTTTACCATCATGGTTGGAGGGATGTATTGGTGCAGAAGTTAATGTCATACATTTCATTCAGATACACACACACACACACACACACACACACACACACACACACACACACACACACACACACACACACACACTCTCTCTTTCTCTGTGTTTCTCTCTTTCTGTCTATCTCTGTCTGTCTGCACATACACAAGTCACAAACTATTCCTAAATTAAACTTTTAAAAACAAATGGCAAAAGTTACTCAGCGTGTAGCCTAAAAGCAAATAAAAAATGGATGGTAAGTACAAGTTGTGAACAGAAAATGGTGGTTTGAATTGTCATTTTGACAGAAAGTCTTCCCCAGAAAATGTCTGAAGGATAAGAACTCTTTCTGTATACAAACATCTAAGTTCCTTTAGAAGATTTCTATTTGAAACATCAACAGTAATTATTTAAACCTTTTTTGTTTTCTATTTACTGCAAACACTTAATTTCTCTCTTGATTTGTTTGAACCATTTGGATGCGCAGCACTTTCGTTTAATTTTATTTTTCATTGTCTTGGCATAACTTATATGCTCAAGTAACTGTTAAAGGCAACAAGGAGCAGAGGGCAAGTTAAGTGTGACAGTCTCACAGTATAGATTTTGAGGTTGCAGGAGTTAGTCTTCCGTTGTGGAGAGTGGCAAAAGCAATCATTGCACATATTTTAAAGTGGTAACCATACTTTATGGTATATTTTCTAAAGATGTTAATTAACCATAGTGACTAAAAAAGTAACTCAGAATGTCTGTTGTTGCTGATGTAAGGCCTACCAAGGAGTATACAGGAATATTCCCATATTATGCGGTGATTATTAAAGTTTGGCTAGCAGTGCTAGTGCAAAAGGGTGTGATGGAACAGAAGGAGAAGAAAGTGAGCGGCCAATAGCTGTCTTATCTTTAGTTTGTTCACCATGTTAGTCTGATCGACCAGTGTTCTGTTTTCTGGGGAGACCCGTAGTGGCATTTTTACAGTGTAGAGCTATTAACACACATTTTCAGGTTGCATTCATTTTTAAAGCATATTATACTTAAAGTTCATGTTGTCTGATACATGTAATTAAGGGAAGAGCTAGAGATGAGTACCTTGTGGCAACTTTTGTTCCCGGGACGTTCTGAGATAGTATTCTGGTTATTGCTCTTGCAGGTGTGTGACAGGACATAGCCTCAGCATTTTTCAACAAGTGCCTTGGACTTTTTAACATTCACCTAAGCTACCGCCCATTCAAGGATATGGGATCTTGGTTTAATGTCTCATCTAAAGAACAGCATTTCAAGTGTGCAGCAAGCACACCCTCCTTATGTTGAACTACATTGTTAGCAATGCAGCATGAAAATAAACACCTGGTGTGGGGGTAAAAATACAGCCCTCTGATCTTCTTGCCATCAAGTACAGTTCTCCTAACTGTTGAGTCACTGACTGACCTATTGTGTAGGAAGTGAGGAGTCCATTGTGCCAGCCTCTGTAATGTTAATGCGGCTGACAAAGGTGCAAAGTAACACTTGCGTATAAACTAAGAGGTACACAAATGTGAGACTTGGAGATGGTTGATGGCATATTGCTGAGCATGATAAAAACAGGGAGCTTTTTGGAGTAGTCCAGCAAATCCGAGAGAAGAAAACGTTACTCAAAATCATGCCCCTAGCTGCAGGAATGGGGCATAATTGACCAGGGTATACATTGCATTGATTACCAAGGTGGCATTCCTTTATTTTAGGTGAATGTGCTTTTCAGCTGCTTACCTTGATCCTCTTTAAATCTTTCTTATCTGTATCTAACTGCATTTCTATTTTTTATGTTGCACTTCTATTTGATTCTGCTATGATCTGTTCCACTGCACCCGTTCTCATTTATTTCTGTCTATACAGTAGCATGTCACCCTTTAGGAATTTTCTTCTTCCCACCTCACCTACCAGGGACCTGTCTGATGTCTTTTCTACCTGCACCCAATCAGCCCATTCATTCCGTTGGGGATGAGAGCCAATTGTCTTCAAGCCAAGCAAGAGCCCAGCAGCCTGGTTAGCCCTTTTGTTCCCCCTCTTTTGAGACTTGGTTGGTGGGGAGTAGGCCAGCTTAAGAACCCAAGGAGCATCCTGCCCTGCTCATCCTCCCACAGATGGTTTGGTGACTCACAGTTGCTACTTGCTCAGGAGGGGGAGACATGCAAACTCTCATACATTCTTCCCTTTTTCCTGACTCAGCAAAGAAGAGTTCCGATTTTACAACACAGTCCAACTTGTCTATTATGGGCAGACGATACACCTGGCCACTGCAAGGTGTCGTCAGTGCTGTGGGTCCAGTAGCCTCCAATCCCTGAAGATGAGCAAGCTGGTTGGGGACACTAAAGCTTAGCCTCCTTTGCCCAATCCCTCAGATGCCTGTTGAACACTGATGGCAATAGCTGTAACCAAGGCTTCATCCCTGTATACTGTGCAGCTGGGATATTCTCTTGTCAGGAATATTTGAGAATTTTTTTTATGCAAGCTATCTGCACTTATCTTGTCAACTACTCAAATGCCTGCTAGAGTACTAGATTCTTACTCTCTGAATTCATATGTAACGCACATGACAGCATATTAGGGATGGAAGCAAAAGCTTACCTTGACCTTGATACCTGTGGAGTGGTATTGCTTCCGTTGTCAAGGACCAGTTCACTGAGGCTTATTTTGCCAGTGTCTGCAGGGTTGTAGAATGCTGTTGATGATGCTTTTTTGATGGAGTTTGCTGTGGTCAGGGATTTCATTGGTGGCTTAAGGCAGCAGTGTCACGGACATGAATATAAATGTCATTTTGGATGAAACAAATGGCACTTATGCACATTTTCCAAAGCTGCTTTTTTGACCCTGTGCCACCTCCTCCTCCTGCTATACTCTATTCTAAGGTTGTTTTGTCTGGCTGGGAAAAGAGATTACACCATTTAGCACTAAGTTTGATAAAAGACGCCATTCTGGAGCATGGAATTATTGTACTTGTGTCTGTCTCACTGATTTCTTACTTCTAGAAGAAAAAAAAAAATGTTTTTGTGTTTTCATATTTTTCTAACACTCTGCGTCAGTCCTGGGAGTGTTTGTGAATTTGGTGCAGTAGTTAAGTTGTCTGTGATGCTAGCTCCATTAGCGTGGTGGATAAAGTCCTGAGTATGACCCAAGTTCGAATACCAGCTGGGGCACCTGCTGATGTTGAAATGAGGGGAGGGGTGGAGGGACACTGCATTGCTGGCTCACCTTATTTTGAAGGGAGAGGAGATGCATATGTGAGCACTAGTTTGTGCTGTGGAACTGGTGGAAGTAGGACGTCCAGTTTGAGTGCTAGTTTAAGGTGAGCAGGGCAGTCTTGAGGAGTTATGTCATTCAAGAAAGTGGGTGACGTAGCCTCACTGACACCCACTGCACACTGAACCCTGGAGTTAGTTACATTATGTGCTAAGGAGTCAGGCCTTTAAAGCACAAAACCCTGGCCATAGATCCTCAGATGAGTGACAACTCTGCTCTCTGCTGCTTGTTTCTTGACTTCAGGGTGTAATGAATGGGCTGTATGGGGCAGTGGAGAGAGAAGAGCTTGGGGCATTATGAGCACCAAGGCAAGGAGGCAAAATAGTTATAATAATAATAAAATAAATAAAAGTTGTTAAAAATCAGTTAACATTCCTGCAGAGGTTAGGTCTTAATCTTTTCTGTGTTAGAGTGGAGAGCCATCACTCATGAGATCTTTACCATGAGGGAAGACAGTTTGGCAATGTGGATGAAAAGTGATGCCATAAACAGAGTGATGATGCTGAGGTCAGGGAGTAAGTGTTGAAAATAAAAAGGGATCTTTCAACCAATATGGCTTTAGTCCAAAAATTACTCTTCCTTGAATCGCCCCTAAGGTCGAATGTTGACCGCAGCTTACCCTGTTGCGAGTGAGTATCTCTATGACTCTATGAGGAAAAAATAAAAACAGCATCTGAATCTGGTTTAAAGAGTTTATAGCAGTACTGGGCTAACCAGAAGAC
Organism: Protopterus annectens; assembly: GCF_019279795.1. NCBI lineage: Eukaryota > Metazoa > Chordata > Ceratodontiformes > Protopteridae > Protopterus > Protopterus annectens. The sequence continues at coordinate 881,921,220 of NC_056747.1, forward strand.
AAATATCAGGAAGTGAAAGAACTTTACCAAGCTACATCTAGGAAAAGAGATTACACAGAAAAGTGAGAATGGAAATGTAAAAAGCTAGGTAAAAAAAATGGCAGTGAATTCCAGCCACAATATTTGATGGAGTATCAACATTTACCATAAAATTATCTGTGCTTTATTGTAAGGGGTGTTCTTATTCTTAAAAATGTATTTATTTAATTGATTTATTTATTTAACATTTGTTTACTGGGAAAGTCCGACTTGGAACAAAGCCAATTTTTAGTGGAGGCCCGAGGAGAAACACTCCAGACACATGTCTTTGTAATGTGGGAGGAAACCGGAGCACCTGGTGGAAACCCACATGGACACCAACCTGGTGGAAACCCACAGGGAGGACGTGCAGACTTCGCACAGTAGGCACCACAGCCGAGAATTGAACTGGAGAACCTCTTGCTGTGAGGTGACAATGCAACCGCTGCACCACTGCGCTGTCCAAAAAGGTTTTATCAGCTGAATTCAGCTTTTGGCTTCAGAGAAAGCTTTTCTCTTATCACACACCTGGAGTGAGTTTTACTTGATAAAGGCAGCAAGCAGGTTGTTATGTAATTTATTGCTCTGTTGTTCCATCATAGAGTATCTAATGCAGTTAGAAAAGCTCTCATGCAAGGTCTTTCCTCTGTATACAGTAAATACAGGTTCAGATGCCTCATCTGAGTATGACATAGTATTTATCTGCTTTTATAAGTGCAAGGTGGCAGCCTGCATTCTTTAGTTGTTCTTATGTTGATTCAGCTTGGTAGGCTCTGTGTGCCTCAGCCCTTAAAAATGATCACAAGCAAAATTCAAGGAGACAGAAAAGACAAACCACATGTGCATTCTGCATTGTTGATTCTGTGCCAGAATCTTCAGTGAGGTTTGGTGGGAACAGCATGGGACGAACATAAGGGATGCCGTGTATAGCTTACGGGCAGACAGCATGCATCAAACAGCCTTTAACTGGCCCAAATCCACACTTGTTTTGAACTGACAGGAGAGAATAAAGCAACACGCATTTCAGATGCCTTAGCTTTAATAGGTGCTTGAAAACTGCAGGATACCCTGATGAGGTATTACAGTAAGCAATTTATGAACAAAGAGCTCGATAACCACCTTCAGGTTTTGGATGACCTCAGTGCTGACCCCTGCTGTACTCTACAAGGACAAACAGTAGATCTGCAGTTATTCAAAAGATTGCTTATTGGGCCTGACATCTCATTCGTGTGGGGCTTGTTTTTTTTTTTTTTTTTTTTTTTTTTGTAGTTAGTACTAGAAATGTAGACAGTTTATTTAGTTAAGTGCTCTTCTTGATAAACAAGCAGAAGGTGCTAGTGTTTCATGTTATTAAAAGTGATCAAGGGTTTTATTTTGTTAATGGAACATGTATTATTATCCTGTGGTAGTTTGCTGCCATTTCCCTGCTAGGGAGTATGACCATAATTGCATGAGTTTCAACAAGTAGCCGAGGTAAAGCTTTATGCTGGTACCTTTTTTAAGGACTTTGATGAAATATGCATTTTAATGTGAACTGACCATTGAGAGCTAGGTTCTGTCATGCCTTTACCTTCCTCTCCATGCCCATAATAATGGGTGGGGTGGATATGGGTGTGAGTCTGAGTATTATCACAGTTTTTATTGTAGTATTGCTTAATCTTCACATTTTCCAGCTAACTCTCTGTGGTTCTTTTGCTCAGCAGTGGAGTGTGCAAAAGCACATCCACAGTGCAAGAAAGTAGTAAGGAATGAGTTATCTAAATATGCAAAAGCACATCCACAGTGCAAGAAAGTACTAAGGAATGAGTTATCTAAATATGCAAAAGCACATCCACAGTGCAAGAAAGTACTAAGGAATGAGTTATCTAAATATGCAAAAGCACATCCACAGTGCAAGAAAGTAGTAAGGAATGAGTTATCTAAATATGCAAAAGCACATCCACAGTGCAAGAAAGTACTAAGGAATGAGTTATCTAAATATGCAAAAGCACATCCACAGTGCAAGAAAGTAGTAAGGAATGAGTTATAGCACATCCACAGTGCAAGAAAGTAGTAAGGAATGAGTTATCTGAATATGCAAAAGCACATCCACAGTGCAAGAAAGTAGTAAGGAATGAGTTATCTGAATATGCAAAAGCACATCCACAGTGCAAGAAAGTACTAAGGAATGAGTTATCTAAATATGCAAAAGCACATCCACAGTGCAAGAAAGTACTAAGGAATGAGTTATCTAAATATGCAAAAGCACATCCACAGTGCAAGACTGTAGTAAGGAATGAGTTATCTGAATATGCAAAAGCACATCCACAGTGCAAGAAAGTACTAAGGAATGAGTTATCTAAATATGCAAAAGCACATCCACAGTGCAAGAAAGTAGTAAGGAATGAGTTATCTAAATATGCAAAAGCACATCCACAGTGCAAGAAAGTAGTAAGGAATGAGTTATCTAAATATGCAAAAGCACATCCACAGTGCAAGAAAGTACTAAGGAATGAGCTGTATAAATATGCAAAAGCACATCCACAGTGCAAGAAAGTAGTAAGGAATGAGTTATAGCACATCCACAGTGCAAGAAAGTACTAAGGAATGAGTTATCTGAATATGCAAAAGCATATCCACAGTGCAAGAAAGTACTAAGGAATGAGTTATCTAAATATGCAAAAGCACATCCACAGTGCAAGAAAGTAGTAAGGAATGAGCTGTATAAATATGCAAAAGCACATCCACAGTGCAAGAAAGCACTAAGGAATGAGTTATCTAAATATGCAAAAGCACATCCACAGTGCAAGAAAGTACTAAGGAATGAGTTATCTAAATATGCAAAAGCACATCCACAGTGCAAGAAAGTACTAAGGAATGAGTTATCTAAATATGCAAAAGCACATCCACAGTGCAAGAAAGTACTAAGGAATGAGTTATAGCACATCCACAGTGCAAGAAAGTACTAAGGAATGAGTTATCTAAATATGCAAAAGCACATCCACAGTGCAAGAAAGTACTAAGGAATGAGCTGTATAAATATGCAAAAGCACATCCACAGTGCAAGAAAGTACTAAGGAATGAGTTATCTAAATATGCAAAAGCACATCCACAGTGCAAGAAAGTACTAAGGAATGAGCTGTATAAATATGCAAAAGCACATCCACAGTGCAAGAAAGTACTAAGGAATGAGTTATCTAAATATGCAAAAGCACATCCACAGTGCAAGAAAGTACTAAGGAATGAGTTATCTAAATATGCAAAAGCACATCCACAGTGCAAGAAAGTACTAAGGAATGAGCTGTATAAATATGCAAAAGCACATCCACAGTGCAAGAAAGTACTAAGGAATGAGTTATCTAAATATGCAAAAGCACATCCACAGTGCAAGAAAGTACTAAGGAATGAGTTATCTAAATATGCAAAAGCACATCCACAGTGCAAGAAAGTACTAAGGAATGAGCTGTATAAATATGCAAAAGCACATCCACAGTGCAAGAAAGTACTAAGGAATGAGTTATCTAAATATGCAAAAGCACATCCACAGTGCAAGAAAGTACTAAGGAATGAGTTATCTAAATATGCAAAAGCACATCCACAGTGCAAGAAAGTACTAAGGAATGAGTTATCTGAATATGCAAAAGCATATCCACAGTGCAAGAAAGTACTAAGGAATGAGTTATCTGAATATGCAAAAGCACATCCACAGTGCAAGAAAGTAGTAAGGAATGAGTTATAGCACATCCACAGTGCAAGAAAGTACTAAGGAATGAGTTATCTGAATATGCAAAAGCACATCCACAGTGCAAGAAAGTACTAAGGAATGAGTTATCTAAATATGCAAAAGCATATCCACAGTGCAAGAAAGTACTAAGGAATGAGTTATCTGAATATGCAAAAGCACATCCACAGTGCAAGAAAGTACTAAGGAATGAGTTATAGCATATCCACAGTGCAAGAAAGTATTAAGGAATGAGTTATCTGAATATGCAAAAGCATATCCACAGTGCAAGAAAGTACTAAGGAATGAGTTATCTGAATATGCAAAAGCACATCCACAGTGCAAGAAAGTAGTAAGGAATGAGTTATAGCACATCCACAGTGCAAGAAAGTACTAAGGAATGAGTTATCTGAATATGCAAAAGCACATCCACAGTGCAAGAAAGTACTAAGGAATGAGTTATCTAAATATGCAAAAGCATATCCACAGTGCAAGAAAGTACTAAGGAATGAGTTATCTGAATATGCAAAAGCATATCCACAGTGCAAGAAAGTACTAAGGAATGAGTTATCTAAATATGCAAAAGCACATCCACAGTGCAAGAAAGTAGTAAGGAATGAGTTATAGCACATCCACAGTGCAAGAAAGTACTAAGGAATGAGTTATCTAAATATGCAAAAGCACATCCACAGTGCAAGAAAGTAGTAAGGAATGAGTTATAGCACATCCACAGTGCAAGAAAGTACTAAGGAATGAGTTATCTGAATATGCAAAAGCACATCCACAGTGCAAGAAAGTAGTAAGGAATGAGTTATAGCACATCCACAGTGCAAGAAAGTAGTAAGGAATGAGTTATCTGAATATGCAAAAGCACATCCACAGTGCAAGAAAGTACTAAGGAATGAGTTATCTGAATATGCAAAAGCACATCCACAGTGCAAGAAAGTACTAAGGAATGAGTTATCTAAATATGCAAAAGCATATCCACAGTGCAAGAAAGTACTAAGGAATGAGTTATCTGAATATGCAAAAGCATATCCACAGTGCAAGAAAGTACTAAGGAATGAGTTATCTAAATATGCAAAAGCACATCCACAGTGCAAGAAAGTAGTAAGGAATGAGTTATAGCACATCCACAGTGCAAGAAAGTACTAAGGAATGAGTTATCTAAATATGCAAAAGCACATCCACAGTGCAAGAAAGTAGTAAGGAATGAGTTATAGCACATCCACAGTGCAAGAAAGTACTAAGGAATGAGTTATCTGAATATGCAAAAGCATATCCACAGTGCAAGAAAGTACTAAGGAATGAGTTATCTGAATATGCAAAAGCACATCCACAGTGCAAGAAAGTAGTAAGGAATGAGTTATAGCACATCCACAGTGCAAGAAAGTAGTAAGGAATGAGTTATCTGAATATGCAAAAGCATATCCACAGTGCAAGAAAGTACTAAGGAATGAGTTATCTAAATATGCAAAAGCACATCCACAGTGCAAGAAAGTACTAAGGAATGAGCTGTATAAATATGCAAAAGCAATATCCACAGTGCAAGACTGTAGTAAGGAATGAGTTACCTAAATATTAAGTGTTTTTACAATCCTTTTCTAAACAGAATGAGATGGTAAGAGTATGGCTGAGGTTATGATCCAGGAAACCCTCAGTGTGTGAAAGCTAACTTTCCAGTTTGCTTGTTGATTGGGGGGGGGGGGGCACTGCTTTCCCTCCATCTACAGATTTGGGTCATTTTCCTCAAGTCAGTTAATAGTCCAAAGAAATTCACACCAGTGGTGTAGTTACTTAGTTGGTATTATTGTAATTCCATGTTACATTTTGTGTCACTGTTTTTTCCTTTCACAAGACCAGGCTTGATGGCTGCTCTGCCAGTATCCATTCAGTCCATTCATTCTGTGGTAGCAGGAGCTGGGAATCCCTGTGTGATGCAGGTGTCTTGTGGCCCATTGATTCTTAGTTGGGAATCTCCAATCAGGTCTCCAGCTCTACAGCAAGAGTCTGGAGGAAGAGAGCTTACCCTCTCCCTTGGTGGAGCACCCCCCCCCTCCCAAAGTGGGGTGCTTTTAAGCTGTGCTGTATGTTTTCCCCCTAGGGGAGGTTACCTCCACGTGCTAAATTCCCATGGCTTATTGTGCGACTTGCACACTGCAATGTATGCTTGCAAGGCTCAAGCTTCATAAAGTGAACACCTGGATGTATTTTTTTATTTTTTTTTTTATTTTTTTATTTTTATTTTACATTTGTTGACCGGGATAGTCCGACTGGATACATGTCCATTTTCAGCGGAGTCCCGGGGAGAAAAGCTCCAACAAGGTTAATCAAGGTACATAAAGACATATCACATTGTATTCAAAGTGAGCAGATAATCACAATAGAAGGTACAAATGATAACATTACATTACATTCAGGTTAATTCACACTTAGTTGAATAAGACGGAAATTGCCTAGTTGTAGGAATTACTCATGTGAAAAGTTAGTCAGGGTTTGTACATGGACAGAGCCAATGTGATTTATAGTGGGTTTTTAGTTCTTTTTTGAATAGCGCTAGTGATTGTAAGGACGTAAGCTTCTGGGGAAGAGAATTCCATACTTTGCCAATAATATTAGAGTAGAGTGGATTCATGTGGTGTGCTACACCACATGAGTAGAGTATTCATGTGGTGAGCCAGAAATGTCTCCCCCAGGGAGGGAAAACTGCCAACATCTGGTCACTCTCATACTCCCCTGCCAGCTGCTATAGCACCCAAGTCACTATTCAAGCTCAGGTCACCTGTCTTGTCAGGGCTTTGTCTCTGAGCTTTTGAATAAGATATTGCTTAGTACATCATCTGAAATGCCTGCTTTTGAATAAAAAATAATTTTGAATAATTGAAAGTTCTGCTTTTCAATAGTTTATTACCTTTTTTAAAAATTAAATTACAAAATCTTATTAGTGTCATGTGCATAATTTGCAAAATTGAGCTTTCTGTACTTTGTGGGTATAGAATGAATAGGACAGTACTGTCTAGCAAGGAGTGTGGAACTAGTTCATGAATCTACATCCTACCTCTCTAGTGATGAATTTTAAAAAGTCTTTTTTTTTTTCTTCACTTATATGTATTCAATGTTGTGCTGTTTGATATTTATGACTTCACATTTAGCTGTTTGATCTTGTCCACTGATCATGTAAAATAAAGCTATATTTAGTGTGTGTGTGTGTGTGTGTGTGTGTGTGTGTGTGTAAGACGCTGAGTATACAAAGTGGCTCAGGTGAAATTCAGGGAAGAAGCATTTTCATGGAAATGTGGTACAATTCACAGTGTATAGCATAAGCCCAAGTAAGGTTTTGGCTATTAGAGAAATGTATTTCTCTCTTAAATTAAAATGGCTAAATTAGGTTTCTTTGACATCATTACCAGTCTTTCTGTCTTTATTTACTGCTAGAATCTGCAAGTATTTGGGATGCACTGCTGCAGTGACTTGGTGAAGGAACGTATTTGTGCTGTTTTAGAAGGAGAATACGTTTATTTTTTTACATGTAGTGAGTCATTTTATTACATGTTTTAATCCCTTGAATAAACCATTTGCCAGAGACAATTGTTTTTTCTGTTTTTTTTTTTTTTTACACAAAATACCAACTTTCAACTTTTTACAATGTATTTTTTAAATCCTAGACATGCATATACTGATTGACTCACTGAATTGAGCACATGTTAATTTCATAGACAGAAAAGTAGATTTAAAAATCACATTTTAAAAACCTACAAATGATTAATTTTAATGTTCCTTTTCTTAGGGTTTGGCTTTGTAACTTTTGAAAATGAGGATGTGGTGGAAAAAGTCTGTGAAATTCATTTCCATGAAATTAACAATAAAATGGTAAGTCTGTTTTCCCAAATGGCTAAATGAATCATTTCCTTAATACGCAATGACTAACCTGTGGTGGGAGCGGAGTTGTTTAGTTGTGCACATTGTCGAATTATTCCCTTGTTGTAGAGGATGGATGGGAAATGTAATAGTATTAAGCAGTACATTTTGGCTTCCTGACCATGGAAGTGCCATTTTTGATAGCACCTGGAAAGACTACTTGATAGCCAACTGTTTTTTTTTTTTAAAACATTCTACTCTTCCTGTCAAAGCGACTGTTACATCTGCTCTTAAATGCAGGTTTAGCCTTCTCATATTGGTCTGATGTGTGTTCGCAGACTTTTAAATTCAATAATGGGGCTTTTAAAGCAGATAAGATCAAAGTTGTCTTCTGAGCAGCATATGCTAGCAGCCTGACTCGGTCTTTGATTTGCTAATTCTTTCCCTAAGGATAATAAAATGATAATGCATGTGAACAGGGCACACTTCTGGCAGTATTTTTGAATACCTTTGTGTGTTGTCTGTGGTCAGAAGAATAAGCCTTTGTTCACAGAATGAGCAAATATCCTGTCCACCCTTTCACTGCTTGAAGGTTCACATCTTTTCTTCAGTTCGCATATTTTAGTTATGAACAAGAATAATGTCATGAGCAGAATCACGGAAAAATATTCTACACATAAATTAAGCACAATCCTTTTCCTCATAGTTAGCATGTATGAGACGCCATTAAATTCACCTAAGAAGGCACCACCATAAATTAGAAGTGGTAGTATTTAATTTAGGACTATATTATGTGTAATGCGTGAGATAGCATGTGTTGTAGCTGACTAAATGCATAGATAGCCTTTAGAAAGGAGTGTGTGATATTTGCAGCACTGAGCTGAGTTTGGGATTTCACTGGTGAATCTATAACATCTGTACACACACCATCTTGCCTCAGACCATCTTGTTTTACCTTACATTAGTTGATGTTCTTCGTGTTTCACTGTTGCAGTCATCACACTTGGGTTGTCCTGCCAGGGGCAGCCCTCAGTCAGCCCGAATACCAGAGGCTTAGTATTTCTGCGTCTGTTGCTGTCGCTTCAAGACTGACGTCAGAGGTAAAAAAAACAGACAGCCGACTCCATTACATCAGTCTTTCTTGCTGAGGAGCCCAAAGCAGAAGCAGTTCGCACGAGTGCAGGTCGGCCGCTACTTGAGTTTTCATTCCGATATTGTATCATCCTGAAGTCTTCAAAAGCTAAGTACCATGTTGTGGATCCTTTTTTCTTGCTCTAACTGATGTCAGAAAAAGTTAACAATTGTCTCGCCTGTGGAAAGCAAATGCCACATGAGATTTCCATTCTTACTGCGTCATCTGTTTAGGCCCAGACCATGACGTTTCTTGCTGTCGGTTTTGTGCCTAGTTCAATGCCCGAACTATTTGTCGTTGGGCCCTTATTGTAGCTAAATACTAACATTTTCTATCTCCATATTCTGAAATGACTTCGGTAAGCCATCCGACTACCGATCTTCTGAAAAAATGTAAGGATAAAGACAGAGACAGACCGCACAGGTCCAAAACTGTCGACGACGCTTCCGTTAAGCTAGTCTCCAGTTCGCCGGTACTCAGTGAGGCATTTTCACAGCCCCTGATGCCCGTTTCGATGGATTTGCAGGCCGCTTCCGAGACCCATTCGGAGTCCGGTATGCCACGAGACTCTTCTTTGACTACGGAACCTGCATATGTCTCTACCTTGGATGGGTCCGTAGCCACTGTGCAGGCACCAGCTTCTGAGGAACTTCTTCGCACTACCGATTTTTGACTTAAACTGACTTCTTTCGCGTCTTCAGTTCTTTCTAAAACTACTGAATTTCTAAGGCCAAGAGTACGAGCTACGCCTAAAAAACGATGACCCAAACTCAAACGACCGCTTCCTTGCCGCAGTCTCAGATGCTTAAAATGGCAGAAGGCCTGATCATGCTGATTAGGGGAAGTCAGCCTTCCCCTGCTAAAAGAAAGAGAGACCTGTCTCCATCAGCTTTATCTGACCAGGAGTCTGATAACTCTGAGTTTTCTGAATATGAAGACATGCCTTTATCTGCCTATGAGGATTCAGATGCAGAGGAATCCATCCCATCTGCCTCCCCTCCAGAGGATTTTTTTTTAAGTGAAACCTTACATACTTTGAGAGAGCATTTCCATTGGGAATGCCAGGATTATCCTCAGTCCAAAAAGAGACTCAGGGAATTTTTAGATTTACCACAGCACAGACCCTTAGCTATCCCTCCTGTTCTGGATGTTGTGGATGATGTCTTTATGGAATCCAGCCTAACTCCTAGTACTTTACCCGCTGCTCCAAGTAAACCGGATAAGTACTACAGAGTCCCTGACTCTCACAAATTTCTCTTCAAAAATCCTACTGCTGGCCCAGAGGTCATCTCCCAAGGATCTAAAGGAATAAAAACAACTACAGCTAAGAATCCCACCCCCTCGGACAGGGATTCCCAAGCCTTAGATGGGGCAAAAAAGTATACACCTCTGCAACTCTCGCCATTAGAGCATTGAATTGTCAGTTCCACATGCTGAAATACTAGCAACATACTATGGAACTTAATAAGCAAAAATTATCTACCTTTTCTGACTGTGCAGAAAATAAAGAATTACAGGAGCTTATGCGTTCTGCAAGCCAAGTCAGCAAGCATACCCTGCAATGTGGGTTTAACACCCTAGAAGCATCTTGCAGGGCAGCAGTCACAGGTTCTGTACTTAGAAGGCATGCCTGGCTTAAGGAGCAGACCTTTCCAGACCATGTCAAATCAAAATTTTTGGACACTCTTTTGCACAAAGACAATCTGTTTGGCATCAAAGCAGAAGAGGTTTTAAAAAAGATGGAAGAAAAGGCTAAGTCTGTGCAGACAGTCAAAGGTTTTTTGCAAGTGCAACCTCCAAGATTCAGTAGGCATTGCCCCTCAAAACATTGCCCTTTCCAGCCCCCTCAAGGCCAACTCAAACTAGACCCAGGAGAAACAGACCCTCCCCCCCCCAGATTACAGTCTCACGGTTTGCAGAGATCTAAGCAGTGGAGTACCTCCACTTCTAAAGCAGGGAGTGCTAAGCCACCCGCTTACGGAAAGAATTCACAATGACTTCTCAATTCCACTACTCACCTCTACCCAATTGCTCGTGCCCATTGGAGGAAAACTTGCCCACCATGCAAAAAACTGTGCCTCCATCACCAACGATCGATGGGTCCTCAACATAGTATCCCAGGGGTACAGATTTTATTTCCACATGCTGCCACCCCCAAAAGGGTTCCCAGACCTTCCTCCAAACCAGTGGGCAGAGGCACAAAACCTGGTTCAGTCCCTGCTCTCCGTAAGAGCAATTCAGCCTGTTCCTGCAGAACAGATAGGCCAAGGTTTTTATTCCAGACTTTTCTTGGTACCCAGAAAAGAGGGCACATGGTGCCCAATCTTAGATCTATCCATTCTAAACACCTTCCTGGTGGTACCAAAATTCAAAATGCTCACCCTACAGCAGCTTCTCCCAATGCTGTCCAAAGATGCCTGGTTAGCCACCCTAGACCTAAAGGAGGTCTATTTGCACATCCCAGTCAGGGACTCCTGCAGGAAATATCTGTTTCAAGGCAGGATTTATGCATGATCAGTTCTCTGCACTTCCCTTTGGCTTATCCACTGCTCTTAGAGTTTTCACAAAATGCCTGGCTCCAGCCATTGCCTACTGCATACAGAGAAATATTCAAATTTACCCTTACTTGGACGATTACCTGATTCAGGCGGACAGTCAGGGAAAGCTGTTGCAGCATCTAACAATTGTAAAGGACTTTCTATACTCCCTGAGGTACACTATTAACGAAAAGAAATCCAAACTAGACCCCAGTCAAAAGATTGTATTCCTGGGAGCAAGCTTGGACACAGCAACCCAGGTGGCATTTCTTACTCCAGAAAAACAAGCCTATTTGACAGGCTACTTTGCTCAAATGGCCACCAGAATCTGGCTATCCGCAAGGGAAATCCTGCAGGCTCTAGGGTTCATAGCCTCCTGTATTCTACTAATTCCGTATGCCAGACTGCATATGAGGAAACTTCAGTGGTACTTAAAAAGTCTTCGGTGCCAACATTCTCAGTACCTGGAAACTATCATTCCTATAACACTTTGTCTAAGGAAAGAGGCCTTTTGGTGGGCAGCAGCATGCAGCCACAACAAGGGGCTTCCCTTTACATAAACCCACACCCGTTTGGTGGGCAGCAGCATGCAGCCACAACAAGGGGCTTCCCTTTACACAACCCCACACCACCCAGTCCCTAACCACAGATGCATCAGACTATGCCTGGGGTACACATCTGGACGGCAGGTGCATTCAGGACCACTGGAGCCCAAATCAAATTCATCTGCGCATCAACCAAAAAGAGATGCACATTCTGACAGCTTTCAGATCCCTACTCTTACCGGGGCCCCTACTAATCAAAACTGACAATACCACAGTGATGTGGCACATCAACAAGCAGGGAGGAACCCACCCTTATCCACTATCCAGGCTAGCCATGGCCCTGTGGAACACGGCCTTAGCCATGCATATTCACCTGCAAGCTCAATTCCTGCCAGGCAACCAAAATTCTCTGGCAGACAACTTAAGCAGAAATCTCCTAGACCCTCATGAGTGGCAATTAAATCACAACACCTTCAGTCTTGTGACCCAGAAATGGAGTACCCCGGAGGTGGATCTATTTGCCTCCTCCTACAACCACCAGCTCAGCAAATTCTGCACCAGGGTACCTCACAGCAAGGCCTGGAAGTGGATGCCCTATCCTTCCAGTGGGCAAACCTCTCAATCTATGCATTTCCTCCTCTGCCTCTTCGTACAAGAGTATTACTCAAGATAAGGGAGGAAAGACCAAGAGCAATCCTGATTGCCCCAGACTGGCCATGCCGACACTGCTACCCACTACTGCACAGTCTGTCACCAGTGCCCCCATGGCACCATCCCCAGATCCCAACTCTCCTGACACAGCAGGAGGGACAGTTTTTGCATCCACATTTGCAAACCCTGAACCTTGCAACCTGGCTTATTCCTTGAATTCTCCTCCAGTAGCCAGCCTAAGCAAGCAAGCAAGTACTGGATGTCATATGTGAAGCCAGACAACCCAGTACAAGGAAATCCTATGCTTACAAGTGGAAAAGATATTGTTCCTGGATTCACACTAAAGGAGCGAATACAGCACAGCCCTCCTTATCTCTTATCCTGGATTACCTAGCAGACCTACTTCACAGAGGCCTGTCCTTCGCTTCCTTTAAGATCAATGCCTCTGCCATCTCTGCTCATTCAGCACAGAACCACCTCTCTTCTCCCACCAAGCAGTTCCTGAGAGGGGCTAACAACTTAAAGCCACCAAGAAGAGCCCCCACCCCTGCTTGGGACCTTAACTTTGTGTTGAAAAAGCTCATGCTACCCCCCTTTTAGCCTGCAGCATCAGCAGAGTTAAAATTTCTCTCTTGGAAAACAGCCTTGCTTCTGGCCATCACTTCAGCTAGAAGAGTGTCTGAGCTACAAGCACTTATGGCTGCGGAACCCTTCATTATTTTTCATGCTGACAGGGTCTCACTCAGGACCAACCCAACGTTCATGCCTAAAGTGGTGTCCAGTGTGGCTCTCAACCAAGTCTATCCATTTGCCCACCTTTTTTCCCTAATCCTCAAAATAAGGGGAAAAGAATCCTGCACTGCTTAGATGTGCAACAGACAGCTCAGATTCTACCTTGATAGGACTAAGCCCTTTAGGAAATCTGACCAGTTAATAGTCAGCTTTGCACCAGGGGCAGAAGGCAAGGCCATATCAAAACAAACCATCTCCAAATGGATAGCACACTGTATCCATTTCTGTTACAAACATCATGGGAAACCACCCCCTCAGGGGGTCAGAACGCATTCCACTAGAGCAAATTCAACCTCTACAGCCTTTCTCAGAGAAGTTCCTACCAGGGACATGTTCATACCTTCATCAAGCATTACCACTTGCCTATCTTTTCCAAATCCAGGGTGGGCTTTGCAACAGCAGCCCTGCAGGGCATACTAGCCAGCCCCAACTCTTCTTGACTGCCTCCACCCATTCTTCAGCTTTGGGAATCAACCCAAGTGTGATGACTGCAACAGTGAAACACAAAGAACATAGTACAGTTGTGTACACTTACCATAAATGTAGATGTTCGAGTGTATTCACTGTTGCAGTCCTGGTTTCCTACCCTCCAGCTCCCTTGTGTGTGTGTCTCTCTCTCTCTCTCTCTTCCTTCCTCTCTTCCTCACTCCTTACTGGGCTATTGGTATTTACTTTTTACTGGTGTTGTTTTTCCACCATAACTTCTTGAAGCGACAGCAACTGATGCAGAAATACTAAGTGTCTGGTATTTGGGCCGACTGAGGGCTACCCCTGGCAGGATAACCCAAGTGTGATGACTGCAACAGTGAATACACTTGAACATCTATATTTGTGGTAAGTGTACACAACTGTACTTTTTTGTGCCTTAGGGTCTTCTTGAGTTTACACAGTTCATAACTTGATTACACAGGGAACACACATGACTGGCAGAAAAAACTTGTCTTCCTAAAGTGATAGAGTAATAGTGCACTGTTTTAGTAAAAGCTACTGCTTGGTTAACAGACATGATAGTGTGTGTTATGGGTGTGTGCATGCATGTGCACGTGTACACACACACGTTCATGCTGTTGATACAAGCATTTGCTGTAATAGACTTAATAGTCACATATTTTTTTTTTTTTTTTTTAATTCTTGACCCTGTGTTTGTTGAGCTACTGTTGTCCCTGAACATTGGATTTCAGTGCAGTATAATACAGCACAAGTTTAGGCCTGGCTCATCACTCTAACAGCTTGTCAAACCTTATAAAGGTATTTTCATGTAACCGTTCAGTGCTAGGCTTAATGTTTCAGGTTTATGTGTAGATATTAAAGTCTGCCACCCCTCTTTCTAAAAACAGGTAGTAATTTGTTTACTTTTCTTAAAGGCTTGTATTAGTTTAATTTCCTCAAGCCGCCTATTATTCCTTAAACCAAGGCACTCCCATAAAATGGATTCTACATTGACTTATGTACTTGTAGATTTCCACATCTTTGTTTGCCTTCTGACATTAAATAAGCCTCATCCTAATAAGACTCTCATCATAAATTAAGGTTTTCAAATCTGTAACCAATTTAGTACATTTTCTTTATATCTTCTCAAGTTTAGTGATTTTGGATTTACTATAGGAAAAACACAGCTAATTGGCATTTTCCTGTCATGTTACCACATTTGTCAATGGCCTTAAAAAAAAACAGCTTAAGAAGTTTACCAGTCAGTAGTTATGGTATATCAAAGGCTGAGGAACCGACACTAAACATGACATCTGTGTGTATTTCAGCTTCACCAGTAACGTTATTATAGAAGAGCTGACTGCATGTAATGACTGACCTTTGTGTAACTTTAGCCCTGATGATGGCCACCTTCCAGCCTAGTGGCATCACTACTGTCATTTATAACTGGCCTTCTAGGTTTGAGGTAGAAGTTTGGCCAGAATCTCTTTCAGGAGTTTTAAGTCCTTGTTTTACTTTGTCCAGATGAGAGATCTCATCATAGGCTAAACTGCCTAAGGTGTTCTTAATATCATTTTTTGTTACCACCGGGTCACCTTCCTCCTCAATCAGGTTTAGCATACGTAAATTGTGATTTTTAAAACTGCATGTTTTCATGCAAAGGTTTGGTTTTCTTTTTCTTTTTTTATGAAATAGTCACATTTGTCTTTATTTTTCCTAATGTATTTCAAAAGCCTTCTTGTTATCTCTCATATTTTTTAGTGTATTTTCCTCATAACATCGTTGGGCTTTTTTAACACTGATCTTAATAACCATATCTTGTTTGTTACTGTGGACCTTATCACTTTTATTCATTTCCAAGTTTCTCTTCATAATGAGTCTGGTTTGTGCCTTATTGGGATTCTGGTCTTCCTGCTTGCAATGTCTTTAGTCTAGCTTTTCCAGTTCTTGTTTGTTTTTGTTTCTTTTTCAGTTGTAGGTGCCACAAGGTGAACCTATTTCTTCTATATTACCTGGTTTAGAGAGTGTTTTTCTTTCTTCTTCCAGCTTACCTGCTTGTCAGTCTCCTGTTACCAAGAGGTCTGACAGGTCATACAAGGTGCCCCAGACACGCAAGTGCCTTTTTCTAATCGTAAGGCAGGCCCAGCAAATATTACTTTATCTAAATCTGCTTCTGCAAAACAGATTACTGTTATCACCATGGGAAAGCAGTGGAAAATTTGGGACAGAAGATTTATACTTTCAATACTTCCAACTTTCAGGATTTTAAACTGTAAAGCTGATATGTTAAAACTGTTGCTTTTAACTCTCAAGAATATTCAGAAGTTAATAGTCAACCCTTCTTCTTTTAAGGTAAAGAATTCATTAAATGCTTACGTGACAGCTGTTCCACAGATGGCAAGTCATATTTTATCACTCTGTCATTTTTACTGGCCTGGCTACCCAGTGCCCCACATTCACGCTGGGTCTACCAGCTAATCTCTTTACTCCTCCAAACTTTCTGTGGTATTTATGGTGATGGTCGTGGATCCTAAGGGTGTCATAGAGGCCCAGCTGTCTCCACATATGTACACGAGGTGGTCTTGTATTCCCTACCCCCCCCTCCCTAGCAGCAACGTGGTTGCATCTGAGGGGTGCATGTGCAATAGGGATCTTGAGGTGTAGCTTCCTGCCTCCATGGCAACTCAGCCAGGTTAACTCCCTGCCTCCTCTTTGGACTATTCCTCCTACCATCGACATTCCCACTTTCCTCCGGAGATCATCGCAGGAGAAGCCCATGTCACTAACACTGCTCCCTCCCCAGGAAAGGCACACCCATCCCTCCCTACTACTTCATCAGTTACCCGAACCAGTAATCGAACCTGGGTTGCCTGGGCTATAGTCAGGGCTTTATCCCTCTGCTCCACAGGAGTAGCTTACAAAGGATATTTTAAAATGTGCTTATGATGCTGCTGATAAATTCACCCTTAGATAAAGAAACTCTCTTTGGCCCTTCTGCAGCTGAAATACTTAAGGAAAGGCCTCTAAAATCAAGGACAGTTCAACTCAGTGTGACTCTGTGACTGTTCATCTCCCACCCACCCTGCCATACTGGCAATCTTTCTATGTCTCTGAATCTTCATGTTCTGTTTTGACATCATTGTTTCAGGCAGTTGGGTTCTAAATGTAATCCAGTGGTGGTACGCTTGGCAGTAGGAATCCCTCCTACCTTTCTGGAAGATTCCATCTAATGCAGGTAACCAGATGTCTCTCTTTCCTCCCGTTCTGCACTACATGCTGTGTCAGGGTCAAAGAACCAGTGCCTGTCAGTTTCTTAAGCAAAGGTTATTATTCAGGAATTTTTCAGTTCCAAAACCAAATAAATCCTGGAGACCAGTGCTGGATCTTTATCTAAACTTTTTGACATGATCTCAAAGTTCAAGATGTTATAACTTCAGTTTCTTGTACCTCTGATTCCTTCCTCTAGCATTCACAGTAAAGCTGGATAAAAAGGGCAGCTGTCACATTACATTCCTATTGCCAAACATTTTAGGCATTTCTTAAGATTCACTGTGTTTGGCTTACATCATCAGTTCCCTGTTTTACCCTTAGGGCTCTCCACTGCACCAAACCCATTCACAAAATGGCAAGTTCCTGTTATTGCTTACTGAAGACAGAGATGCCATCTTAGATCAGATTGTTTCATTCTCTGAGTTTTGCAATCTGTATGGCAGTCTCTCATTTACAACCCCCCCCATGCTTTACTTTCATAGGTTATACTTTGGACAGCATGATTTGCAGAGCTATGTTTTCAACAGAGACACTGCATATGCTTCAGACACTCCTCTGAGACCTTCATGCTTCTCCTCAACCCACAGTGAATCCTGCTTTAGAGTTCTGGGGCTGGCATAGAGGGATAAAACCCTGAGTATCCTCTGAAAGAGCCAGTGAAGAAGGGTGAGAATAAGTGGCCAACACAAGCTTATCCATTCTGGCAGTTCATCACTGTGTTACTGACATCTAGAGGCGTGGATGTATCAGGTACACAGCACCAGAATAGGTGTGTGAATTTATATCGCCAAGCTAGTGATAGCATCCTTCACTGCACATGCTCAGAAGTGAGCATGCAGAGGTGGAAAATATTACAGATGTGCAGGAGTGAGCATATCAACCACCAGAGGTGAAGCTGGGCCATTAAAACTTCCCAGAGTCCTGCCATGAAGAGTGGTATAGACTGTTGGGTTGGGGGTATTGGCTAGTTCTACCTGAGAACAATTAGGCTCTACCCTGAAATGTTGTTGGCTGCTCTGGGAACGTGAAACCAGGTCCTCAGGCTGCTGGGACAAGGATGTTCCAGTACCTGCGGGTGGGCTGAAGAATGAAGATGTGTTCTAGGTTGCAAACAATTTCATTGCTTGCCTGGATGGCTTCTCCTTCCTTTTGGCTGTTGTTGTCCATGGGAAATTCAAGACTCACCACTCTTCATGGTGGAAATGAATGGGCTCAAGACCTGTTATGAGAGACTGATGATTGGCAAACAGGAAAACAAAATGAATGGAGAAAAATGTTTGGGACATAAGGCAGCAGCTGTTTTTAGAGTACCCAATGTTAGTTGCACTTGAGAATGTCACTCTGGTTCCAAGTACAACGTTTTTATACTGCCCTATGCTAGCTTAAATTTAAGAATGTCACTGTAGATGTTCTTCGTGTTTCACTATTGCAGTCATTACATTTGGGTAATCTTCTGGCAGGTTGCCCTCAGTTGGCCTGAATTCCAACGTCTTGGGTCCTGTGTCGGTTGCTGTCTTCTCTTCCATGA
Organism: Protopterus annectens; assembly: GCF_019279795.1. NCBI lineage: Eukaryota > Metazoa > Chordata > Ceratodontiformes > Protopteridae > Protopterus > Protopterus annectens. The sequence continues at coordinate 881,939,680 of NC_056747.1, forward strand.
CGTCAGGTCGTCAGGGGTATAAAACATGCAGCCGACGACATTTTCTTTAGTCTTTCTTGCCACGCGGTGCCCGAAGCAGAAGCATTTCGCAAGTGCCGGTCGGCCGACTACTGAAATATTCGAGTTTGAGTTTTAGAACCGAAGTCTTCACTAAAGCTAAGTACCCCGTTGGGGAAACTTTTTTCTTGCTTTTTACCAATGTCAGAAAAAGTTAATAATTGTATTACTTGTGGGAAGCAAGTACCTCATAAGGATTTCCATTTATACTGTATTCCTTCCGCTGTGGCGACTCCTAACCGGAAAAAGCCGAAAGATACAACAACAACTGTATTCCTTGTCTAGGCACTGATAACTTGTCTGGCTGTCGGTTTTATGCTAGATTTAACCAATGCACTATTAAGTGTCGGTATATTTTTGCATCAAAGTATTTTGGAAATAGATTTAACTACCCAGAAATGTCGTCGGATAGCAATCCGACTACCAGAGTACATAAAAAATGCAAAGAAAAGGACAGAGAAAGGCAGTCGAGATCCAAAACCGACGAAGCTTCTCTTAAGCCAGTCGCCGGTTCACTGGTACTCAGTGAGGCGCTTTTGCAGCCCCTGATACCCGCTACCTTCGACTCGCAGGCCTCTACCGACACCCATGTGGAGTCCGGCATGCCACAAGATACTCAAGGTATTAGACCGACAGATGTATCTCCCTCGGATGGGTCCGGAGCCGCTGAGCAGGCACCAGCTTCTGAGGGTGTATTCAGACCTCAACATTTGTATATCAAACCGACGACAGCTGCAAAACCAAAGACAAAAGCAACTTCTAAAACTAAAAAACCAACGCATGAGCCACGTGCACAGGCCGCTATGCCTAAAAAACAAATGATCAAAATGGCTGAAGACCTTATTACCTTGATCAGGGGTACCCATCCCCCTCCAGATAAGAGGCCTAGGAAAGACACTGATTATGAATCTTCAGATCAGGTTTCTATTTCTTCTGATTCCTCTTCTGATCAGGGGTTATCTACATCTCCCTATGAGGATTCTGATGCTGAGGAGTCTATTCCATCTGCATCTCCTGAGGATTATTCATTTGGAGAAACCTTGCATACTTTGAGGGAGCATTTTCACTGGGAGAGTGAAGACTTCTCAGAATCAAAAAAGAGGCTCAGCGATTTCCTTCTTCTCCCCCCTCAGCACAAGCCTTTAGCCATTCCCCCTGTTTTAGACATTGTGGATGATGTATTTTCGGAGTCAAGCTTGAGCCCTGACTTCTTACCTCCAGCTCCCGGTAAGCCTGACAGATATCACAGGGTCCCTGGCTCACATAAATTTTTATTTAGAAGCTCTGCTGCTGATCCTGAAACTATTTCACAGGGTCCAAAGGGAGTTAAGGCCTCAACAGCAAAAAGTCCTACCCCCTCTGACAGAGTTTCAAGGGCACTAGACAGATGGGGAAAAAAGGTTTGTACATCTGCAACCTTGGCAGTCAGGGCCTTAAACTGTCAATTTCATTTGCTTAAGTACCAACAACATGTTATGGGATTGCTGAAAAAGAAAATTATGTTGATTTCAGAATGTGCAGAAAATAAATAATTGCAGGAATTATTGCATGCAGCTGAACAAGTTGGAAAGCATACTTTGCAATGTGGTTTTGATTCCTTAGAGGCCTTCTGCAGGGCCGCAGTTTCTGGATCTGTGATTAGGAGGCATGCCTGGTTAAAGGAACAAAATTTGCCTGATCATGTTAAAGCTAAATTGCTAGATGCACCTTTACAGCATGATTCTCTGTCTGGTATTAAGGCAGAAGAGGTTTTAAAGAAAATGGAAGACAAACCTAAGTCTATGCAAACTATCAAAGACTTCCTACAAGTGCAGCCACCAAGATTCAGTAGACACTGGCCTACAAAAAATTTGCCTTTTCCTGTGTCAGACAGAGCTCAAAGGGGCAAATCCAGACGCCCTAAGGGTTCAGATACCAGGCACAAGAGTCATACTAGTCAAAGCAATGGAGTGCTTCCACCTCCAAATCTGGAGGAGATAAAGCGCAAACCTACAGAAAGCAATCCCAATGACTTCCTTCTGCCTACACCAAGCACTTATCTTTTGGCAGCACCCATAGGGGGAAAATTGGCACTTTTTCTCAAAATTGGCAGTTAATAACCCAGGACAAGTGGGTACTAAACATCGTATCACAGGGATACAGATTCCATTTCCACACTCTGCCAATGGCAGATGGTTGACCACATGTGCCAAAAAATCAATGGGCAGAGGCACAGAAACAGGTTACGTCCCTCATGGATATGAGGGCTATTCAGACAGTACCAGAAGAGGAAAAAGGACAAGGTTTTTACTCAAGACTGTTCTTGGTACCCAGAAAGGACAAGGCCTGGCAGCCAATACTGGATTTATTGATTTTGAACACATACCTGGACATTCCAAAATTCAAAATGCTGACTTTGCAGCAGCTTCTGCCCATGCTGGGCAAGAATGCTCGGCTGGTGACTTTAGACCTAAAAGAGGCATACCTGCATGTCCCAATAAGACAGTTGTGCAGAAGATATCTCAGATTCAAGGCTGGCTTAAAGCATTACCAATTCTCTGCACTGCCATTTGGCTTATCTACTGTGCCCAGGGTCTTTACAAAGTGCCTGGCACCAGTAATTGCATTTTGCAGACAAAGAAGTATACAAATTTATCCTTACTTGGACAACTGTCTCATTCAAGCAGAGAACAAGGACACTCTTCTTTGACACCTGGCGTTTGTGAAAAGGCTTCTAACATGCCTAGGGTACACAATAAACGAAAAGAAATCACAACTGGTACCCCCTCAAAAGATAACATTCCTGGGTGCAAGCTTGGATACAACTGCCCAGATGGCTTACCTCCCGCCAGACAAGCAGAGGCAACTGACTGCTTACTTCAAACTGATGGCAACAAAAACCCAGTCTTCTGCAAGACAAATTCTGCAGGGTCTGGGCTTCATGGCATCCTGCATCCTACTAATTCCATATGCAAGTCTGCATATGAGGAAACTTCAATGGTACCTAAAAAGTTTATGGAGTCAACATTCACACAGTCTGGAAACAATGATTCCTCTCATTCCCTGCCTGCAACAGGAGTTTCTATGGTGGACAAAGGCATGTCACCAAAACATGGGGCTGCCTTTCACTCTGCTCCCTGCCAGCCAAACCTTAACAACAGACGCATCAGATTATGCCTGGAGGGCCCACATGGCAGGAAGATGCATTCAGGGCTTATGGACACCAAAAAAAAAAATGCATCTACATATCAACCAGAAAGAGATGCTAGCTGTTCAAAATGCCCTAACAGCCTTCAAGGACTTACTTCATCCAGGACAATTACTGATAAAGACGGACAACACCACAGTCATGTGGTATATAAACAAGCAAGGGGGCACACACTCATACCCCCTTTGCAGATTAGCCATGGCACTGAGGGACACAGCTTTGACCTACCAAATACATCTTCAAGCTCAATTCCTGCCAGGAAAACAAAAGACTCTTAGGCAGACGATTTAAGCAGAAACCTTATGGATCCTCACAAGCGGAAACTAAATGCATGATAACAGAGAAATGGGGGAGCCCAGAAATAGATCTATTTGCCTCTCCTCAAAATTATCAATTGAAAAGGTTCTGCACAAGGGCCTATCACAGACAAGCATGGAAAGTGGACGCCCTATCCTTCAGTTGGAAAACCCTATCAGTTTACACCTTTCCTCCTCTGCCTCTTCTACCCAAGGTCCTCTTAAAAGTCAGACAAGAGAAGCCAAAGATGATATTAATTGCCCCGGAGTGGCCCCGCCAATACTGGTACCCAATCCTAAGGAACTTGTCTCAATACCCAGCTTGGACCTTGCCTCAAAGACCACAACTACTGTCCCAGCAAAACAATCAGATCCTGCACAATCAACTACAGACTGTGAACCTGGCAGTATGGCTAATCATGTAGTCATACAAACAACACCTCTCAGTAAAGCTGTAATGGATGTCATTTTGGAAGCCAGAAGGCCTAGTACTAGAAAATCTTACGCTGACAAATGGAAGAAATTCTGTGCTTGGAATCAAGCACAAGGAACTGATACAGCAAAACCAAATATTCCTCAGATATTACAATACTTAATTGAGATGCTTGACAAAGACCTATCTTTCTCATCAATCAAAATCCATGCCTCTGCCATTTTGGCTCATTACAATACAGAGACACTAATCTTTTCTCATCCTTTACTAAAGCAGTATCTTAGAGGAGCCAAAAATTTAAGGCCTCCTAGAAGATCACCAATACCTGCATGGGACCTCAATTATGTGTTGGAAAAGCTCACCCTGCCTCCATTTGAACAAGCTGCTTCCGCTGATCCAAAGTTCTTATCATGGAAAACGGCTCTGCTACTAGCAATTACTTCAGCAAGAAGAGTTTCAGAGCTACAGGCCCTCATGCTGTAGAGCCTTTTATCATATTTTACCCAGACAGGGTGTCTCTGAGGACAAATCCTACTTTTATGCCTAAGGTGGATTCCGGTGTGGCTGTTAACCAAACAATTCATCTGCCAACTTTTTATCCAAATCCGCAGAACAAGGGGAGAGAATTCTGCATTCCTTGGATGTACACAGACAGCAAAGATTCTACTTGAGCAGGACAAATGCTCTAAGAAAAACTGAACAATTACTAGTGTCATATGCTGCAGGATCAGAAGGAAAGGCTATTTCAAAGCAGACAATTTCAAAGTGGATAAGCCACTGCATCCGTTTCTGCTACTTACACCATGGTAAACCTATGCCCAAGGGCATTAGGTCTCATTCCACCAGAGCTCCAGCTACTTCAGCAGCCTTTCTCAGAGGAGTACCAACCAAAGACATTCTAGAGGCTGCTACTTGGAGTTCTGTTCACACCTTTACAAAGCATTACCATTTGCCTCTCTACTCTTAAGTCCAGGGCAGGCTTTGCCACTGCAGTGCTGCAGGGCCTTATAGCCACACCTAATGCTGTTTAGCTCCAGCCACCCCAACCATAGCTTTTGGATTCTACCCAAATGTAATGACTGCAACAGTGAAACGCGAAGAACATAGTACAGTTGTGTACACTTACCATAAATGTAGATGTTCGAGTGTATTCACTGTTGCAGTCCAGGTTACCCTCCCGCCATCCCCGTCATTCTGAAGTTTATCTTTCCTTTTTTGTCTTCTACAACCTATGTGGTGTATTTGCGTGTAGATGAAGGTAAAGTTTATATTGTTGCTTGTAGATATATATATATATATATATATATATATATATATATATATATATATATATATATATATAATTTTGCTGTCTTTTTGGGGGCAAAAAAAACTAAAGAAAATTGCGTCGGCTGCATGTTTTATACCCCTGACAACCTGACGTCATGGAAGAGAAGACAGCAACCAACACAGGACCCAAGACTTTGGAATTCAGGCCGACTAAGGGCAACCTGCCAGCAGATTACCCAAATGTAATGACTGCAACAGTGAATGCACTCAAACATCTACATTTATGGTAAGTGTACACAACTGTACTTTCCAAGTACAGCTGTTTTTATAGTGCCCCATGCTAGATTACACTTGAGAATGTCACTGTAGTTCCAAGTACAGCTGTTTTTATAGAGCCCCATGCTAGATTACACTTGAAAATGTCACTGTAGTTCCAAGTCCAGCTGTTTTTATAGTGACCCATGCTAGATTACACTTGAGAATGTCACTATGGTTCTAAGTACAAGTTCATTTTTATTAGAGTTTAATGTGAAACACAGATAAAATGATGATATGCTAAAACATTATTTTTTCTGTATTTCTTCACTGTCTGCCTGCTGACATTCAAGCCCTTCCTAGTCTGACTTAAGACCATTCATCCCCTGTGGAGGAGGGGGTATCCTGCCAGGTCCCATGGGTATGAGGCATCAAGGAGTGCTGTTGTCCAGCTGCCATCTTGGCAGTGATGGCATTATTTATTTATTAACCCAATCCCGCCCTAGTAGTGATGTGAGCACTCGAGTCACCCACAGACCACCTGGTTTCCTTATGCCAGAAGCTTCCTTCCTCCTTCACATGCAGCTGACCAGGATTACTGTTTCTGACCTGGATGGCCTTGCCCATGCCTGCCTGAGGTCTGGCCTCCACTCATGCCCAGTTTCCACTCAGTAACAGAGGCTGGGTCATCTTGTGGATCAGTGGGCATAATGAATCCAAGACCCGCTGACCCACCCTCCCTAGGATGGGTGCAAACCCATCCTCCTTTGTCTTCATCATTAAGTGTTTGAAATGCTACTCAAACTCGGGTTGCCTGGGCTTGTAGTCAGGGTATCATCACTCTGCGCCACCAGCACAGGCCTAAAACTGTTAAATATGACATGTTAGTTACAGCTCATTACTTTATAGAACAAAACCCTAAAACATAAATAAAAATAATTTGTATACCAAATGACTGAGTTCTTTAGTCTTGCCCAAAATGTTACTGAACTAGAAACACTATCCAAATGCCTGTAAGCACTGAATAATTTGCTTTTTAGTGATAACAAGGTTATGCTATGAATCTGATGTAAAAGCTATGTTGGTAAAGTCAGAATGCAGTCCCAAGATGAGAAAAAAGGCAATGGCAATGACCCTATACAAACTCAAAGCATTGTAAGATTTCTCACTAATCACACTCAGTGACAACACAGTCCTGTCAGAACCAGTACTTCTGAAGTATTTTTCACAAGGTGATGGAAAACTAAAAAGTTGTAGCAGTGCCTTCTGTCCAACAGAAACAGAATAATCCAAAATGAAAAAAAAAAACATTTGTTTGCTGGCAGCTACCTGACACCATCTTGGACCCTCCACTTTGCGTACAATGGAATCGACACAAACTGCTCCTGTCCCAGAGCATCTGTATTACCAAAACATGCAAGCCCCATCTCACGTGGTGGCTTCTGTCTGAAAAATATTGTTGTGGGCAGCCCCTTCCTGGTACCTGCCTCAAATGAATGATTGCCATAGATATACCATACCTGGGGTGGAGGGGACTTTAGCAGTGACTTACCATGCAGGACATATGGGCCCCTTCATAACCACAGACCCACATCTGTGTCTTCCGGCTACGGATTGTGTGACTCACATTAAAGGCCTTTCAGGCCAGTCTACTAAAGAAGACCATCAGAATCTATACAGACAAAATGGCAGTAGTGTGGTGCATTAGCAGATGGGGGAAACACGTATCCCGTTCTCCTTTGCAGAGAAGCCATATTTCTTTGGAAGTGGGATGAGGTGAACAGTTACTTCCTGGCAGTAGTATGCATCCCAGGAGAAGCTAACTCACTGGCAAAGAGGTACAGCAGGTACCTTGATCTTCCTTATGAATGGTCTTTAACAGAAAGCAGCCAACAATATCTTTTACACATGAGGTCAGTCAATAAGCAACCTCTTTACTGCACAATCTTTTGGGAGTGCCATCAGTACTTCTTACTCCTCTGTCCCTCTTATGAATCAGCAACAGATGTACAGATATAGCCATATCCTTAGGGTCTCCTGAACTCCTTCCCACGGACACAACTAAAGGCCAAATTTATGCAGAAAGTACTAGCATTATTCATCCAAAGTTATCCTCACAGTCCCACGTTAGCCGTTAGCATTGTCAAGGCTTGTTGGCTGTTGCTGCTGCTACCTGCCTGATGGCCTAGTGCCACTCGTATCTTTCAACAATTTTCCATCTCACCCCTTCTGGCAAACCTCATCCAGATCTCAAAACCATGATTTATCTTTGCCTGGCTCCTCAAATTTCAGATGTAACCAGCAATGCCCAGTGATACACAAAAAGAGTAGACATCCTCTAGCTTTCACAAAAAAAAAAAAAAAAAAAAAATTCCAGTAGAAAACATGCAAGGACAAATGGACATATTTCTCCCTGGTAACACAGAACCAGAATGTAGACCCTTGATAGCACCTGTTTCTGCACCCCTGGGATATCTGCCTGCCTTGTGTGACAAAGGTCAAATCCCAGATATTTGTCTAACTTGGTCAGCTATTCCTTCATTAAGGTAACCTATGCAGCAAAATCAAACTTTCACATAGTTGTCCAAGTCTGTTCACTTCACAGCAGGTCAGAAACGTCTTCCTTAAGAATTTCCTCTTATCTGTGGCCCCCAGTCAGGAGTTATTTACTGCTGTGGGAACTTTAATTCGTCTTAGATAAGTTCACCAAACTGCCACATAACTGATCTGAAATGTTTTTGTCACAGAAGACCCTGTATCTTTTTTCGGTAGTTATAACTAAAGCAGAGAGAACCCGAGATTTACAAGTCTACTAAGTCAGGCTTTTATAATTTTGTCATCCTTAGGGAGCAAGTAGTTTGCAGAACTAGCTACTCCTCCATGCCTAATTGCATAGCTGAAACTAACTAGAACCAGGCCATTAAACCTCTAATATTCTTCCAATCTTACTCCAGTAAAGGAAATTATAAACAACAAATAGCAATGGTCAATGGACTGTACCCAGAGGGACCCTGGATTGTACAATCTGGTCATTTTGCCCCTTTAAGGGAGGTAGAGCATGTCATGACACTCCATGCTCTTCTGTAATAGCAGAATAGTGCTTAGTAAGATCTCTGGGGTCTGTGTTGTCCTGTGGCTTCTCTGCAAGTGTGAGGAACTGTCTTTTATGTGTGAAACGTCTTTTAATTTGATTCTCTGAATTCTTGAACATGAGTCATTGCACTAGAGACAAAACCAAAACAGTTCACCACTGAACCATCTCTGTCTTTGCCAATTAATTGTTAGGAGACAAGAGCCTTGAGAAGCAAAGGTTAGTGTGGGATCCCTCATGTGAACGACTACCTGTTGTTAATCTCGTGCAGGGATAGCCTTTGGAACACTGATGTCTTTAGCAGGCCCCCTGCTGTAGTATATTTATAAAGGCACCCTGAGGAATCCTAAGTTCTACAAATGCTGCTGCCATAAGTAATTGCCTAATTTGCCTCTCAATAAGACTGGCAAGGCATATGTGCTTATCAGTGTTTGCAGGACTGTCTGGCTGTTTCATTTATTTGAATTCAAGGGGGGATACACTGCATTCTTGGTTCCCCAGTTCACTGATTTCCATTTTCTGAAGACATTTCATGTTCTTAAGGTTGGGGATACCTTCAACAACATCAGGCAGTCCTTTTTTAAGGAACCTGTATCTGTCTTTACTCAACTATAACATGTCTAGTATCAGGGCACATTTATATCTCATAAGGGATATGTTGGAGGCCATCGCTACAAAGCTTACTTAAAACAAAAAAAATGAATGCAATAACATCGGGTCTTTTGATTTACTGAAACTTGATTACTGTCATTCATCAATACTTTTTTGTCAACTCTCATGATGTGCTCTCTTTCCTTTTCTGTAGCCTGTCAACCCATTTGTTTCAGTTACACAGTGAAACCAAAGCCTGTCCTTTTCCTGAGCCGGACAAGAGTCCTGAAGCCAGTTCATTTCCTGACTGGAGCGGGAGCATTATAATCCCATTTGCTCCCCTTCCCTTGGGCGTGAGAGTTAAGTTTTAGAAAATGAGCTGTCTTGACAGTCGTGGGTCCCCTTCCAAGCGTAACTCTTTCTCTGTACTGGCTGTAAAATCCACAGTTTGGGAGGGCACATACATGCATAAACACATGACCAGACACTCCTGGCGTACAATGCCACCTGCTCTGCGTCAGTACTCTTGGTGGGATCAGCATAGCAGTGGGACGAACTACCTCTGTACCTTTAGGATGGACAAGCCAGGAATAGCCACTAACTCCCCCCCACACACACACACGCACACCCACACCCACACACAACTTGGCTCTTCACCCTTCCTGTGCTACTGTTTAAAGATAGGTTGTCTGGGATGTAGTCAGGGCTTCATCACTATTTCTATGGCAAAGAAATGTGTTTTTGATACTATAGTATTATCAGTGCTATCTTTATAATGATTGCATTCATTTTTATTAAGTAACATATAGTGCATAATTTGTCAAATGTGATGGGATGAAAACACTTTTGTCCCATCTGGGACATAATTCATTTCCCGTTATCCTGTAACCCTGAAGCTGAACATTTTAGAGAAGAGGATGCAGAGAGTTTTGCCTTGCATGCAGGTGACTTTGGCTCTACCCCCCCATCTTGTCAGTCAAGTGCTGTTTTGAAGAAGCGTGTTTGTTATAATTCACTCAATTTATATGTTATAATTGATTGACGGTCAATTATGATTCTGATTGGTGAAAGATTTAATTCTTTGGTGCAACTGACACTGAAGCTTTCTCTTTTCTGTCAATTTAAAGGAACTTGGTGATCCAGCCCTCAGGATGGATTTATCCTAATAAACTTGCTGTCCCTGAATATTTATGCTTGATTGCAAAAAAAACCTAGGTATTGCTCAGTTTGGAAAGTTGCCAGAGGCATGTTTGACAAAGTAAATTGGCCCCCTGTTAGGACTGTAGCCTTTTGAACTGCTTGGTTGTCCACTCCGTATCACTCTTGGATTACTTTTGTCCCATCCGTTTAGAGGGAGAGACTTAAATGCCCCTTCTTGAAGGTATGAGCATTCTTGAGGCGTTACAGATGCAGTCGTCCACTGTATCTGATCTTGTCCTTTTCATTCTTCCTCACGAATGGGTCTAGGATACGATCCTCGGATCTGACTTGTCCGCATTTACAAGACTTAGGATCTGACTCGAGCTCCTCCCTTATTCATAATGCTCTGTCCCATCCCAACTCCTCAGATCTTGTTTAACTCTGTCGTCTCAAGATGCAGAACCAGTCTCGAGCAGTGACAGTGAATTTTTTTCTATAAATCTTATATTAACTTTGGATAATTCCTTATAATGTTTTCAGTTTAACCAGTATAATTGCTATTCTCTTCTTTCCTTTACCCTCGCTTTGATATTTAGAAGGTCGCTGGCATTAGGGTGTGCTATTTCTCACCTTACTTTTTGTCCCTTAAGTGCCTTTCAGTACCCCTTATATTTCTATTATATATATATATATATATATATATATATATATATATATATATATATGATTTTTTTGTGTTGTAGGTGTTTAAAGTGTTTTGCTAGTTTAAGGATATTTTTCATGGGTAACGTGCAAGTATTATGCTCTTAATTCTTAAAATCTGTTGTTTTTCTGGTTTTCTGGTAAAGTCATTATTTGGTGTTGTGGACATGTCTGAAAAGCCCTCCGGTTTTAAGAGATGTACTTCTTGTGGGCATAAATTCCCCAATTCGGATGCCTACAAGAAGTACATTTACTGCCTGGGGCCTGATCATCTGAAGTCACCTGTGAGATATCTGCCTCTTTAACCCCAGGGCCATCCCTGATTGGCAAAGTAAATTCATACTTAAGGGCTTACTCCCAGCCTCTTAATCTTCTTCACCTGGAGCTCAAACCCCCCTCTAGATCTCATCATGGCTCTGCAGCATTACAGAAGTCGTCAAGGGTTTCATCAGAGCCTCCTGAAAAACAGGATCTGACTTCTTCAGATCTGAAGACTGTACCCCCTTCCTCTGATCCACAACCCTCTTTGTATCTGACAGGAGTGATAACTATCACCAGTTATTCCATACCATCCACCTCCTACTCTGATTGCAGACCCTTAGATCCAACAACTAGGAGGCGGCCCCCAGAATTTCTATTGAAGCCTATTTCTCCAGCTGTACCATTGAAGCTGTTCGAACCCCCTAGGAAGTATTCCAGTCCTACATCCTTTGCATCATCCAGATCCTCTAGGAGCTTGGCTAAGGCAGATATGGACAGGATGATGCAGAGATTTCTCAGAGCTCAGATCCAGATGAGGGTCCTGCCAACTCCATCCCCAATACTGTCTCCTTCTCTGATCCGACCTGTGGTCTTGGATTTCCAGGATCCAAGATCCCTGAGAGAGTTAGAGTCAGATCCGAGGAAGCTCCCTTCCTCAACTTCGATGGTTTCCCTGTCCAGCCCTGCTCAGATACCTTTGGATCAGAGCAGGTCTCAGATCTGGGAAGTCAGTGTCAGGTCTGATGGGTTAGGTTTGGTTCCTACTTTGTCAGATCCATCCCTTCCCCCTTGGTGCCTCTGCTATTGACAGTTTGGGTCCAGCTCTCTCTCCAGAGGGTTTAGATATGGGGTCAGCCCCAACATCCCATCCATAGCAACCTCGGCTCCGAGGAAGGGGGAAGAGTTATCCCTGGGTCTGTCAGCTTTTCAGATAGTAGAATGGGCCTTATCTTTGCATAGAGACCCATCCTCTCATATCTGGAATCATACCCCTCACCCCGTCATTGGGTCCGAGCTCTGAGCCTATCATTTCTGCTCCTCAAGGTCAGCCAACTCTGGGAAGCCTCCAAACTTATTCCCCAGAGGGATTCCCCCCTTCATCTGACACCTCCCTCGAACACCCCATGGAGGAGGTACAGCGGAAGAAAGTGTGCAAGAGGAGGCACATAGACTCCCTATGGAGTTAGTCACGGAACACACCGGTTTTGATGAGGGAGAAGGATTCCCCTAATTGCCATCTGATGATGTCTCTTTTGGGAACATCCTTAAAATCATAAGCAGAAGGGTGACTGGTCTTCCTAAACTCCTCCTTCTGAGGAATCAGTGTTCCTGGAGGCTTTCAAGACTGGTCTGTGTACATGTTGGATGACCGCCCCCCCCAGTGGATGAACTTACTAATCTAGTTTCCCTCTGGGCTAAGGAACCAGACACTGTCAAGCCCATCCCCAAAAACCTGGATGAATTCCTAGTTCCTCCCTCAGACAAACCCCACTGGAGTAAGGGTATCCTTGTTGATAAGTAAGGGTATCCTTGTTGATGTCATATTTGTGGCAGCAGCCTCTAAGAAGGAGCTAGCTGAGCAAAGCTCCTCTGTCCATCCACTAAACAGGGATTCCAGAGTTATGGATAGGTTTGGAAAGTGCATGTACTCCTCAGCCGCTTTTGCACTGAAGTTGTTAAATTACCTGGCACATTTTCTCATTTACCAAGAGATTTGATCAGGGAACTTTCAAACTCTTTTGCTGAGTCCATTTCTGAGGAGGATCTCAAAAAGGTTTCTCTTACTTTCTCATCTGTAGCCAGTTAATCAATGAGGCTGATCTCCCACACAGCGGTGGGGGCTTCCACAGCAGCTGGTTCAGGCATAGCCATTAGGAGACATGCCTGGATGAGGCTATGCGACTTTGTGGAACTCTTCAAGGCATCCTTTGTTAATACCTCGTTTGATGGATCCTCCTTGTTTGGGCCATCAGTGAAAGATATGCTCACCTGCATGGAGCAGGAGAGAAAGACCCTGTCTGCAATTGGAATCAATTTTTCTCAAGGTGGGAAGAAAATGTGGTACTAAAAATCTCAGGGATCTTTTTCAAGACCCATGCGGGAATGCTTCCTCCAGAGGAGGAGGTTTTGATGGAAGACATTGCGCAGAGCAGAAGGGGCCCATAAAACCAGGGCTTCAGAAACTCCTTTCCTGATAGGCCCTACCAACACTCCTGAAGTGTTGCCCGACTGTCCAACTCTGGAAGCAGTTGGGAGTAATTTTTCTTTGCACCTGGACACCTGGACAAATATCGCAAAAAATGTATGATGTCTAATAATCATATCCAGAGGTTACTACATACCCGGTTCCCTTTCACCTCCTGTCCAAAGAGAAATGACATTCCACCCAGTCAGAGGGAACATGCAGCTCAAGAAGTACTAAAGCTCCTACAAAAAAAGAGTCATCCAAAGGAGGTTCCACCAGAACAGATAGGATTTGAAACTTACTCCCACTTATTTTTAGTGCCAAAGAAAACAGGGGATCTGAAACTGATTCTGGATCTAAGCAATTTGAATCTGCATGTAAAGAAACCAAAGTTCTGAATGGTTATGGTTCAGTCCATCCTGCTGCTTCTGCTCAAGAACAGATGGATGTGCTCTGTAGATCTTCATAATGGGTACTATCCTATCAAAATAGACAGGCATTCCAGGAGACACCTGTGCTTTCAGCTGGGAGCCAATCACTACCAGTTCAAAGCACTGCCGTTTGGACTCACCCCCCCCCCCCCCAGTGTTCACCAAGTGCATGGCAGTCATGGCAGCTCACCTGAGATTCAAAGGATTCCATGTGTTTCCCTATTTCAACGATTGGCTCTGCACCTCCCCAGCCAGGCATCAATTGCTACAAGCCAAGGATTACTTGCTAAAGATCTCCAGCACCCTAGGCATTACAGTAAATCTTGCCAAATCGAAACTGACTCTTGTACAGATTGTGGAATTTATAGGAACTCATCTGGATACTATGACTCAAGTGGCATCATTACCTCTTCATCACATCACATCCTTGAGAAATCTGGTGCAGGACTTACTGTCTCGTCCATCCCCTCAAGCAAAAGTAGCTCTACAAGCTCTTGGGTCATTGTCAGCTGCCATTCTTTTACTTCCTCTAGCAAGATTCTTTGTGAACCCTACAATGGGCAATGGCGGTACAGTGATCCATTATTTACCATCCTCTATCATTTCCCATAAAACCCACCCCAGTTTGCAGACCCCAGTTTGCAGACATCATGTTTGCTGGTGTATCCAGTCAGACTTCCTCTTTCTGGGCAGGCCGTTCTCTCTTCCTCCTCCAGTAGCCACAGTGACTACTGATGCTTCCCAACTAGTGTGGAGGGAGGCATTTCATGGGAAAGATGCTCCAAGGCACATGACCCCCCCCCCCCCTTGGAGACCAAGTTGCATATCAGTGTCTTAAAGATGAGAACAGTCCTACTAATTGCAAGCCTTTCAGGACATTCTCCATCTAGGGACTATTGCAATCCATACAGACAACATGCCAGTAGTGTGGTATATCAGTAAACAAGGAGAAACACACTCCTACCCTTTGTGCAGAGAGACCATGAGGGTCTAGGAAGGGTGATCTCTTCAGACAGCTTTCTTATTGCAACACACATATCAGAAAAACCAACGCACTGGGAGACAGACTCAGTAGGTCCATCCTGATTCCTCACGAGTGGTCCCTTAGTCAGACAGTGGTGAATATGATCTGCAGCCACTGAGGCCAGCCTTAGGCACATCATAGTAGCCATTTTCTTTGGATATGGTCTTTGGTTTCATTGTTCTCTTGAATGTTGTGGTTATTTAGCTCTAAATGAATTGAACTGCACAAACTCTTAAGAGATTAAAATTAATAGTTTAGCTATAAATATTTTTAATTTAGCTTGTCATTTTTGCAGGTGCACAGGTGTGAAATGCACTGTTTGGGCTGTAACAGTTTGTCTAGCACTTAGTGCATATGAGTATGGCTATGAACTGTTAAAGATCTGTTTCCTGTAGTACATGGGTTGATTCCCTCAGCCTTCATTTCACTTCTTTGTATCTCTCCCAAGTTACTTCACAGACAGTTCTCCTATGTAACTCTTCCAAGTTACTTCACAGACAGTTCTCCTATGTAACTCTCCCAAGTTACTTCACAGACAGTTCTCCTATGTAACTCTCCCAAGTTACTTCACAGACAGTTCTCCTATGTAACTCTCCCAAGTTACTTCACAGACAGTTCTCCTATGTAACTCTCCCTTGTTACTTCACAGACAGTTCTCCTATGTAACTCTCCCAAGTTACTTCACAGACAGTTCTCCTATGTAACTCTCCCAAGTTACTTCACAGACAGTTCTCCTATGTAACTCTCCCAAGTTACTTCACAGACAGTTCTCCTATGTAACTCTCCCAAGTTACTTCACAGACAGTTCTCCTATGTAACTCTCCCAAGTTACTTCACAGACAGTTCTCCTATGTAACTCTCCCAAGTTACTTCACAGACAGTTCTCCTATGTAACTCTCCCAAGTTACTTCACAGACAGTTCTCCTATGTACTCTCCCAAGTTACTTCACAGACAGTTCTCCTATGTAACTCTACCAAGTTACTTCACCAGACAGTACTCCTTTGCAACTCTGCCAAGTTACTTCACCAGGCAGTACTCCTGGGCTGCTTTTGGAAAGAGACACTTTTATCCAGTGGGCTGGTGCAGTCTATTACTAAATGCATTACAATTTGTGTTTTGAACTCCTGCACCCTTAACATAGATGTTAATTAATATTTCACTATATGCTGTTTGAGTGTGAATCCCAGACTGTCTGTTGCAGTTTGTATTGCCAGATGCATTCTCGCTAAATATGAGTTTCAAGTGAAGAGAAGTGTACTGTGTTTCATGCTGTTTTTACTACGATTGTTTTGTTTTGTTTACAAAATGTCTTATAGTGCTTTTTTCATAAAAAAAGAAGTTTTAAATGAAATCCACATGTCTGTGATAATTGTAACTGTAAATAAGAAAAGGGTATGCACACAAACAGGTTTGAAAAGGATTTATGGTAACTGGAGAGAGCCAGCCAAGAGATGGGATATTAGTATGGCTGCTGGGGGCCTGAGTCTTCACCATGCTTATAGCCCCATTTGTCCACAGTTTGGCTCTGTCTCGAAGTGTATGCTGCAATATGGTATTATTAGCCATTCAAGTAGATCAGACCTGTACTGAGTGATGTCAGAGCATGTAAGTCTCCCACCCAAAAAACAGTATGTTATATGCAGTAATATTTTAGATTTTTGTATGACTGGAAGGTTGTTGAAGAAAAAGCTGGCGTAACATTTATGTTGTATTCAATTGTTTTCCTTTCTTTGTTGCACTAAATTATGAATTAATAGACCTGGATTATTTAATGTAGTCTAAGCAAGTTGCATATTCGTAATGTATTTTGCAGTACCTTTACAGCCTCCAGCATCTGAAATGGATTGACTTTTGTTAGGTCATATAGTTTGCATTATTTGGAGTGATGATAAGTACCGTCTGACATTCAGCATCCATTATGTAGTCATTGTTGTATATTACTGTGATAAAGTCTTCCCTACAAGATTGGGTTGTGAAGAACTTCTGCATTTAATTCAAAACTGCTAATTTGGCCGTTTGAGCAGAGGACTAAAGCTCTAACTTTTTAATGCGCTACTTCATGGAGCAGTGCACTAAAGTTTTAACTTATTTATGAACTGCTTCCTTTGGCAAAGATGCAGGGTTTGAATCCTTCCACCTTCATTTACCTACTGTGTGATATTGAACAATTCACTTACCCAGACAATGCCTTGTAGTAACTGGAAATTTGGGCTAGGCTCCATAAAGGTCTCCAGGACTGTATGCTTACTAAATGAGAACCTTTTGTCATTTGCTAGTCATTCCTTATTACGTAACTGATTTAGTTCAGGAAATGTAATGATATATCGCCAATACACTAATTGTTAATGCAGCATAGGCAACTTATTCTTCAAGGGTAACAAGCAGTACATTTGTAGATGAAACAATGAAATGCACAATTGTTTGCCAGCAGCAAGCTTTGCATTAGTAATAGTTTTCTTCAATAGGGAAGAAATCAAATGACTTGCAGAAATTGTGCATATTGGCTTATATATGTAGTTAATATTTCTTCTGCTCTCATAAGTACTTTTCTATTTAAACCATGCTGCACAAGGTTGAATCTTATGGTGTGATGCTAGTGACCTTATACAATTTTATATATTTCATCCAAAGGTACCAGTAAAGTACATGTAATTTATTCCTTTGCAACAAGGAGTGTACCAGTCAACAAAATGGCTACACCTGCTGATGGGTGTGGGAGTTCTCGCTGATGGGTGTGGGAGTTCTCATCTGTCTTTATGCTGGCTTTGCTGAACTGGTGTCTTGTGTGTGGGAGAGAGAGAGTGTGAATTCAGCTGGAATACTTGGGCTACTTTGTGTTTGTGAGAGACAAATTTGAAACGTGACTTTGATCATTATTATTTTATGACATGGACATCAGAGAAGGATATAACTACAATTGCTGGATTTGGTTGATGTCTGTGAAAAAAAATGTCTTGACACTGCAGAGCTTATAAAAGTTAGTCATTAGTATGTCTTTGCAGGACTCATGTGCATTTGTATAAAGAAAGCAGGAGTACCAGTTTTAAAAAGTAGCCATTTTTATCGCAATCAGATTATTGGTGTGTACACAGTAGATGAAATGGTCATAATTGTTGAGTATGGATATTAGCAGATTATAATGACAGCAGTTTGAAAGGCCTTTAATGGCTGAAATGTTCTGAAATAGGTACCTTTGTCATTATTGGTTCATACACTTTCACTGCTTTCTGGAAACAATGTTCAGAACTACAAATTTAACACACACACTGACAAATGTTGCTGTATTAAACAGAAAGTAAAAAGGAATATGAATCAAAGAACCCATGTATTTGTGCATGGTCCTTAAATGTGTTGGGGAGGCTTGAGTTGGAGACCGTCTGGGGTCCAAGGTACACTTAGTCTGCCACTGGCCAGATGCATAAAGGGAAGATATGTACTTTCAATCATAGTGTCTGTTTTCAATGTGAGACTGTTTTGTTTAATGAATGGCAATCAGTGTTTGTGCTCAAAATCTGAAATAAAAATTTTGAGTTCAAAACATCTGCAATCATTGTAAAAGAAAAAAGTAGTCACACTGGTTTGAACACTGTTTATGGTAATTAAGTTGAGACAGCCAAGAAATAGGACACTGGAATAGCTGGAGGGGGTGTGTTTTTCAGCCTACTACCCTGCCTAGGGCCATATTTGACAGTGATCCAGCTGTGTTCCCAAGAGCCTCCTTCTGAAGCATCATGTTTCCAACATATGCCTCTTGTCAGCGGAAACATTTTTTTTTCAAGTTTCGTAAGGGTGTAATGTTGTCAGTTTTATCACAACATTTGTTTAGACTTATTCCTACGTAGAGTAACTGTTTAAAAGTAGCAGTCAAATGCATCTGTACTGACTTACGCGTTGAAATAGAAAAAGATCGGGTAGAAGCAGAGTTAAGTTAATGTATAGTAACCCACTATACAGTACCGAATAGATGTATATGTATGTGTACTGTGCAGTGTTTGAATACATTGGAACTAACTGTTGAAATTCACAGGTAAGACAACTCTTAACAGTTCCTTAAGTTGGAGAAAATTATAGGTATGTGTAATTTAAGTACATTGTTAAAAATAATGGGCAGGTATAATCTGTGTAATTCTATTCTGTTACTGTGAAAAAAATAAAACTGGAGTGGCATTTGCCTTGAACTCAAAATACATAGCTTCCTGGTTTGTGAATCCTTTGTGAAAGATGTGTTTGCCACTTGTCTGAATCCAGTGAAGTGATTTTGTATTTATCCATTTTAAACTGTATGTGTGTGTATTTGTGTAATACAGAGGACCGCTAAAAAGTTCTGTTTATATTTCCAAGAGTGGATCAATCTAGTTGTGACATTTCAGAGCTCACCCCATTGTTATTAATTGCCTTTATCCTGCAGCCTGCAGCCTGCCTCATCAAAGTTGCTAGTGTCTGGGGATACTCTAGAATCTAGATGTTATACAGGTATCTTAGCATAGCTCTGTTCTTTAGTTGCTTGGAATGGTAGTTTTATCTACAAATAGTAATGAACTGAGATTTTGTCCCTAGCTGAATGTGAACTTGCCGTATTGGCATTTTCTAGGTTAAATATCACTTCTGAGAAGGATTAACAGATAGTGGACTATCCTAATTAGCACTTTTTTGACAGTAAATAGCTGTTCTATATTAATTTAGCAAGATTATGATAGCGCTAGGCACAGCACTGAAATATATGAAAATGCAGGAACTTACTTTGACAGGTCTAGATGTGAAGTAGCATAAGGGTTAGACACTTCTGCCATAACCTGGGGGTGCATAACCTGGGGGTGCATATGAGTTCTACACAAAGGTATTCTTACAGTGGTGAAGGAACAAGGTGGGGAAAGCCGCAATATCATACTGTGTTAGGAAAAGGAAACACTGTTGTGACATCACTACACAGAATGAGTGGACGAGACAGAGAGTTTGTCCAGGGCTGTGGAGCAGTTCACAGCAGGAGAAGTGATGGTTGAAATAATGCTGCATTGGTAAACTGAGCAGATTTTCTAGGGATGTTAATATTTTGACAGATGCTATGATCCTGCTTGCAGCAGGTGTTACAGGTAGGACTTATATTACTGTATAAAACCATGTGGTGGCATTCTTTCAAGTTGTCTGTCATATAAAAAAATTCTGCTAATAACCAATGCTGCATGTAGCATTTATGAAAAGAAACACCATAGTATAACATAACATAATTAGCCAAAAGAAGGAATTGAGAGTCTGTGTAGCATGCCTTATTTTGCAGCTACCCTGACTCCCAAAGCATTTCAGCAGATTTAAAAGTGTCAGGCTTACTGTCCATTCCAATAATTTGATTTAACCTATTGACCACCTCCTGTCTCTGGAGAAAAAAAGTACTTTCTGGTATAAAGGTGAACCTGTATTCCGTTAATAAGATGGCCATTCTTCTTACTAGTCCTGCCCTTCTGTTCTAGTGTTTATCTCATCACATTCCCCATTTTCTAATCTTCTTGTGTTTTTGTGTGAAGACATTCGTGATTTGTGTTCTTCCTTGCATTGTGATCACTGCTAACATGTGTGGCCCTCAAGAACCGCACTGAGAACTCCAGCTGAGGTCTAAGAGAGAGGATCAGCTTCTTACTTCTGGAGTCCATCCCTAGCTCAGCATGTGATAAGTGTTTGTCGCTGCCATTTTGTGTCTGGTGGTTTGTATTTTCTGTTATGATAACCGCATGTCCTTTTCCTATTATAGATTCTGTAATCTCTTGTAGTTGTATATTTAGTCCCTGGGATAACACTCCCTAGAACCAACACCATGCAATTGAAATGGTGAGAGTTAAGCTGCTTTCTTTTTTTACTATGCCCCCAATCTGAATAGGTCTCTATTTACCTTTGTTTCCGCCATAGTTTGTCACCCCCACCAGCCTTGGTGTCATCTGCAGACTGACCCAGAATTCTTCGACCTCTGTGAGATTCAAGATGAGTGCAATGAACGGTGCTGAAACGAGAAGTAACCCCTATGGAACACTATTTGTGTCCCCCTATCCTACAATAGTCTCCCCCCTCACGATTATTCTTCTTTCTGTTGTTTTCACTTCTTTATCCAGCCACCAAGTTTACTGCAAGTCCATATTCCTTTCATCTTACTTTGCTGAAGTTCACGTGAGGTCTGTATAGATTTGGGGACCCAGGTTCTCAAAGTCCCTGGGCCAGAAAAAGTCCAGTGGTGTTTCTTATACCCTTACAAAAAAATATCCTACTCCTCCAAGCAACCCCACTTCTTCAGTAACATCATAGCCTTACGTTTTCATTGTGTACTTAAAACTTATCCTAACTATGCTCTGCTTCTTAGTTTACTTCTGTTTTCCTCTTTTATTTCCAGTCTTGTTAGAATATAAATACACTCTTGTGTTTTACTTGTAATGCGTCTTTGTTTACTGACAGTATATTAAATCTAATTCCATCTATTAAACATTTCTTCACTTCTGTACTAGCATGTAATCTACTGTCTTCAGTACCAAATTATATATATATATATATATATATATATATATATATATATATATATATATGTATATATACACATACATATATATACATACATATATATATATATATATATATATATATATATGTGTGTGTGTGTGTGTGTATACATATACACACACACGCTGCACAAGCCGATTGTAGAATTAATTCTGTATAATTTCTGTATCTAATCCCAAATGATTGTAATATAAGGTGTATCATTTTGTATCCTTTGCTGAAGTATTGTGCTGCTACTGTTGATTTTTCTACCCGGGTCTCCACTGAAACTTGGAATTTCCTGTCAACGAAGACAAATAAATAGTAAATAATTTCATTGTTGGGATCCTTTGGGCCATGTTCAGTAGAAGGTATCCTAGGCAAAGAAATCTCTAACGAGGACATGGGAGATACCAGCTGTACCCAGAGAATGGTGGGAGGATGGCCTAATGATTAAGGTGTTTGTCTTACAAACACAAGGTGCAAGGTTTGAGTCACACAAGGGATAATTGGCTAGGCTTAAAATGGCTCGCAAGGGCAGTTAACTTAGTACTAATCTATGAACCTATGAACTAATGTGTGTAAGGGGTGTAGGAAGGATGGAAAGGTCTGGAAGTTGGACTTGACATTGGTTCTTATGTGACATAATTCCCAGTAATCAGTGTTACAGTATAGTGATCTACATCAGCAACTACTTTTATGGTAAATTTTTACACAGTTATACTATATTATCCCACTTCATGGTGTATACTGTCTTTGTCCTATACAAAATTACTTTCTACTGATGTGTTAATGCCATAGATCCCTGTCTCTTATACATTTGTAAGTGCCTTCTGGGTACAGGATGCCTTCTGGGTACAGGGGTTCATACTCTTTTTCCCTTTTGCCTTGTTCTGTAATGTGTAACTCCTCAAGTATGTCTGCATGTGCATTATTTTTGATTATATAAGGAAAAGGGGTGATGACAGGGTATATATGTGGCAGTATTTAACTAGAATCCTACATGTGTTTTTATTGCATATGTTACTGAGCTAGTTCCCATCAGCCTTTGGTTGGTATCGGACTTTATTACCTGTTAATACTGTCCCTGTGTTGACAGTCATACAGAACAGTGAATATAGAGAAGCATCAGGGGATTACCAGCTCCGCCGTCACAGTCGAGTCTTCAGCCTCATTTGCTGTGACAGCTGACAGGGTGACTGACAGGGTGACATTTGGATCTGGTGTAGAGTAGAGGCTCTGCTGATAGAGGTGTTCCCATCGCTGCAAGCTTGGCGATGGTAGGGGGTGGAGTGAGCAGTGTTAGGTTATCTTGGTGTGATGCTATGTTCAGAGTACAGTCTGGCAAATGTTTAAAGTACAGGGATTTATTTCAGAAGAATCCCTTAAGTTGTGTGGAACTTGCTGGCTGGTTTTTTTAGAATAGTACTAGGCTGATTGCCCTTGTGGGACATTTTAAGCCTAGCCAGTTATCCCATGTGATGGGTACAGTCAGTGTTGCTAGTATATCAGAGACACTCTTTGGCATATTTGGTCCACAGAATTACTCATAGGTAGGTACTAGGCTATTAGCCCTAGAGCCTATATAAGCCAAGCCAAAATGGTACCCTGGCTTTCGCCACCCAAGAAAATTATTTTCCTGTGCCCCTGTCGAGCACAGCCACAGAAGTGATCCCTGGGGTGAATTTCCTATTTCTCATCCAATCATCAAGATTTTTCTTGAAGAGTGCTAATGAGGAGCTCTGTTTGACATAGATAGGTAGTCTGTCCCAGAGTATGGGAAGTCTCTGGGAAAGGAATCTATCCCTCCAGCATGTTCTGTTTATTGTGGTGACAAGGTTTAGGTCCCTAGAGCGTGTAGCTCAGAGGGATTGGGATTTCTTTAAGTGGAGCATGTCAAACAGTTCTGGGTTTGACATAGCTTTGTATGTTAGACAGAGATCGCCTCTGAGTAAAGCTGGAGTTTTTTGGGACTGTCTGCGTAGGGCATCTGTTTGAGGCCAGTAATCCTCTTTGTGAGGTATTTCTGTGGCCTTTCCAGTTGTTGTAGATGTCTTGAAGTACATACCAAAAGGGGCGTTGTACTCTATAATGGGTCTAATGAGTGATGAGTAGAGGGGAACAATGACCTCTTTTTTTTTCTGGATGAGAAACCTTTTGTGATGAGGTGAGCCACATAGAAGGATTTTCTGACCACTGTGGTGATGTGATTATCAAAGGAGAGATTACTGTCCACCTGTGTCCCAAGGTCTCTTATCACACTTTTAGCGTTAAGTAGACTACCACTTATGTGGTAGTTCATGGGTATGGAGTTTTTACCAAAGGGGATGACAATACACTTTTTGGCATTGAGCTTCAGGCCATGGCTTTGACACCAGGCATCTGTCTCAGTGAGGCCCTTTTGTAGTAGCAGTGTCCACACCATTAGGAGTTTCGATTATGGCTCCTAGTTTGCAGTCATCTGCAAACTTTGTTAGCCAAAGACCTTCTGTGTTAGCCTGTACTTCAGAGAAGTAGATACCAAACAGGAGAAGACCCAGGACTGAACCCTGTGGTACTCCACTTGTCACTGGTCTGAAGTTGGATTTGGAGTCTGCTACTTTCACAGTGTGGGTTCAGTCCATGAGCCAGTTGGCAACCCGTCTTGTGACATAGGGATTTATATCTAGTTTAGTGAGCTTATCTATAATTCCAGAGTGGGGGATGGTGTTGAAAGCCTTGGCGCGATCTAGATAAGCTGTGTGAACCACCTTACCCTCATCCATGGCTTTGGTGACTGCTTCAAAGAAGTCAATCAGGTTTAGGAGACATGATCTGCCTTTTACAAACCCGAACTGGGTAGGGTCCAGAGTTTGGAAATTACAAATGTCTTTGTTTATGAGTTCCATGATGATACATTCCATGGCCTTGCAGACCAGGCTTGTCAGGCTAATGGGGCGGTAGTTCCCGGGGTCCGTCGTGGCTCCCCCTTTGTGGAGTGGGATAACTGTCACGGTCCGCCATTCAGTGGGCACAGAGCCTGAGGTGAAGCTATGATTGAACATGGTACTTAGGTAGGGTGCCAATTCATTCTGTAGTTCATGTAGAACGCAGCCTGGGATATTGTCAGGTCCCATGGATGCTGTGTTCTTGGCTTTGGAGAGTGTTTTTTTACCTGTGCAGCCGTGATTACAGGAACTTTGCATTCTTCCGGTATAGAGATGGGCCCTCTAGGGGGTGGGGTGGGGTAAAGTTAGCACTGAACCTATCTGCCAGGATGTTGGCAATATCAGTTGGTTCTGTATATTTAGTGCCATTGTGCTGTAACTCAGAGGAGATCTGAGTGTTGCCATTGAGATTCTTGACATAGCTATATAATGCTTTGTGGTTGTCTTTAGAGTCAGTGGCAATTTTGTTTTCGTAACTAGCTTTGGAGGATTTTATGAGGGATCTCAGCTTCTTACTGAGGTTGACCAGGGAATTCCTCCAGTCATGGGATTTTACTCTTTTTTGCAACAGTTTCTTTCTTCTGTTGTAGAGTTTGTTTATGGCAAAGGATCACCAGACTGGTTTCCTTTTTTGGAGGATGGCATCTTGGTT
This sequence comes from Protopterus annectens, assembly GCF_019279795.1. Classification (NCBI taxonomy): domain Eukaryota; kingdom Metazoa; phylum Chordata; order Ceratodontiformes; family Protopteridae; genus Protopterus; species Protopterus annectens. The sequence goes on from NC_056747.1 coordinate 881,964,698, forward strand.
CCATTAGGGATAGCACGATCCATGCACTCATGTAAGTGCTTATAAAGTGCATTTGTGTATAGGCCCCCTGTATTTTTAGCTGTTCCCTCCACAGTATACTGTCTGGTGCATAAGGCTTATGAATTATGCACCCTGGTGTACATCTCCATTTGCATATTTTGACTGTCTTCCATGTACACAGTATTGTATTTTTTTTTTTGAGCGGGGGTGTTTGAGTTGTGTAGAACCCTTGTATGTGAATAGCACTGTGTACCAGCCCTATGCAATTGTAGACCATGTTTGTTAATCACAGATGTAGCTTCTCTCACTGCTTAAGTAGCTTTGTGTGTGGTCATTCACTCTATGAAACTACCTGTATTGGGAAGAAAGTACTTTCAGAGTCTGACCTAGGATTACACATTCCTCGTGATTTTCCACTCTTATAAAGTATAGTTTTCCTTTGAGAGAAACATTTATATTTGCCAGTAATTGATAGATTTTAAGCAATATTTGATGATCCTTTTGAGAAAATAATTTTGACTTGATCAAACGTTAACAACTATCATACTCATCTACTTTTCTTGTGTGGTTTAATGTATTAGATTTGTACTGTTTTGCTGAGCAGATCCTCTTTGTAGTTGAGACCTAGGAAATAAAGCCTCATTTGTTTATTTATTTACTTATAAACTTTATTCATTTATGTATGTATGTTTTGTTGATTGGATAAGTCCCACTAGATGTATGGCCTTCTTCTGTGAAGACTGCGGTGGTCTTTATATTGACTAGTGGAAATCTGGCCAGTCTGCTGTAGGATATATGGTGAGAGGGCTGTGACAGGATTCATATGATTATTTTCTTTAGAAAGAGAGATGCTAAGAATTATCGCACAACAAACCATGGATGTTGAATGAGGAGTAAAAAAAAAATAACATTTTGGATATGGCACATTGTGTGACTGGAGTTGATTAAGTGGAATGCAAATATAAGACATATTATTTCTTGTAAATATGTTGTGCATTTAATAAATTACCCCTATTCTTTCTGAAAAGTACCATGGTATGCTACATTTTAAAGCATTCATTGTTCATGCAGTGTTTTGTAAGGTCAATACAAGACACAGTGTGTACTGTGCTGTCTGATAGATGTCTTTGTATTTGAAAGTTTTAATATACCCTTTTTCGGCTTTTAAAGAGGGAGTTGAATGTTGTGTAGGGATGCTGCTAGAAGTTGAGAAAAAAGTTCTCAAGGGTACAATGTTAGGGTCAAGAGTTTAGGATGAGGACATACAGTGAGTAGATCACTGTGCTTTATAATGGGCAGTAAGTGGTATGAAACATCAGAATTGTGAGAAGAGGGCATATGGAGAGGAGCTTATCTGATATGAAGCGATATACACTTTGTACATTTAGAAAGTTAAAGTAGTTATGAATTTAGTTTGTCTTGGAAGTAAACTGTATTAATTATATGAATCAAATGTCATTGTTATGTATTTAGTTAAGGGTTGATTAGCAGTTGCGTAAGGCTTATTTTTCAAAGTATGGTGTTTGAATTTGTTTTTGGAGGATGTATGGTGCATTATTAAGTCAGTGATTTATTGTGAGGTGACACATTAGGTGAGTGCATACCTTTCAACCTCCAGATGAGAGAATCCGATAGAAAAGAACTTAAAAATCAGGGACAATAAGGGACACCTAATTAGCATAACACATGCATATTCAAATGAGCACATTAATACAAATACTCACACACGTTCAATTACACAATAGTTGTAGACTTCCTTTGCTTTAGAAAAAGTGTATTTTACTTTTGCTTCATAATTTCTTAATATGTCAGTGTTACAGGTTTCTGTACAAAAAGCATTTTTCCATTTGGTTCCTGGAAATCAATGCTGCATTTATTTGCCCCCACACACACATACATACACACAGACCCAGTGGGAACACAATTTGTGTATGTGTATATATATATATATATATATATATATATATATATATATATATATATATATATATTTTTTTTTTTCTCCAGTTTTACTAGTGTAGTATCAACCTCTTACGGCAAGAAATCTGGAGAAAGACTCAAATAATTGGGGGGGGGGGATAAAGGCCCCAAAATATTGCAGTATTTATTGCTGTTATAAACTAAGACAATTGCTAGAATAATAAGGCTTGTGTCAACATGTAGCTGTTGAAGGATTTGAAGTCTGAAATTAAAATGCTTGTTATTTAATGGTTTCAGTCATCAGTGATTTGTCAGAAAAAACACAGCTTTTATTAGGAGCAGACTAAAAATATGAGGCAAAAATCTAGACAGTTAAAATGTGTTGTTCAACTTGTTTCCGGTATGAGACAGTTTACAAGTTTGTAGTATGCCTAAACTGCTTTAGTAGCTTGTCAGCTGCAGTGTTTGCATGCTGTTTAAAAAAAAAAAAAAAACGTTTAAACAAAGTCTGAAACGTAAATGTATATCATTCAGTCAACGGCAGTTTGCTAGAAAACAATATATTTTACCAGGAAAAAATATAAGGTAAAAATGTGGACATTTAAGTATGGCCTTGGCCATGTGGCTAGCTAGTGACCAATTGCTCTCCTATTTTTAATTACAAGATGGGGAAGCTTAATCCAAAAATCTCAGACCTCCTGTAAATAATTCTTCCTCCCAGCAGGAACTCCCATCTGCGAGCCACCAAAGTAGTGGCAAGTTGCACTGAGTCCATGCTCTCTCAGCTCCAAAGCAATAAATCCAAATTTTTCACTGTCAAAATGCCCCCCCCCCCCCCCCGAGTTTCAGCAGGAGTGACACTCTCCAAAGATCGATCTTCTTGCTTGCCACATAGTATTCCTTCTTGCTCAGTATTTCAAAAACAAGCTCATCACTCGCCATCCTGCCCTGTTTATATGTAGATTGAACGGACCTAATTGAAGATTGAAAACACATCAGGTCCACTTCCGCATGCAAACAGTAAACAAGGAAGAAACTAACTGGCCAGCAGCATGCAAATTAGATAGATTAAAGTGATGCTGTGATTGGCTGAGACATTTTCAGCTGGAGCAGAGGTCACTTTACCACAGATCGTGGATATACAAGCACCCAAATCGGGCAGTCAGGGAATTAAGCTTATTTAAACTTAAATGGGTGCTCCTGTGCAATTCAGGTTAATTGAGAGCTATAGGTGAGTCTGTGTACAGAAAGAATGTGTCTTTGTGTTAGTGTGTGTATGTGTGTGTGTGGGGGGGTGGAATATCTGTCACACTTCCACAAACCACTAGACTAATTAGCAAAGCCTGCAACACTGAGTTAGAGAAAACCACTAGCCACCAGGGATATCTCTTTAACCAAGTACCTTAATGGCACACAGGGTCGGAGGGGCCCTAGACACCAGGGATTACCCTGTACAACATGCTTAAAAAGGCAGTTAAACACAAGATGGGTCAGGGAGTTACACTAGACAACAGGGAATAACTATTTATCTTGTTCTTTAACAGCACTTAAAACCTAATGTTGATCTGGGGGTGGGGAGCGTCTGGCCACCAGGGACAACCCTAAAGATGTGTGCCGGGGGAATGCTAGCCATCAGTGATACCTTTCACCGTCATGCCTTAATGGCACTTGCAATTAATGGTATGGAGGGGGCAGTAGACACCAGGGAGAACTTTTAGATCTTTTGCTTTAATGACACTGAAAAGTAACTGGGGAGCTGGTAAACACCAGGGAGAACGCTGAAGATGTGGGGCAAGGGGTGGGGGACCACTAGACACCATGGATACTGTAATTAAAAAAAAGAAAACTTGGTTCCAAGAACCAGTAAATATCAGGGGTACCTTAAATAGCACAACTTAAAGGCACTAAAAAGGATTCCGAACCTATTCTGTCCCATCCCACACAGAGGATATTAGTCCTCTACACCACTGCTAGGCACTAGGGATGTAATAGAAAATCAAATAAAACTTAAAAAAATACATTTGAAATACGGGGGGGGGGGGAGTATTCAGATCCTCCATTCTTGCTACAAGAAACTTCAGCATTAACCCACTGCACTAAATGAGAAGTTAGTTTAGCATTTGTTTTTAACATATAATGAGGATCTAGGACATTGTTTAATGCTTGCAACAGTCTGTGACATATGAGGGAAAAGTGGGTTCAGGCTCCTAGGCAGTGCCACATTTCCCTGTGGTATATTTGAGTGGGGACACATGACTGAAGTGACATTTAGCTGCAGAGAAATATAGCTGTTGCAAATTCCTTGTGGGCAAACAGAAGAATGTGATGCCATACCCACAACTTCAATAACCAAATGCACATGGGGAAAATAATGCCCATGGTCCCCAATGCAACATGAGACAGCAGGAAGTATTGCAGGCATCAGCAGCAGGCTGGCCAGTGGGCATGTCAGTGGCAGTAAAAATGTGGTGCACGACAGGCAGTGCCTTTATCATTGGTGTGTGAGAAACAGGTGTACCTTCACATTGTCTAGGGAACATTACTTGAAATACATACTGGAGCATAAATGTGACTACAGTAGCTTGCAATATTTCCTGTATGCTGTAGCACACGTCTACATGTTGTAGTTACTAAAGCATGTACTGTACACTGAGACAAACATTCATTATTTCTTCTTCCCCCACATATTTGGTTACTAAAGCTGTGGGCATAGCAGTGTGTGCTTCTCTTTGCCCACAGGGAATTCACAACAGACATATTTCTCTGAAGCCAAATGTCACTTCAGCCATGTGTCCCCAACCAAATATACCACAGGGAAATGTCTCGCTGCCTAGGAGCCTGAACCCGGGAGAAGTACTGGGAAGATCAGGCATACCTCGCAACTTTGTAGAGCAAGAAATCAAGACAATGGCAAAATGAATGGGGGGACAAAATTCCTCCTACAGACTTGGAAAGTTACTAGTATAACAGCGTTTGCATTACCACTGATTTATTGAAGACTAGTAAGAGTGAAACTCTAATGTCTGCCGTTAAGATATTGGGGACATTCCCAGAACACGGGGATGGGTATGGGGTATGGTGCGTGTGTGTTTTTTTTGGGAGCGTGAATGGGGAGTGCCTGTTCCAATATGAAGCATAGCCCCCATTGTTAACTATGGAGGCGAGTGCTAATCTGTACTAGTGATTAACTGTGATTCAGAGACCGCAAATAAGCCAGTAATGAGGTTTTCCTTATTGCTGCTAATGAATGTCTGAGTGACAAAATATCACATGGCAGAAACAGGGCCTTTTTACAACAGCCTGTAATGTGAGTGACTGAGTTCTTTTTGAATTGTTGTGTTGATACATAAACTGATCAACAAAAATTATAAGGTGATTTTACCACATATCAATTTCCTGACATATATAATACATATTCATTGTTATTCAATTTTGGCCTACCTGAATTCTGACATACATGTTTATGCACATTGTATAGAAGGATAAGGTCTAGTTTGTTTTTGGAAGATGGCCAGGATAATTTTGTGAGGTGTGTATAGTGGTGAGTTCTGAATGGACAGCCAAGTATAAGCTAAGCCCTTTTGTGATATATTTTTTCAGTTTTGAGATGAGGGTTTTTAATAGACCTGTGTAAGTTATGCAACTGTCGGATGATTTGAAAAGTACTACAGTGTTCACTATTTTTTTTTTTACCTTAGGAATTATGTGGTGCCTTATTCTATATACTGCCAAGAGCTTTATTGCATTATTTAGGGTTGTATGGATCTGATCTTTGAGTGAGAGGGTATCATCTAAGTGAATGCTGAGGTATTTTTATCTTTGTGTCTGATGGTGTAAGCATTTGAAGATCAAGAAATTGTGAAGCTATGTAGTGATTATAACAGATAAAATGTAGATTATTTTGTTTTCATTTAATATTAAGTGGGAATCACAACCATTTCTCTAGTGAAGAAGATGTTTTGCTGTTACAGAGAAGTATTTAATAGCACGTATACTAATTGTATCATCTCCATGTTGAATGAGCTCTACATGTGTCTGGTCTGCTCTATCATTTGGTTTCTGTACATGCTGAGAAAGGTTAATACCAGTACATAGTGTATTGAATTATATTACATTTCAGTTTATAATTCATAAGCCTGGCTATAACTTACTTTCTCATAACAAGGATTTGATGCATTCTTGATATAGTATACAGAATTATTATTTTTGAGTGAATATAACACTTTAATAAGAGATGTATGTTTTTAGTTCATAGTCTTAAATGAATTGTATGATGTCCACATAATCATAATCTTAATCTGTCAGTGTAAGATGTAAGGTACTAGGAGTACCTATTGGTTGATAATTTACCCAGCACAGGTAAGTGGGGAAACATCTTGTGGGTGGGGAGTGGGGAATGGTTATATTGACGTAAATGCAGGTGCATTGAATTTTTCAAGAATAACTTATTCAATTTAAACTTTGTGAAGGTTATTTGCCTTGCAACAATGGACAGTAAATTCAGTAATGCATTGGGAAGCAGATGTGACCATAGAGGCTCCATTTGTGTACTTTCAGTTGCCTTTGCACCTCGCCCATTTTCCATCTGGTTTTCCCCTGCCCTTGCCTCTCTACACCATGCAGACAGGTGCCTTCATTCTTGTTTATTTTTCACACTTGGCCTTAGTCATTTAACTTTTCCCTCGTCCTTTCAACAGTCCCTGCTTCCCTAATTGACCAAGACTGCACTTGAATAACTGTAGGGGAAGTAGTTGAATTAAGGCGGGGGAGGGTAGTGGTCCACCTAGAGGCCAATGAGTTCTTTTACTCTGAAGTGCACTTTAGAGCTTTTTCCCCAATCATTCAACCTAGTAATGGCCTGCACAAAATGAGTGGGTAAATAAAGAAATTCAGTCTTATTTTTTAACTGAAAGAGGAAACAAGCTGTGTTCAAGTCTTAATATTCAGAGTTGAGAAAATAGTTTACAGTAACCTGAGAAAACAAATGCTTGTGAACATACCTGAAATAAATCCGTGAATAGCACCTATCTCCCTACCTCACCAAAAAATCATAGTCTGTGCATCCCCTTGGTTGCTAGATTGGGGTGTAAGTGAAAGAACAAATGACAACAGTCTTGTAGTAAAAGATCTTGCTGTCATACATATGCACAACCTGCCTCTTCACCCCTATTCTCCAAAGCCAACTACCTATCTTTTATTAGACTGGAATGAAACCTGAAAGAGCAAATGGTTGCAGTAATGTATTTAACTTGCTACTGTCAGACTTCTGTACACTGCATGCCTTCCTTCCCTCCCCCAAACAATAGCTACTTGTGTACACGTTTGATGTTTTGATTGTGAGAAAAGTGAATAAGTAATGATCTCAGTAATGTGCTCCAAGTTGTTGTTCCTAGACAGTGTACTGACCCTAGACAAGCTATAATGATCTTTTGTGCACACTTCTATGGTTTGATTCTGGGGAAATATAAATAATGTCCACAGTTTCTCCTGCCCCCCCCCCCCCCCTCCACACACACACACACACAATGTGTAACAACCTTCTATGTAGGTTTGACTGCGAGCAAAGATAAATAAACAGTGACCACACTGGCCCAAACCCTCACACAAACTACTGTAACTTTCTAATCAGGCTGGTTTTAGACTAAATGGGTCCTAGAACAGAGTTTGAGGATCAAGGTCCCCATAGTAAGCTTTTGTTAAAGTCCCATTATTCAGCCAGGAGTCTAGGCTTTTCATGCTCCCAGAAACTCTGAGGTCTAGATGCTCAGTGCTACATTTTATGCCTTATTTTTGAAAGATAATTACTTGTAAATTATTTTTTACTGCAAGCCAGAAGAGTCAAATGTATGTGCCCCCAATATAGTATGTGTCCACAGATAACATCGGTAATGTTATTTTTCTCACGTATGCACAAATTGACTGACACAGTCCCAGTTAAGCAGATTCTCTTACAAGAGACACATGCACTTGCGTGTTCTTTCTCTCTCTCACACACACACACACACACACACACACTGCACACTTGTATAAAGGAAAATTGTAGGAATGCTAATTCACTTACAGCATGCCTTTGAAGTATTGAATGAAACCAGAGCACCTGGATAAAACGCACATAAAGCCTGAGATAACATACAGACTCCACAGAGATACATAAAAGGAAACAGAGTCAGGAACGCAACCACAGAACCAAGAGGAATGAGGTCACTGTGCTTATTGTCAGTTGCTTTCACAAGGAGCCTGCCCAGAATGCGATGGTTAGCCACTTATTGTATACAATGCTGATGTCTGACTTTGATGGAAAGTATTAGTATTATTTCCATGTTGGCTACAAACTCTACAAACTTCAGGAGATTTGGGTAGACGTGCTTCTACACATTTGGGAGGCTGAGGTTTCAAATCGCTGTTGGCATTCTATAAAGGTAGAAATTGGCTCCTGGATCCATATCTTCTGAGAATGTAGGAAGTCGAAGAGTTCATAATACACCTCCAGATGTAGTCTAAGATATTAACATTTAACCTTCCTTCTCATTCTTGTTTCCTTTTTTTCCATCAGTTCACTTGGTTTCTGTCATAATTATTAGAGGAGCTGTGACCAGGTAAAAGAAATACCTGGATAAAGTTACGTTTTAGCTAGGAATATCATTGCAATCTGAATGGAGGGAAATGAAGCTGGCTTTAATATGGATGGTATTGCTGGCAGCAGAGAAAATTGTAACTTGGAAATGGAGACACTGCAGAGATTTCAGAGCTCCAGGGAAGTCTTGTGCAGGTTGCTAGGGTGATGTTGCATTGTGTTGATAGTAGGCAAGAGGGAAAAGTTAATAAGCAAGTAGAATCTATGGATAATGAATTATTAAGAACAACTTTAAGCAGGGTGGCGGAGTGAAGAATAAGATGTTAAGAAGAGGAGTAAACTAGTGTGAGTGGAGAGCGGGGTGGGAAAGTCTTGGTCCCATTGAATCTGAGGGGAAACACACATATAGAAATTTTACTTTGTCCCTGGCTGGAGTGGATCATGACAGTGTTGTTGGTATGCTGACATGTTTATGGGTCTTTGTTTTTTTTTGTGTTTCAGTTCTTTTCTTATTTTATTATTTAAATATTTGAGTATTGTGATCACTGCATACATATCTGATATTTTCATTGTGATAAACACTATGGCCACAATAATATGTTTCAGCTTTGTTCATACAAACATAGCCACAGTAAAATATTCTTCATACAAAATATACAATGTTAAGTTGTCAATCTCGCCTTCATTCTTGCTGGATGGGTTCGGAGCCGATCCTCGGCTCCGACTCAGCTTATGCCAAAGCTCGAGAGCTATTTTTACCGGCTCGAGGTAACCCTGTATCCCACAATGCTAGGCGCTAACTACCCAGATCTCGTTTGCTACTTAGCTGTGAAGTTGCGTTTTTGCCGGCTCTGGTAATTTTTCAAAAAAGAACAGCTTTTTGGGTAAGATTTTTTTCCCTTTTTATTTCAGGTTAGTGATGTTCTTCGTCTCACATTGCTGCAGTCATAACCTGTGGGTAGTCCGCTGTCCTCGGTCGGGCCGAATACCAAAGTGTTAGGCTGGCGTCGGTCATGGGCGCTCAGAACTGACGTCAGTACGCAGTAGTACTTAAGCGCATGACCGACGCCATATCCTCAGTCTTTCTTGCCGCATGGTCCGAAGCAGAAGCAGCGTTTGCAAGTGCCGTTCGGCGTCCTGAAATTTTCATTTTTCGAGTTTCAGACCGAAGACCAAGTTGGGCTAAGTACCCCGTTGGGGAATATTTTTGTCTTTTCTTGCCTCAGTTAATCCGGATGTCAGAAAAAGTTAATAATTGTATTTCTTGTGGGAAACAGATACCTCATAGGGACTATCACTCTCTCTGTATTCCTTGTTTGGGGCCTGAGCACGACGTAGTCGGGTGTCACTTTTGCGCTAGATTTAATAAGCGCACCATTAAACGCAGATTAGATTGTGCTAGGCTTGTTTTCGGTAAGCGGTGCAACTACAATATGCCGTTGGATCCTCCGACGCCCGCTACCGCAAAGAAGCAAAAAGATAAATCGTTAAAGTCTAAACAGGATGTCGTCCGTTGCGGACGCCAGTTCTATGGAAACTATGGTTGAATCTGTGGATCCAGCCGAGGTCTCGGCTGAATCACAGGGGGAACCTTTAATTTTACAGGAATTGGCTTCTCAGGAGTTAGGTCAGGCCGAGGGGGCCTCTCAAGTTTCTGTGGTACCATCATTGCAAAAGGTTATTAGGCCTTCTACTTCTGTCACTAAGGGCCCTGCTAAAGCTAGACCTGGTCTTTCTGGTACAGGCATCAGCCCTAGTTCTTTGGGCTCTGTTCCTAAAAAACATATGTTGAAAATGGCAGAGGATTTGATTACTTTAATCAAGGGTTCTATGCCCCCTCCAGACAAGAGGCCTAGGGTGGAGACAGATGTGGAAGGATTGGAGCATTCCTCAGATTACTCTGAGTCTTCAGCTGAGAACATTCAGGATTTTCCTCCCTATTCTGATTCGGATGCAGAGGATTCCTGTCCTTCTGCTTCTCCTCCAGAGGATTTTTCCTTTTCTGAAACCTTGCACTCCATGAGGGAGCATTTCAAGTGGGAAGGTCAGGATTTTTCTGATTCTCGTAAGAGGCTTAGGGAATTTTTGTTTTTGCCACAACATAGACCTTTGGCTATTCCCCCTGTTTTAGATGTTGTTCAGGATGTTTTTACTGAAGCTTCCCTTAATCCTGATTCTTTACCCCCTGCCCCTGTCAAGCCAGTCAGGTATTACAGAGTTCCAGAGGCTCATAAATATTTGTATAAGAGTCCTAGAGCTGACGCGGAAACTATTAGTCAAGGGCCTAAGGGTGTTAGGGCTTCTGTAGTTAAGAATCCAGTACCTCTGGACAAAGATTCTAGGACTTTGGATAGGTGGGGTAAAAAAGTGTATACCTCCTCCACGCTAGCTATGAGGGCTTTAAATTGCCAGTTTCATATGCTGAAGTATCAGAACTTTCTGTTAGGTCAGTTGAAATCTAAGGTAGATGCTTTAGCTGAGGGTATAGAGTGTAAGGAATTGCAGGACTTAGTTCATGCTTCAGATCAGGTTGGTAAGCATTCCTTGCAGTGTGGCTTCGATGCTCTTCAGGCTTCTTCCAGGGTGGCTGCCACTGGTTCAGTTATTCGTAGGCAGGCCTGGCTCAAGGATCAAAATTTGTCTGAGCATGTTAAAGCTCGAATTTTGGATGCTCCCCTTCAATCTGAAGTTCTTTTTGGTTCTCCTGTGGAGTCAGTTTTGAAAAAAATGGAAGAAAAAGCTAAGTCCATGCAGACGGTTAAGGAATTTTTACAAGTGCAGCCCCCTAAGTTTAGCAGGAATTGGCCTGCAAAAGGATGGTCTTACCCTTCTTCAGATTTGCAGTCTAAGGGCAGGTCTAGACGTGGTAGGGGCAGAACTCATGCTCAGGGTTCTTTCAGAACTAGGACTTGGAGTTCTCCTGCACAGTCTTCGGGTGAGGGCAGGGGTCAGCCTTTTCGTAAACAGACCCAATGACCTGTATCTCCAGCTGCCAGACTCTTCCTGTCTGGCGGCTCCTCTAGGAGGAAAGTTGGCTCTTTTCAAACAAAATTGGTTTTTGATCACCCAGGACAAATGGGTGTTGGACATTATAAATCAAGGCTACAAGTTTTATTTTCACACCTTGCCTCCTTTCAAAGGCATGCCAGATGTACCTCCTCAACAAAGGCTGGAGGCTCACAAACAGATTTCTTTACTTTTACAAATGGGGGCGATCCAGGTGGTACCTCCGTCAGAAGTAGGCCTAGGATTTTATTCTCGCCTATTCCTTGTGCCAAAGAAAGGAAACACTTGGAGGCCTATTCTGGATTTGTCCATTCTCAATACTTACCTGGACATTCCAAAGTTCAAGATGTTAACTTTGCAGCAGCTTCTGCCTCTGCTAGGCAAAGATCACTGGATGGTAACTCTGGATCTCAAAGAGGCTTATCTTCACATTCCTATCAGGCCCAGCTGCAGGAGATTCCTGCGTTTTCGGGCTGGTACTTTTCATTATCAGTTCTCTGCATTGCCCTTTGGCTTATCTACTGCGCCCAGGGTGTTCACAAAGGTCCTGGCTCCTGTGATAGCCTTCTTAAGACTGAGAGGAATACAAATTTATCCTTATCTGGACGATTGCCTGATTCTTGCTCAAGACAAAGTCAAGTTACTTCAACATCTACAGTATGTAATGACAGTTTTAAGGTGCGTAGGGTATTCTGTGAACGAAGCAAAGTCCAGTCTAGTACCCTCTCAGGACATGTGCTTTCTGGGTGTGAGACTGAATACAGCCTCTCAGATGGCCTTTTTGACCACGGACAAACAAAGAAATCTTCACCTATACTTCCAGCAATTATCCCTAATGTCCAGGCTGACTGCAAGGACAGTCCTTCAAGCCTTGGGGTTCATGGCATCTTGCATTCTGGTACTTCCCAATGCCAAACTGCATATGAGGAAGCTACAATGGTGTCTCAAAAGTGTATGGACTCAACACTGCCACGATTTGGACACTGTCATTCAGATAATACCTTGCATCCACAAGGAATTCTTGTGGTGGGCTCAGGAATGTCACCTAAACAAGGGACTCTCTGTGACCCAACCAGAGGCGAGTCAGATCTTAATGACGGATGCTTCAGACCTGGCTTGGGGAGCACACTTCAATGGAAAATGGATTCAAGACACGTGGCCTCCCAGACTACAGCATTTGCATATCAACATGAAGGAGATGCTAGCAGTCCAATTTGCTCTGATGGCCTTCAAGGATCTACTTCAACCAGGACAGGTGTTGATTCGAACAGACAACACAACAGTCATGTGGTACATCAACAAGCAGGGGGGAACCCATTCTTACCCTCTTTGCAGACAGGCTATGATTTTGTGGGAGACTGCTCTGAGTTTGCACATCACTCTTCAAGCACGTTTTCTGCCAGGAGCACAGAACTCCTTAGCAGATGTTTTGAGCAGAAAAATTGTGGATCCCCACGAGTGGAAATTGGATCCTCATGTATTCCAACAGTTGACAGTGGCTTGGGGAACTCCAGACATAGATCTGTTCGCTTCTTCACTAAATTTCCAACTGCCAAAATTTTGCACAAAGATGTTTCACCCAAAAGCTTGGAAAGTGGATGCTCTATCTTTCAGCTGGAACAACCTTCACGTCTATGCTTTTCCTCCTCTGCCTCTCCTTCCCAAGGTACTCTTGAAAGTCAGACAGGACAAGCCTTGCATCATTCTAATAGCACCAGATTGGCCACGTCAGCACTGGTATCCTCTGCTGAGGAGTTTAGTACAGGAGCCTCCTTGGCCTTTGCCACCAGTTCCACACCTGTTGTCCCAGGCAAGCAATCATTTTCTCAATGTCAGGGTACAGTCCCTGCATCTGACAGCCTGGTGTATTCTGTTTTAGATCCTGGGGGGGTCTCAGCTTCCTCAACAAGTTTTGGATGTCATTTTGGAAGCCAGACGGCCTAGTACTAGAAAAGTTTATGCTGATAAATGGAGGAGATTTTTTCTTTGGAGCACAGCAAAGAACTTTGATGTTTCAGTACCTAATTTGAGTTTTACACTACAGTACCTTACTGAATTATTAGACAAGGGTTTGTCTTTCTCCTCCGTGAAAGTTCATGCTGCAGCCATTTCTGCTCACTATGATTGTGACCCTCCTTTGTTTTCTCACCCTTTGTTTAAACAATTTCTTAGAGGGGCAAAGAACATAAGACCCCCACGTAGAGCTCCTACTCCTTCCTGGGATCTCAATTTTGTGTTGGAAAAGCTTACTTTACCTCCTTTTGAACCAGCAGCTACGTCTGAGTTAAAATTTTTGTCCTGGAAGACTGCCTTTTTGTTGGCCATTACGTCTGCTAGGAGGGTATCTGAATTACAGGCTCTCATGGCAGTTGAACCCTTCCTGATATTTCATAAGGATAGGGTGTCCTTGCGTACTAACCCTACTTTTATGCCTAAAGTTATTTCTAATGTGGCATTAAACCAGTCTATTCATTTGCCTACTTTTTATGCTGATCCCCAAAATAAAGGGGAAAAGGTCTTGCATTCTTTTGGATATTCACAGACAGTTTGAGCAGAACTAAAGAATTCAAGCAGACTCAACAGTTATTTATTTCTTTTGCTTTGAGTTCACAGGGGAAAGCTGTTTCTAAGCAAACTATTTCTAAGTGGATTGGCCATTGTATTGCTTTTTGTTATTCTCATCATGGAAAGGATGTTCCTGCTGGGATCAGACCTCATTCCACTAGGGCTACCGCCACATCTACTGCCTTTTTAAGGGGGGTAGCTACTAAGGATATTTTGGAGGCAGCTACTTGGAGTTCAGTGCACACTTTTACTAAACATTACCATCTCCCTCTTTATTCTAAGTCTAGGGCTGGGTTTGCCACTGCAGTTTTACAGGGCATGTTGGCAGCTCCTAATGCTTTTTAGTTTGCCAGCCTCCCTTTACCTTTGCTTTGGGATTCTACCCACAGGTTATGACTGCAGCAATGTGAGACGAAGAACATAGTACAGTTTTGTACCTACCATAAATGTAGATGTTCGAGGATCCACATTGCTGCAGTCCGATTTTCCCTCCCTCCTTCCCCTCTATAGTTGGGGGTTGCTGTGTTTCTGTTGGGGTTCTTATTATGTTATCTAGGTTGGTTGTTGGGGATTTCTTTTCTTTGGCTATGGCCTTTCCTTTTTAGGCCTTCTGACATCTGGGGCAAGAAAGACTGAGGATATGGCGTCGGTCATGCGCTTAAGTACTACTGCGTACTGACGTCAGTTCTGAGCGCCCATGACCGACGCCAGCCTAACACTTTGGTATTCGGGCCGACCGAGGACAGCAGACTACCCACAGGTTATGACTGCAGCAATGTGGATCCTCGAACATCTACATTTATGGTAGGTACAAAACTGTACTTTCTTTATACCCTTTTCCCCTACTCAGATAACCCGACTTGTATAGTTACCTTCTGGGTCTATTTTCTACCCCCCTGGCCCTTCCCTTCCCTTATACATCTAGGCCTTAGGGCCAAATTAGTTTTTTTTTTGGGGTAAATTACTTGTAGTTTCAGTCTTTGGTGTGGTGTTGTGACTGAACTAGGTTTTTTTATTTACTGTAGTGTGTGTGTGTGGTGTTTGGGTGTGTTCCACTATGTCTAAGGAATCCAAGGTCTCAGGCTTCACGAAGTGTGACTCGTGCTGTCAGAAAATGTCTCTGACAGATGGTCACACTTCTTGCATGTATTGCCTAGGCCCTCTGCACCTGCAGGACTCTTGTTCCATCTGCCATGCATTCAGTCCAAGAGTCCTGTAGGAACAAATTGATTTTGAGAGGCTTATTAAAGCCTGAAGGCTCCCCGGCCAAGTCTTCGTCGGGCAAGCCTTCTAAGCCCACTAAATCGTCGGCTCCGAGTTTAGAGCCTCCGACCAGTGGTGCTACTTCTGCTTTGGCATCGGCTCCGGCCGGAGCCAACGCGTCAAAATCTCAGTCAGCCCCGATAGTTTTGTCGGAGCTGACTTTGACCCATAAGCGCTCCAGGTCCCCCTCTTTGGAGTCGGTCCACTCGGCTCCGAGATCTCCTTTGCTTTCGGAGCGCAGTCACCGGTCCCATTCCTCTCGGTCTTCCAGGCTTTCAGACCATGACCTCGAGAGGGTGGTTAGTAGACTCCTTAAGTCGCAGGCACTGGCCCAGATACTTCATAGCCCTTCTCAACAGACAGTGGCTATTCCCATTCCATCATCGATTCCTCCTCCGACTCTTCCCTTGAGTTCGGAGCCGGAGTTTCTGGGAGCCGGGACCGTCGACACGTCGGAGCCGATACCACCCATTTCGGCTCCATCGTCTGCTCCGATTTCTTCTATGGTGCCATCCTTGGAGGGATCCGGATGCCGTGACTCCCTCATCGGCTCTGAGGGGGCGAGTGGCATCGGATCCTTGTCCGACCCCATTCTCCCTCTCGGAGCCTCAGTGCAGGTGAGTTCGGCTCCATCGGCCTCAGAGCCATCCCTCTCGGTGCCAGGAGGGGTCCTTATCTCCTCGGAGAGGGGACCTTCTTCTCTGCCCGATATTGGTGCTTTTGAGGTTATGAGGAGTGTGCTGGCCCCTGTGCCTGTTCCTCTGTCGGCTCCCTCAGCTCCACCCACTGTAGTGCCTGCTACGGTCTCTACTCATCCTCTCGACCCTGACCGCAAAGATCCTATGCCTCAGGGGCCCCCATTGGGAGCATCCTCCTCTTCTGAGGCCTCCCCTGAACCGTCAGGGGAGCCCCCTCAGAAGAAGAAATGTAAGAGGAAACATCTGGACTCCCCTGAGTCCGTCACATCTGATACTGACTTGGATGAGTCGGAGGGGTCCCCAAGATCCCCCTCTGAGGACGTCTCCTTCTCTGACATCCTTGAGATCATCAAGCAGAGGGGGAACTGGTCTACCCTCAACCCTTCCGAGGACATTTCGGTCTACCTAGAGGTGTTTGGTTCTCACCCTTCCACCTCCTGGGTGTCTCCGCCCTTTGACCCTCTTATAGAAGTGGTGGCCAGGAAGGCTTGGATGGCCCCTGACTCTATGGAACCAACCCCGCGGAGGCCTTCAAAATTTATCACAGCCCCTGCTGATAAACAGTTTTTGACCAAGGGTGTCCCTGTTGATGCCATGGTGGTGGAGGCAGCCACTAAGAAGGAACTGGCTGATGCTTCGGTACCTATCCATCCTCCTAATAAGGAATCTAGGACCATGGATAGGTACGTCAAGCGGATGTTTTCTTCAGCGACCTTTACCATGCGGTCGCTGAATTACTTATGTCATTTCACCCGTCTTCAACGAGACTTTCTCAAAGAAATGGGTGACACACTACAGGATCCAACAGCTGCGGGGTCTCAGGACAAAATCAACTCCCAGCTGGCAACCCTAAACTCGATTGTTAACTCCTCCATGCGGCTTATTTCATTTTCGGCTGATGGGGTGAGTAGGCCTGCAGGCACAGGTGTGGCCTTAAGACGGCATGCCTGGATGCGGCTTTGTAACTTTGCTGACCCCTTCAAGGCGTCCTTCACCAACTCTCCCTTTGATGGTTCGGCGTTGTTTGGACCTCAGGTGAAGGATACTTTGACCAGATGCAAACAAGATGGCAAGACTCTCTCTGCCGTGGGAGTCCGTTTTTCCACCCCATCCAGACCATACCCCAAAGGTCAGAAGGGTGGAAAGATGTGGTTCCGCAAACCACAGGGAGTCGTGCCGGACGCACGAGGTGAGTTCCCCTAGAGGCAGGGGAGGAACAACAATAGACGCCGCCCCAGGGGCAGAGGGGGTCCGCAGAATCAGGGTAGCAGAGAAGCTGTCTCTGGCCAACCCTTCCAGCATCCCTGAGAAGCTGCCCGACTGTCCACCTTCAGAGGCAGTCGGGGGAAAATCATCACTGTACCCAAAAGCCTGGCTTTCCCTTACCGAAGACACATGGGTACGGTCGATCATATCCGAGGGTTACAAAATTCCCTTTGTCCACACCCCAAAACATCCAAACAGGCCCCTTCCAGATGTTCCATCCGGTCTAAGGGAACAAGCAGTATTAGAAATCTCAAAACTGGTAAAAAAAAAAGGGCCATCCAGCCAGTCCCAGCAGACCAGCAAGGATCCGGAATCTACTCCAAGTTCTTTTTAGTACCAAAAAAGACAGGGGACTGGAGACCAATTTTGGATCTCAGCAGACTGAACAAGTCTGTTCAAAGAACGAAGTTCCGGATGGTTACGCTACAGTCCATTCTACCCTTTTTGGGTCAGGACCATTGGATGTGCTCTATAGACCTTCAGGATGCGTACCACCACATCAAAATGCACAGATGCTCCAGAAGGTTTCTCCGCTTCTGGCTGGGAGCCAGTCACTACCAGTTCAGGGCCCTACCCTTTGGTCTGACTACAGCCCCCCCGAGTGTTCACCAAATGCATGGCAGTGGTTACGGCTCGTCTGAGGCATCAAGGATTCCAGATGTTTCCATATCTAGACGACTGGCTCCTTACCGCCACCACCAGGCGTCAATTTATTCAATCCAGAGATTACACCATTCAGATTTGCGAAGAGCTAGGTATCTCCATAAACTTCGAAAAGTCTGCCTTGTCGCCTTGTCAGTCTATTACCTTCATAGGCGCCATATTAGACACAGTCGAACTCTCTGCAAAACTGATGGCTCAAAGAATCGCAGATATTCGCGAACATGTTCATATCCTGCTTCAGAACAACAAAATTCAGGCCAAGTTTGTACTGAAGACTCTAGGTCTCATGGCGGCTGCCATTACGTTACTTCCCTTAGCCCGATTCCACATGCGACTCCTGCAATGGATGCTTTTCTCTCAGTGGTCCTTCCAGCAGCTCCCGATGTCACACTACATTTTGATAACCCAATCATGCAAGAAACACCTGTCTTGGTGGATGGTCTCCCTTCAAGTGTCTCAGGACAGACCCTTCGTTCTTCCCCCCCAGTTGCTACAGTGACAACGGATGCCTCCCTGATCGGGTGGGGGGGGGCATTTTCAGGGCAGGACGGTCCAGGGCACTTGGCAACCTTTCGAGTGCCACCTACACATCAATGTCCTAGAGATGAGAGCAGTTCTTTTAGCGTTGCAAGCCCTTCAGGACTCTCTTCCCATCGGGACGATTGCAATTCAGATGGACAGTATGTCCGTAGTGTGGTACATCAACAAGCAGGGCGGAACCGAGTCCTATCCCTTATGTCGAGAAGCACTCAGACTTTGGCAGTGGGCGATCTCCTCTCAACGGTTTCTGATAGCAACACATATCCCCGGGAAGTCCAACGTCATAGCGGACAGGCTGACCATGCCGCACGAGTGGTCTCTCAAGCAGTCAGTAGTGGAAGAAATTTTCAAAAAATGGGGTCAGCCTTGCAGCGATCTTTTCGCTACACCCCAGAACAGCAAATGCCACAAATTTTTCACTCTCTTCCCGGCCACCCTCCCAGAGACGCTCTAGTCCACGACTGGCCCTGGGGTTTCCTGTACGCCTTTTCCATTAATCACTCAGTTGATTCAGAAAGCTACCGCCTTGAGATCCACGATGATCCTCATTGCTCCGTACTGGCCTCAACAAATATGGTTTCCGTTCCTGCACCATTACCTCTTGGAGCAGCCCTGGCATCTGGACCCAGTTCCAGATCTCTTGACCCATCAGTCAGGCAAGCTGCACCAATCTCTCCACTCTCTCAACCTCACAGCTTGGTTGCTCCACTTCCAACCTTAGCCAGGCTTCCCTTTATCTCCGATTCGGTACGTGACATCATTTTAGCTTCTCACAAATCTTCTACCAGGAGGATTTATGCCAGCAAATGGAAACGGTTTTCCTTCTGGGAAAAATATAGGAACATAGACCCATTTGTGGCTCCTATCCAATCGGTCTTAGATTTTTTGGCCGAACTCTTTCATTCGGGTTCTTCTTCCTCCACTATCAGAGTCCAGTTCGCGGCCATTTCAAATTTTCATGTTGGCTTGGCAGACTCCTCCATTATGTCTTATAAAATTTGTAAAGCATTCCTCAAAGGTATCTTTTTACTCAAGCCCCCGGTTAGACATCCCCCACCGCAGTGGGATTTGAATCTAGTTTTAACCTCCTTGATTCTCCCTCCCTTTGAACCTGTGGCTTTCTGTTCCTTGAAGTTACTCTCATGGAAAACTTTGTTTCTAGTAGCCATAACCTCTGCGAGGAGAGTCTCAGAACTTCACGCCCTTTGCGTTCGTCCTCCTTATCTTGTTTTCCATAAAGATAGAGTGTCCCTCAGAACAAACCCCTCCTTTTTACCCAAGATATCTTCTGAGGCAAATCTAAACCAGACTATCGATCTCCCAGTTTTCTTCCCTAATTACTCTGACAGAGAGGAACAAAAGTTACATTTCTTGGATGTTCATCGCCAACTCTGTTACTACTTGGATAGAACCAAGAAAATTAGGAAATCTGACCAACTCTTCCTATCTTATGCTGAAGGGAAGAAAGGCCTTCCAGTTTCCAAAGTAACCCTTTCTAGATGGTTGACCTCTGTCATCACTTTCATCTATGAACTGAGGCGTCAAAAGCTTCCTTCAAGACCTAGAGCCTGTTCAACTAGAGCCTTAGCTACGTCTATAGCCTTTCAGGACAGGTTGCCCTTAGATTCAATTTGTGCGGCAGCCACATGGGACTCTCCCCATACCTTTATTTCTCATTACAAATTGGACATGGCCTCCAGAAGCCGAGCTAACCGTGGTTCCACAGTCCTCAAGAGTCTGTTCCAACGAGCCACCCAGAGTTAAGGTGCTAGGGACATGGTCCCATCCAGCAAGAATGAAGGTGAGATTGACAACTTAACATTGAGAAGTTATGTACTTACCATAACGTTCCATGTTAGTTGTCTTCTTCTCGCCTTCTTTCTTGCTTCCTGCCCTCCAACCCCCTAGCCTGGACAGACCGTTAGGATCCTAAGGAGCCTTGCCTTTCTCCCACTATGGTCTCCAGTGGTTATCCTTTTCTTGCGATGGCTATCTACATGGGTATGCCATTCTCTCCTTTGTTCTGGGGGAAAAACTGCTATAGTGTTAGCTATCAAACGAGATCTGGGTAGTTAGCTCCTGGCATTGTGGGATACAGGGTTACCTCGAACCAGTAAAAATAGCTCTCGAGCTTTGGCATAAGCCATCCTCGGCTCCGAACCCATCCAGCAAGAAAGAAGGCAACTAACATGGAACGTTATGGTAGGTACATAACTTCTCATTATTTCAGCAAAGCCAGAATAACAGAAATGTCAGTCATTTTCATCCACAGACAGTCTCACTTTATTGATTATTTACACTCAGATAGATGGATAGCTGTAATAAAATTAAATGTGTGTGTGTATGTAAATACATATCTATCTATCTATATATATATATATATATATATATATATATATATATATATATATATATATATATATTTATATGTATGGGTGTACTTATGAAGAAGAAAGTTCACTACTTCGAACCCACACCAACATGAAAGTGCACTTTCGCGAACCCGCTAGACCGTACGGGCTAGCAGTCATGGTAAGGGAAATATCCCCTTACCCTAACCCTAAAGTTCATGACTACCGCATGACAGTGGAAGACATTCAAAATCATGCTATGTCCTCCACTGTGGAGCGAAAGTCACGGACCTTAGGGTTAGGACACGGGTTAGGGTAAGGGGATAGTTAGTAGGGCTATCTCCTTACCTTGACCCGTGCTCTAACTCTAAGGTCTGTGACTATCGCACGACAGTGAAAGACATTCCAAATTGGGCTATGTCCTCCACTGTGGTGCGATAGTTACAGACCTTAGGGTTAGGGCATGGGTTAGGGTAAGGGGATAGTTAGTAGGGCTATCCCCTTACCTTGATTCGTGCCCTAACCCTAAGGTCTGTGACTATCGCACCACAGTTGAGGACATAGCCTGTTTTTCAGTGTCCTCCATTGTGGTGCGGTAGGTTCGGTCTAGTGAGCTTAAGCGAAACTACACTTTCGTTAAAGTGCACTTTCGCTTAGGTGGGGATGTACTTTCACATTTCAAAAAATTAATTTGCGTTGTAGGAAAGTTCACCCATATATATGTATATATTTGCGTTGTAGGAAAGTTCACCCATATATATGTGTATATATATATATATATATATATATATGTGTGTGTGTGTGTGTGTGTGTGTGTGTGTGTGTGTGTATATATATATATATATATATATATATATATATATATATATATATATATATATATAATGACCACACTAATTTATTTAAACGTCTTTCCCCAACACAGAGTAACCAGCCACAGTAAAGTAATCCGACTTGCTTCACACAAATATACATTGATCCTTCAAAGCCAAACACTGCCAATAATATGTGATTGACTGCCAGGATAAAAAAAATATATATATATATATATATATATATATATATATATATATATATATATATATATATATATGTGTGTGTGTGTGTGTGTGTGTGTATATATATATATATATATATATATATATATATATATATATATATATATATATACACGTATACCAGATGAAATTCAGACTGTCATGAGGGAGCTGTATGCTGACCATTGCATTCCCCTCTAAATCCTCCCAGTGCTACTGGCTAAAGACTTCCTTTTCTACCGCGGATATCACATCCACTCTACTTTTCAAAATGTGTGGGCTTCGTGTTCCTTGCTGGCTTACCCAAAATTTAGACAGTGAACCATACATCCTCAAAGACTGTGTGATTCATTGTCTAGATTTTGTGAGGGATGGAGCAGAAAAAACACAGATTGAGTAATCAGGTGTGTGTGTATATGGCATCTCCTTCACAGGGAGTCACAACTGCTATATTCCCTTGCATTAAAATAAGTACAGTTCAAACATCCCTAATTATATGGAGGCTGAGGTGGATGCATAGTTCACTTATGGCTAAGGTCAGCCATGGAGTTATAAGAAGACAAAAGCTCCATAATGTTTTGAGTGTTGTAAGCAATTTGGCTTTCTGAGTGGAGAATAACAAGTTAACATGGGTTGATGAAGCAGTTGATCAGTCAGTTTTTCTGGGTACCTTTTTTAACTAGGAATATCCAGTTATGAAAAAAAAAACATTTTCAGTAGAGTCCCAGGGAGGAAACTTTCAGACATTAATCGGTGAACACATGCGTAATGCAAACAACAGTGAATAAATATGCAATTACAACCAAATAACATAACACCAATCAGACAGGTGATTAAACAAGGTTACTGTCATAAGGCAATTAATGTATACAATCATTAAAAGACACAAGTAAATCAAATATAATGTAGATAGATGAGGTCAGTGATATTTTCTGGGAAGCATAACCTTCAAGCTTACAAATCCTGTCAGATCTAGTTTTAAGTTTAAAACGTTATTGAATATGGTAGAATTAATCTGAATTGTGGCAATAGATATGTATTATTTCATATGTGTTTAATAGTGGTAGCTGATTGCTGAAATTACTGGTAACATTTTATATAACTCCACATGTATAGGTCTACTGTGAAAGATAGTGTTTTTAGAGGAGCTTTGAATGACTGCTTGCTTGATTTTTGACTCATTTTAGCAATAACCACAACTGTAGGATGGTATTTATTGAATTATTGCCTAGTTGTCCAGCAAAGGGCCTGAAATCTCATATAGATTAAGACCAGGTATGCAGTGTTGAACAGAGAAGTATTTTCGAATGGATGTAGTAGTTTCTGTGCAAATTTGATCTGAATTTATAACATTTTGGCTAAACTGTAGCCAGTGTACATCGTTGTGGGAAAGCCAGTAGTGATTTCTACCATAGTGTCTGGTAGCCATTTTTTCAAGCTGTACAGTATTGAAGTTACTGAAATGATAAATAGTTATTCCTGTAAAGCAGATTGTGACTGAAAGTTAGACATTACTTTTTGCTTATTACATAGCTCCAGAGCAAGGTATTTTTATATTTATAATGGTTAATATTACTGGCAAATGTAGGTACCATATCGAATGTTGAATCAAGTTTGAGGTGTAGATGATTAAAGACGGTTGTCATTAGTAGGAGTGAACCTCATTAGAGCTGGGGAATGCACATAATATTGTTTGGTTTGCTTCTTGCTGTTAGGTACTAGGTTTAGTTTGGTAAAGCATACATGTAAGCTGATTTGTTTCCTTTATTACCTTTTTGTACTTGTAGGGGATACTTCAGAACCAGCTGTCTGATAAATCCCACATAATTGATTGCATCAGCCATTTGAATGGAGACTTAGTTTCTGGTTGTGATTTTTAGGAGGATAGATTTGTCTGTCAGCTGTGTAATTTCGAGACTAAAGAAGTATGCACTTGTTCTTAGAAGGATTTAAAAGTAGGCCTGATTGCTCCTAGGATTGCAGTTGTGGTCTTCAAGACTTTCAAAAAGTTGCCTATACGGCTTTTGATGTGCAAAGTGTACATGCACTGGG
This sequence comes from Protopterus annectens, assembly GCF_019279795.1. Classification (NCBI taxonomy): domain Eukaryota; kingdom Metazoa; phylum Chordata; order Ceratodontiformes; family Protopteridae; genus Protopterus; species Protopterus annectens. The sequence goes on from NC_056747.1 coordinate 881,988,633, forward strand.
TTAAGTTGCATTACCTTGGGGTAATGTTTCAGGATCTACCTTCATGTACTAATGCACTTAAACATCATCTCTGATGAGAAACACTCTTGAGACACTGCGTAATGCTGTTCAGTTTAAATTCTCTTAGCAGTATCTGTTGTTCAAGAGCTTTGGTTTGTATTTCTGGAACTTTGTTACGCGTGGGTCACTGAGACCTCTTAAGTTTTGAAAGTATGCATGTGCCTGTACAATAATACAGAATGTAGTAATCAGTAATGCACAGTACATCTTTCAGGAATGAACGGTTTGGATAATGGCAGTGATTAAAGTAATGCATCACTTTCAGTTTTTAACTTTTGTGTGGGATACTGTATATGTTATCTGAGCTACCAAATCCTGCGGTGGAAACAGAAGTAAAGTTACAGACTCAGGAAAATTGCCTTGTTTGCATAAATGGAAGTTTCCAATTGAACCCATCTATTTACTGCACCTTTTTTGTCATTTTTTTCCTCTTACTGCTGCCAGCAACCAGCCTCCTTTTCAGCCAGTGGGCCCATTTTGTCCATCTTCACAGAGGGGGGATGACAGCAAAGAGGGGCCATCATTGAGACAGTAATCAGGGGTTTTCTTCTTTAATTGTAACCTTCATAGCGCATGCCCAGTGACACACTCTGGGGATTGGCACGCAGTCAACATCAGTGAAAGGCTGTCAATCTCTTCCTTAAGTAAAGGAGCGCCTCAAGTCTGACCTGCTCCCTAGGAGTCAGTACTTCTGTGTGGTCCCCTTTGTCCACTGGGGACTTTACCAGAGGACTGCAACTTGACATGTGCTCCCACACCTTTTCCCTGAAGAGAGGTGTGCTAGTGATGCCAAGTCAGTTCTCCTTTTCCACAAACAACTCCAGGAGGTGCCCCACCTGGCAACTCAACTGGAGTTGCCTGGGTCATGCTCACAGCCTTATATTCACACAAATGGAACTGGCTAACCCATCCCATCCATGTACTCTGTACTTGTTCAAGTACTCAATACAATTGGAATATTTTTTTCTGCTTCATATAACTGTAGTATTTATGCAGCTGCTGAAGAAATATTTGTCTTTCTGACAGTTATGCATTATATTCTCATGTGGATCCTCAGTAATATATATAGCATACAGGTCATGTTACACTCTAGGGTTGCAGACTGTACACCAAAGCAAAACAATTGCATGGCAATTCGTCAACAAAATCCTATCAGCATTACTATTAGTACCACTGCATTGTTGCTTATGTAGTGAACCGACTTCATGTGTATCTGCAAGATTATGCTAACGAATGAATTGCTACTGCACTCTTTGTTGCAAAGCCGAGTATTGTGCCATGCAGTAGTGTTTCTTAATGTTTAAAAAATGTGCATTTACCAATAACATTTGTTTTGCATTCTTGCATAAGTAGATATTTAGTAGTTATTTCATGGTTGTAGCAGATTTATTAATTCCTGTCTTTAACTTAAAGTGATTTATTTGAAAAAAAAAAAAACATCTAATTTATATAAGTATATGTAGTTTTAGGCCTGTAGTGTAGGGATAGCAAGTGTTGCATTGTGGGTCTAAGTCAATCCGCAAGAGATTAGAATAGTAGCAAAAATAAGACAATCAAGCCAGATTAGTAAATGGAGGGGATGGGAGGTGCCAGTCTGCCCCAGTTAATATGTTCAAGCCTGTGCTAGACACAGAGCTGCAGGCATGAAATTCAGTAAAGGCAGTCTATATGCATTACTGAATGAAATATGTTGGTCTTGCAGACATTTTATTCTTGCTTCCCTTGGCAAAAAAATAAAATACAGTGATGATATTTTGAATGCAGTGATTAATCTCTTGAAGATTCTGGCTTTCAGGATCCACAGACTGCATTGAGAGAAAAAAAAAAATGAAAATGTAAACCCAGTGTACAGATTGCAGCAGAAACTGAAGGGCACTAGGAGGTTGATAGATTGGTGAAGGACAATAATCTACCACAAAAATCCGAAAGCAGACACTGAACTGTATTGTGATAAGACAGGTTTTGTAATGAAGTCAGGTGATGGAGACACTGAAACAAGTTTTGTAATGTAGTCAGATGATGGAGACACAAATAAGTTTTGTAATGTAGTCAGATGATGGAGACACTGAACTGTATTGTGATAAAATAGGTTTTATAATGTAGTCAGATGATGGAGAGTTCATGAAATCAACCAGTTTTATAGTTAAAGATTCCTCATTGCATAATTATATTTTACCAGAACTGTATATTTATGCAATTCAGGGACAGTGTTAGCATTTTGGGGGTGGGCGGCCACAGTGGTGCAGCGGTTAGCATTGCCGCCTCACAGCAAGAGGTTCTCCGGTTCGATCCTAGGCTGGGGTGCCTTCTGTGCGGAGTCTGCATGTCCTCCCTGTGGTCGCATGGGTTTCCTCTGGGTGCTCCGGTTTCCTCGCACATCCCAAAGACATGCTGTAGGTGGATTGGACACTCTAAATTGGCCCTAGGCATGAGTGTTTGCATGTGTGTGCCTTCTGTGGAAGGTTGGGTGCTGGGCTGGCAACTCAACACTGTAAAACTCCACTGCCAATCATGAGTGGACAGGTGATCCACTGTGGCGACCCCTAACCGGGAAAAGCAGAAAGAAGAAGAAGTTAGCATTTTGGGGGCCCCCAGCAAATGTCAAGTTGGGGGCCCCCTAGGCACTTCCAGTATAATCATTCTGTCAGTGCCACCCCTCCTAAGAAACCTTTTGTGCTGCAAACTTTTAGGAGTAGTACATACAGACAGACCTGTAGCTACAAGCTCTTACATTACAACGGGTCTATATACCACACAATGTTGACCTGTCTAAAAGGGACACTTACAGTTACTGGAATTTAGTTACAACAATGATACTTTGCAATAACTCTATGTACAGGTCTGGAATTAAATGAACTGATGACTAGGCCTACCGTTTCAACACCCCAGTCCTCTCCTCTGACCACCCCCCCCTTGTTGGGCTCCCCATACCATGCACATTACTTTTTTCTTCCTTTTCTCACATTTTGCCTTACTCTTAGCTTTTTCAAGATGCCATAATTTTCTGTATGCTCTGAAGTGCATTTTAAAGTTTTTTTTTTTCTTTTTACACAACCTTTTCATCCAATAATGGCTTGAACAGAAATTATGATTAAGGAAAGAAATTCACTGTTGCTGTTCAATTTAAGTTTTCCTTGCATCCTTTCCTGAACAAGACAGCACAGTAATAATCATTTAGGAAATAACTCAAATAAGCAAGGGCCCAATTAGCCATAGGGTTACAGATGGTCTGGGATGCATTTTAGTGCATATTCTCAACATTTTACTCCAATGGTGGCCTAAAGAAAAATCACGAAAAAGAAAAGAATTTCAGTCTTATTTTTTTTCTTTAAATTGCCTTAGTCATATATTTCAAGTGACTGCTGATATACATGTACATAGCATGCTTCCTCACCCCTAACCCTCAGAGTCAGCCCCAGGTATATGTCCCTGATGTGTGATTGTGAGAATGATTTCAATAATATATTCTAATTTGTTGGTTCTAGACAGTACACCACCCCTACAAAGCTATAGTAACCTTCTTTTACACTTCTGAGGTCTGTGAGAAAAGTAAATAAACAATGACTACACTGTCCTCCGCTCAAACACAAGCTGTAATGACTTCATGTGCATACCTCTAAGGTTTGACTGTGATGAAAATTAAAGTTGTAATAGCTTATCAGCGAGACCTGAACGCAAACTCGCTACCACTCACAACAATATTGCCAACAGCAAATGTACACAATTCCAACACCACGGGAAGTATAAAAACAGGTTTAATGTTAAAATGTTAAGCGCTTTCACCCGCACATAGCGAGCTTCATCAGAACAATTGATACAACAAATGGAAGGCATTTAAATACCAGTTCTTGGCGCCAAAATATCTTAAAGCTATAGGCAATGAATAACATAAAATCAGCATTTTCATTTCCTATTATAAAATACTGGCCATGATAAAAATATGTATATAAATGTGTGAGTGAAATAAAATACAAATGTAGACCAACCAACTATTATTGTGCTTACCAAAACAGTTCATATAAATTAATTATTTCATAAATGTCATTTGTATGAAAAAATTATTGTTGTAAAAAAATGTGTAAGCCTTCATAATGAATACATTACCTATCTAACTCCAAAATGGGTTTAACAGTTATGAATTCATTTAGTCCGGATGATGTCATGGCATCAGTTAACAGTTGCCACCAAAACTCTCTATATACTAGAAAATTCTTAATATTACCACCTCTGGGATTTATAGTTACATTTTCTAATATGGCAAATTTAAAATAATGATCCTCACCCTGGCTCTTTATATGTTTATAAAGTGCATTTTTAGTGTCCTTGGTTCTAATACTGTACAGGTGTGAATAAATTATTTTTTTTAATTTTCTCTCAGTCTTTCCTATATAATAGGATGGGCATGTCATACATTTTGCAAGATAAGTATACAAGAATGCTGTACTAGCTTTTGTTGGTTTGACAGATATGTTACAAAGCATTAAGATAAGATAGCTGGCTGTGGTTGGGGGCCCCCAGCGACCGCAGGGTTCGCTGGTGTCTAAAGCCAGCTATGATGCAATTAAAAAGTGTACTATGACATTCCTAAAGAACCTATTAGGAAAATAAATTATGTCTTTTCTTCCTTTATCATGGCAGTACTGTCATTGCTTTCTTGGTTTCCAAAAAGTAATACAATGTTTCTTTTATTTGTATGTACTGTTCTTCCTTCTGTGTGTGCTATATATATATATATACGTACCATTCTTCCTTCTGTGTATGCTGAGTGTGCACTTGACATTCTTCCTTCTGTGTGTGTTGTTTGTGTATGTATCATTCTTCCTTCTGTGTGTGCTGTGTGTGTATGTGCCATTCTTCCTTCTTTGTGTGCTGTGTGTGTATGTACCATTCTTCCTTCTGTGTACGTACCATTCTTCCTTCTTTGTGTGCTGTTTGTGTATGTACCATTCTTCCTTCTGTTTGTGTATGTTCCATTCTTCCTTCTGTGTGTGCTGTGTGTGTATCTACTGTTCTTCCTTCTGTGTGTGCTGTGTGTGTATGTACCATTCTTCCTTCTGTGTGCTGTCTGCGTACGTATCATTCTTCCCTGTGTGTACGTACCATTCTTCCTTCTGTGTGTGCTGTGTGTGTATGTACCGTTCTTCCTTCTGTGTGCTGTGTGTATGTACCTTTCTTCCTTCTGTGTGTGTACGTTCCATTCTTCCTTCTGTGTGTGCTGTGTGTGTACGTACCATTCTTCCTTCTGTGTGTGCTGTGTATATACATGCTGTTCTTCCTTCTGTGTGGTGCATGCGCAAGTACTGTTCTTCCTTCTGTGTGTGCTGTGTGCGCACGTACCATTCTTCCTTCTGTGTATGTACGTGCATTTCTTCCTTCTATGTGTGCTGTGTGTGTATGTATGTATCGTTCTTCCTTCTGTGTGTGTTGTGTAAGTACGTACTGTTTTTCCTGCTGTGTGTGTACGTACTGTTCTTCCATCTGTGTGAGCTGTGTGTGTACGTATTGTTTTTCCTTCTGTGTGCTGTGTGTATGTAGTGTTCTTCCTTCTGTGTGCTGTGTGTGTATGTAGTGTTCTTCCTTCTGTGTGTGTACATACCATTTTTCCTTCTGTGTGTGTGCTGTGTGTATGTACCGTTTTTTCTTTCTGTGTGTGTACGTACCGTTCTTTCTTCTGTGTGTGTTCATACTGTTCTTCCTTCAGTGCGTGTGTGTGTATGTACCATTCTTCCTTGTGTGTGTGTGCTGTGTGTGTATGTACTGTTCTTCCTTCTTTGTGTGCTGTGTGTGTATGTACCGTTCTTCCTTCTATGTGTCATTCTGTACTCTTACGTGTCCTGTTTGTTCAGCCTCAGTATCCAAGAAATATTGGATGTACTTCTAGGTATAGTCTTCAGTTTATTATGGTGAAGTTTTTGAGGTGGGAGCATTTTTCTCACCTCTTGTGGTCATGTCTAGATGAGAAACTAGTGTACAGCATCTGTATTTTTATTATTTGATATCATCAAGCTTAGGATGCAGGAATTGCTGGTACTTCATCTACAGGTGTTAGAACCTCTTGGCACATAAAACTTTCTCTGGCTGTCAACCTTTTAATGTTTGCCTTGTCTCTAAGCTGTGTTATGTAGGAAGGATATGATCCCTTTTTGAAATACCTTGAGGTCATATTTATAGTACATAAAGAAAACTCAGGAACAAATGCAAGCTTGCTGTCTCAGACAGAATGCTCCAGTGCTAGGTTACACCTTTGGAAGCTGTGCATAGTAGTGTATTTGGGAGTAAGGCACTCCTGCATACAACTTTGTGAGAACTGCACTGGTGTAAAACAGAAGTTGCTCTGTGTGTTGGAAGTTCTCTTTTCTTCGAGTTGCAGACATCTTGGAGTCGAAGTTATTAAGTAAAGGGAGCACAGTGAACAAAAGCCCACCTGTGTGAGAGGTATGGTGGGAAGAAAACAAATGCTGAGCAGGATTATGCAAATGCTGTTTTTGCACTGCTTGCCTCACCAAAGTGCCATTTGGCGTGGATGCCTATTGAAAACCCATGGACCATAATTACAATCACTGGAACTACAAAACGTTAAGAGCGATTGACAGAAATATATAGCATGTCTGAGATTTCACTATCCCAAGTATTTCACCTGGCCTCCCTGAGGTGCACAGTAAATATAAGTAGAAGCGGTGCAGAGGTGTATCTATGTGGCTATATGCTATAGTACTTTATTGTGCATGTATGCTGGTATATTACTTGAAAATGGGTATAATTAGCCTATTTTGGGGTGGGTTTATCACAATGATTAAGGTCTTCACCTGAGAGATACAAGATATGGAGTTTGATTCTGACATTGGGTTATTAGCTAGGCTTAAAATGGCCCTTCGGGGCAGTTAGGCTAGTATTCTAGTATGAACTCCTTGCTTATTATGTGATGTCTGCTAGGACAGCAGCCCCCTTCCTCTCTTTCTCCCCCCTTCTTCTAACTACTAATGAGCCTCCCAATATATGCACATTATAACTCCTTATCTACTTTGTTGCTGTTTCCTGCAGTTGTTGTCATCTTTCAAGAAACTAGCACTTGTACTTGATGTCCAGTTCTTCCGTTTGGCTTTGTCCATTGCTCCTGATGCATGTCACACATGATCTCTGCTTTTCTACAGAGTACAGCCCTGATGTCAAGTTTGACTGCAGTGTTGAGGAACTGACATTTGATCTCATTCCGACTTTCCTTTTCCCTTTATTATCTTCTTTTTTTTTTAAACGCCTTTATTGAATTATCACTTGTGACGTAAGCAAATTTACATTTATGTAAAAGCATTCAAACTGTATTAACAAGTTCATGTATGCAAACATTTTATGTCACATATATTGCTGTATATCATATAACCTAAGCAACATTACATAAATTATCCAATTCCTGCCCTTTTTTTTTTTTAAACAAGAAACATCTGTATTAAACCATCAGTTACGATCTAGGCAATCATACATTTATATAAATAAAAACAAGCCACACTGACACAATCCTAGTTGCAAGCATTTTACATCATAAACCATACTGGACACACTCCCTTTGCAAACATTATACCTCACTTATAATCTACCCAAACATTTTCAGTCAAACAGTACATAGCTAATTTCAGTCCTGTCATCGATTAAACCTCATTCCACCCCTCTATGGTTTGTTCCCACAATTCCCATTTAGGATGACTTTATGTGCCACATTGGCCAGGGCCTACTGTTGCATGACTCAGCAGTGCTAATATTGTAGGTTTATTTTTCAGCTTTCAATAATTCACAAAAAAAGATATTAATAAGCAGATGCTGCTGCATCTGCTTATTAATAAGCAGATGCTGCTGTATTTTTCAGCTTTCTCTCCAGTTCATCATGAAGTCTTCAATAGTATGTGATAAATTTCTCTTTCATTTATGACTTTGACCATTGTTGAAGCCTGTTTTATGGAAAAAGTACCTTCTGAGGCCCTATCAGCAAAATGTCAGCTGAGTTATTTAAAGTTCTTGTGAAAATACTTCATCTTTATGGACCACTAATGGTACTTGAAAATGAAATGTCCCTAAAGTCCACCATTCCCTCGCCTTACATCAGTCTGCATTGACCATATTCCCATCTGCTTGCCCACCTTCACTCACCAAAGGACCTCATTGTGGAAGTTGCAACCATGGTATGAATGACAAGTAAGAATATCTTGTGATGTCCTTCCATTTCAGTGTTGCAGTATTCATAACATTAGGGATCCCTTGCCAAGGGATGCCGCACGTCTGGACAGTATACCAAAGCCTTTAGGTTGCTTTAAGGTACACCACACATCACATGTATGCTCCTTGCATAGCACAGGGCATAAAGGTGATGTCTGGAAGTACCAATCCTCAGAACTTTTTGCCGCTAGTCCGAACAGTATCTCTTGATCATAGGTCTGAATGCCCGTTCCATTGCTGGTTTGCCAATCTGTTGCAGGTAAGTGGCCTACTGGGGTTCTTTTTTACTTATCCTTTTTTATTGTTGCTTATGGGGTTTCATGTCATCCAAGAAGGGTAAATGCCAGTGTGGGAGACAGATTCCCCATAACGACCACCACTATCAGTGTCTTTTTTGCTTAGGTGTCTCTCATGACTATACGTCCTGTTACATTTGTCAGCCTTTTGTATCTTCCTTGGCACTCTGTCTTGAAAATCAGCGTCTTAAGCTTCTTGTGAAAGACATGATGGTGCGTACTTCCTGCTCCTAGGGACAGCCGTCAGTGAAGAAGAAGGCTAAGAAGCATATGCCGGAATTTTCTGCTGTTCACCCTCCACCAGATGTCTCTCCCGTGGTGATTGAATGCCTGGAGGTTCGGATTCCTCTGCCACAACGAAGTTGGAGGCCAGTGGGGATCCAGCTTTAAGCATGTCTGAGGAGGCACTGCAGATGTCCGTTTCAGACATTTAGGGGAAACCACAGCTGGTTATCTCAAAGGGGCCTAGGGGTGTTCCTCAAATAAGATAATTAGTCAGAGAAGAAGTCTCTACTGCCATCATTGAATGCTGTCCTGGGTCAGAGCTTTCCAAATTTTATAAGGCAGACATCCCATTGAAGAAAAAGCAAAAGAATAAACATATTTCTCCTGATCTTATGGATCCACAGAGTGAATGGCAGATCTTCACTCAGGGTTTGTTTAGTGCTTTGATGGCATTGAAACATCCTCAGGGAGTTTCTGTTACTGCCCCCCCCCCCGGTCTTCTACTCCCCTAAAAAGACCTAGGGAGCAGGATTCCTCTGAGGATTAGCTGGATTTGAATGAGGAATCCCTTTCTTACTCTTCTCACATTCTCTCTCATTTGGACTGTGGATCAGAGAAAGAGGAATCTACCAGTCCTGATCCTGCATTTGAAGAGGTTTTTTTTCTGAGGACATGATCTCCAGGATGATGGCGTTCTTTAAATGGGATTGTACTCTGGTCTCTGAGGTGCATAAAAGATATTATGAGTTGTTGCAGATGGATTCTGCTAAGCCTTCTGGTGTTCCTTCTGTTTTGGCTGCATTGTTGTATGCACTGTCTAAGGCTCCAGACTCTAAGCCCCCATTCCCAAGAAACCTGATAGATTCTATAGGGAGCCTGAGGACTGTACATTTTTGTATAGGCGTCCTTCTGCTGACCTTTCAGTGGTGTCTGTAGCTTCTGAAAAGCCTGCTTAATTGCTTCCTTCTCCCATGATACTGCCCTCTGATAAAGATAGCAGGACCATGGAAAGGCTAAGTAAGAAGGTTTACATCTCTACTACCTTGGCTTTTATGGCTGTTAATTATCAGACCCATATGTTTACATACTTGTTGGCTGGCCTATCTCAGGCTGGTCAGGTTATTTTTGATTTTCCAGACTCTGAGGGTAAAACTTCTGCTCCTTCCTTGTTGGAGACTTCCTCCCAGGTAGCTCATCATTTCATCAAATATAGTTATGCAGCAGATGCTTCCTCTAGGGCTGCTGCCTTTGGGTTAGTGATGAGGAGGTATTCTTGGTTTCGGCTTCAACCTTTGCCTGGTGTTATTAAGGCTAAGTTGATGGATGCCTCTCTTGATAATAAACACTTGTTTGGTGAAGCTGCTGCTGTGTTCAAGTTCCTTCAGGATAAGAGCAAGGCTTTACAGGAAAACAAACATGTATTTGTTTCTGCTGTGCCTAAATTTCAGATAAACTACCCCAATAAGTCAGCCTTTGTTCTCAGGAAATTTCACCCTCCTCCTAAGGGTAAAAAGGGTAGCAAACGGGCTCCTCCTGCTAACTCAACTCAGACTTTAACACATCAGAAGTCTCCTTTTACAGACAACCCAGGTGCTGTCTGACTGTCCTATTCTTCCCAGCCACTTTCCTCTCTCTTCCTGTTTGGCTAGAGATTGCTCAGGATTCCTGGGTCCTGTCCATTATTCATCAGGGGTATTTCATAGTATGGAAATCCCTACCCCTTCCATGTGTGTTCCTCAGCCCCCTCAGGAACAACTTTCTTTCTTCCAGAGGTGTCTTGGGGCCCTTTGACTCAGGGTACTCTTCAAGAGGTGCCTGTGCCCCAAAGGGGGAGGAGGTTTTATTCTAGGATGTTTCTAGTACCCAGAAAAGAGGGTACTTGGAGACCAATTTTAGAACTCTTATCATATAAACACTCTTCTGAAGGTGCCCTCCTTTCGCATGTTTGCCTTTCGGACTTTATTCCATGTTTTGCTTCCTTAGGCTTATATGGTGTCTCTGGATCTCAAAGATGCTTATCTTCATATTCTGATTCAACTCCTTTTCACAAAGATTTTACGTTTCTCTGTTGCTTCCTGACATTTTCAGTTCTCTGCTTTGCCCTTTGGCGTTTATCTGTCCCAAGGGTTTTGGCCAAATGCCTTGCTCTTGTGATTGCTTTTTGCAGGATTCAGGGGATCCAAGTATCTCCATTTTGCCATTTCCCTTCTGCAAAGTAAAATTCAGTTTCTGACTTCTTCTCAGGACCATGTTTTTCTGGGGTGCAGAATTCAGATGGTGCCCATGCAGGCATCCCTGCCTCCTCCCAAGGTCCTGACACTCATTTCCTTTTTTCAAACTCTTCTTCATTTGGCCTCTATTACAGCCAGGGAGTTTCTGAGAGCTCTGGAGTTCATGGCATCCACCATCCCTATGCTCCATCTGGCCAAACTCCTGCTGGGAAAGTTTCTGAAGTCAGTTTGGCTTCAACATGTGCATCATCCAAAACTTTGTAGATCTGATGTTGTCTTCTTCATTCCTCCTGATGATAGGGTCTTGGACCCAGCCCTTGGAAATGGCTCAGCCACATTCTCCAGACTTGGATCCAACTCTCGAGTTCCTTCCTCTTACCCATAAAACAGTGCACCCACCCAAGCACCTCAGATCTTGTTTGTTGCTTCAGCAGCCGGACGCGGATCTCTGTGCTGTCGAACTGTGGTCGTTTTCATTGTATTTTCAACACTAGTGTTTATTATTATATCTTTCGTGGGTCTGAAAGTGATATCCTCCCGCATCCTAGTTAGTTTCCTTTCTTGTATGCGCATGTGTATGTGAGCATGTTTTTTCCACAACCTTCTTTCTTCTTGTTGAGTTTTAGATTAGGTAGTTAAAGTTCTTATAGTTGGAAGTTAAATTTTCAGTTAGTGTGTGTTATAGCTCTTAGCCTCTTTTGCCTTAGAGTATCTTCTCGTTTTTGGTGGGCTTTGGTACAGATGTTCTTCATGTTTCACTGTTGCAGTCATCACTTTTGGGTTATCTGCTTGCAGTAGCCTTCATTCAGCCTGATTAACAAAGTCTTGGGTCCTGCGTCGGTTGCTGTCCCTTCTTCCATGACATCAGGTCGTCAGGAGTATAAACCACAAGGAAAAAAAACACAAGGAAAAAAGGAGTATAAAACATGCAGATGACACCATTACATCAGTCTTTCTTGCTGTGCGGTGCCCGAAGCAGAAGCAGTTCACAAGTGCTGGTTGGCCGACTCCTGAAATTCTCATTTTCGAGTTTCAGAACCGAAGTCTTCAACTAAAGCTAAGTACCCCGTTGGGGAAACTTTTTCTTGCTCCTTACCGATGTTAGTAAAAGTTAATAATTGCATTACTTGTGGAAAGCAAATACCTCATAAAGATTTTCATTCGTACTGTATTCCTTGCCTAGGCCCTGACCACAATGTACCATGCTGTCGTTTTGTGCTTTATTTAATCAGCGCACTATCCGTCGTTGGTATATTTTCGCCTCAAAATATTATGGTTCTCGGTTTAATTATCCAGAAATGTCATCGGTTAGCCATCCGACTACTGGGATTCTGAAAAAATGCAAGGATAAAGACAGAGACAGTCCGCCGAGGTCCAAAACTGTCGATGACGCTTCTCCTAAGCCAGTCGCCAGTTCGACAGTACTCAGTGAAGTGCTTTTGCAGCCCCTGATACCCACTGCTTCTGATTCTGCAGGCCTCTACTGAGACCCATTCGGAGTCCTGTATGCCGCGAGATGCTTCAACTATGGAACCTGCGGATGTCTCTACCTTGGATGGGTCCGGAGCCACTGTGCAGGCACTGGCCTCTGAGGGTGTATTCAGGCCTATGGACTTGCATATTAAACCGACACCTCCTTCTTCTTTTAGGCCTAAATCTCGAACCATGCCTAAAAAACTGACAACCAGGCCGCATGCTCAGGCCTCTATGCCTAAAAAACAAATGATAAGAATGGCTGAAGATCTTATAACTCTAATCAGGGGAAGCCAGCCTCCCCCACCCCCCTTCTAAGAGACCTAGGACTGAAGTTGTTTATGAATCTTCTGACCAAGATTCTGATTTTTCTGATTCTTCTGATGATCTGGATTTGCCCTTATCTACTTATGAGGATTCTGATGCAGAGGACTCTACCCCCTCTGCTTCTCCTCCAGAGGATTTTTCTTTTGGGGAAACCTTACATACTCTAAGGGAGAAAGCCAGGATTTTTCTGATTCAAAAAGAGGCTTAGGGATTTCTTACTCCTGCCTCAGCATAGGCCTTTAGCTATTCCTCCAGTACTAGACATTGTTGATGCTTTTTCGAAATCTAGTTTGGCCCCTGATTCCTTGCCTCCTGCTCCCAGAAAACCTGACAGATATTACAGGGTTCCTGATTCACACAAGTTCCTTTTTAAAAATCCTACTGCGGATCCAGAGACTATTTCACAGGGACCCAGGGGCATTAAGGCTTCTACTGCTAAAAATCCTACCCCTTCTGATAGAGACTCCAGGGCGCTGGATAGATAGGGTAAGAAGGTTTACACTTCTGCAACCTTGGCCATTAGGGCTTTAAACTGCCAGTTTCATATGTTAAAGTATCAAAAACATATTATTGGATTGCTTAAACAGAAAATGATGTTGATTCCTGACTGTGTGGAAAATAAAGAATTACAGGATTTAATGCATTCTGCTGAGCAGGTTGGAAAACATACTTTGCAATGTGGATTTGATTCTTTAGAGGCCTCTTGCAGGACTGCTGTTACTGGTTCTGTGCTCAGAAGGCATGCTTGGCTTAAGGAGCAGTCTTTACCTAATCATGTTAAAGCTAAATTGATGGATGCTCCCCTAAATCAGGACTGCCTGTTTGGCAACAAGGCTGAGGAAGTTCTGAAAAAGTTGGAAGATAAAGCTAAATCTATGCAAACTGTTAAAAGATTTCTTACAAGTTCAGCCTCCTAGATTTAGTAGGCACTGGGTCTCTAAGAATTGGTCCTTTCCAGCCTCTTCTAGGTCTTCTCAAGGCAAACCCAGACATAGTAGAAACCCCAAGTTTCAGTCCCAGGGGACACACAAGACTAAGCAGTGGGGGGTTTTCACACCCAAATCAGGGAGTAGTAAGACTCTCCCCTATGGAACAAGTCTCAATGACTTGCTTTTAAAACTTCCAAGCACTTCTCAACTGAATGCTCCTTTAGGCGGAAAGATTGGTCTGCAGGCCAAAAACTAGGAACTCATTACCTAAGACAAATAGGTTTTAAATATAGTGTCCCAAGGATACAGATTTCACTTCCACACCTTACCAACACCAAGCGGATGGCCAGATCTACCCCCAAATCAGTGGGAAGAGGCCCAAAATCAAGTACTCTCTCTCTCTTAAGCATGGATGGCTATTCAGTTGGTACCAGAAGAGGAAAAGGGACAAGGGTTCTATTCAAGACTTTTCCTGGTACCCAGAAAAGGCAATACATGGTGTCCTATCCTGGACCTTTCTACTCTAAATACATTTCTGGTGATTCCAAAATTCAAGATGCTGACTCTTCATCAGCTGCTTCCTATGCTAGGCAACGATGCCTGGTTGGCAACACTAGACTTAAAAGAAGCATACCTGCACATCCCTATCAGGGAGTCTTGCAGAAAATACCTATGCTTCAAAGCAGGTTACATGCACTATCAGTTCTCTGCAGTGCCCTTTGGCTTATCTACTGAGCCCAGGGTATTCACAAAGTGCCTAGCTCCAGTCATTGCATTCTGCAGGCAAAGAAATATTCAAATATACCCATATCTGGACGATTGTCTAATTCAGGCAGAAAGCCAGGACATACTTTTGAATCATCTAGCCTTTGTTCAAAGGGTACTCACTTGTCTGGGGTACACCATAAACGAAAATAAATCACAACTGGTACCCTGTCAACAAATTATATTCCTGGGAGCAAGCTTGAATGCAACTTTCCAGATGGTTTTCCTCACGCCAGAGAAACTGATTCATTTCACAAGTGGCCACAAAAACCCAGTTATCTGCAAAGCAAATACTGCAAGCCTTGGGGTTTATGGCCTCCTGCATTCTTCTAATTCCATATGCAAGGCTGCATATGAGGAAACTGCAATTGTATCTCAAAAGCCTATGGTGTCAACATTCACAGGATCTAGAGGCAATGATTCCTATCATAACTTGCCTATGCCTAGAGTTCCTTTGGTGGGCAGAGGCCTGCCACCAAAACAGGGGACTACCATTCACACTACCCGCTGCCACCCAAACATTAACAACAGGTGCATCAGACTATGCATGGGGGTCCCACCTGGCAGGGAAGTGCATTCAAGCAAATGGAACCCAAGTCAAATGCACCTGCATATCAATCAAAAAGAAATGTTAGCTGTACAGAATGCTCTGAAGCCTTCAAGGACCACATTGTTCCAGGACAATTAATGATAAAGACGGATAACACCACTGTTATGTGGTACATAAACAAGCAGGGGGGGGTACACATTCTTACCCCCTCTGCAGACTAGCCATGGCATTGTGGGACACAGCCCTGAGTTATCAGGTGCATTTACAAGCTCAGTTCCTGCCAGGAAAACTAAATACACTGGCAGACGAACTAAGCAGGAACCTCATGGGCCCACATGAGTGGAAACTGGAACTAAGGATTTTCAACATGTTGGCAAGCAAATGGGGGAGCCCAGATATAGACCTGTTTGCCTCCCCCCAAAACTATCAATTGGACAAATTCTGCACAAGGACTCCCCACAAATAGGCTTGGAAAGTGGATGCTCTGTCCTTCAGATGGAAAAACCTATCAGTTTATGCCTTTCCTCATCTGCCTCTGCCCTCCAAAGTACTACTAAAGATCAAACAAGACAAACCAAGGACGATTTTGATTGCACCAGACTGGCCACACCAACACTGGTACCCCCTCTTGCGCAGTGTGTCACGGTGGGCCCCATGGCACCTGCCCCAGACTCCTACTCTATTGTCTCAGCAGGAGAACCAAATTCTGCATCCTCAACTTTAAACACTGAATCTAACAGCCTGGCTAATTACATAATTTCTCCTTTACCATCCCTCAGTAAACCAGTGATATATATCATTTTAGAGGCAAGGAGGCCTAGTACCAGAAAGTCTTACGCTGAAAAATGGAAAAGATTATGTGCCTGGAACCAATCTTAAGGGATGAGCACAACAGTGCCCAATTTACCTCAGATCTTACAATACTTAATTGAGATGCTTCATAAGGGCCTGTCTTTCTCCTCCATCAAAATTCATGCCTCAGCCATTGCAGCTCATTATAGCACAGAACCACCCCTCTTCTCTCATCCACTGCTTAAGCAGTTCCTCAGAGGGGCCAAAAATCTACGACCACCCAGGAGAGCTTCAACTCCAGCCTGGGACCTCAACTTTGTATTGGAAAAGCTCACCCTTCCTCCTTTCGAGCCAGCTGCCACTGCCGACTTAAAATTCCTTTCTTGGAAAACAGCTTTCCTTTTAGCAATCACTTCAGCAAGAAGGGTATCTGAATTACAGGCCCTCATGGCAGTGGAGCCTTTCATCATCTTCCATGCAGACAGGGTGTCCCTCAGGACCAATCCCTCCTTCATGCCCAAGGTGGTATCCAGTGTGGCCCTTAATCAGGCCATACATTTGCCAACCTTCTTTTCTAATCCACAGAACAAAGGGTAACGGATTCTGCACCCCTTAGACATGCACGGACAACTTAGATTCTACTTGGACAGAACTAAACCTCAAAGGAAATCTGATCAACTGCTGGTGGCGTTTGCTGCAGGGACAGAGTGGAAGGCTGTTTCAAAGCAAACCATTTACAAATGGATAGGCCATTGCATTCTTTTTTGCTACAAACACCATGGAAAACCTATCCCACAGGAGATCAGACCCCACTCTACCAGGGCTGCATCTACCTCTACAGCCTTTCTCAGAGGCTTCCCTACCAGGGGCATCCTAGAAGCTGCTACATGGAGTTCTGTACATACTTTCACCAAGCATTGCCATCTGCCAATTTTCTCTAAATCCGGAGCTGGTTTTTCCACTGCAGTCTTGCAGGACCTTTTAGTTGGTCCTAATTCTATTTAAATTCCTCCTCCCAAACACAAAGAACATGGTACAGTTGTGTACACTTAGCATAAATGTAGATGTTCGAGTGTATTCACTGTTGCAGTCCTGGTTACCCTCCCTCCAGCCCCCTTCTTTTTCTTTTTTGGATATACCTCTACTTTCCTTTACTATCTTCAAAAGCTTTTTGGTGTATTTGCTTTTTTGTTGGAGGTATAACCGTGTATATTTATAGATTTAATTGCTTCCCATTAAGAGGGCACCTGACATCTGGGGCAAGAAAAACTGATGTAATGGCATCGGCTGCATGTTTTACACCCCTGATGACCTGACGTCATGGAAGAAGGGACAGCAACCGACGCAGGACCCAAGACTTTGTTAATCAGGCCGACTGAGGGCTGCTGCAAGCAGATAACCTAAAAGTGATGACTGCAACAGTGAATACCCTCGAACATCTACATTTATGGTAAGTGTGCACAACTGTGCTTTCTGTTGTTATCACGTCTGACCTCCTTACAGACCCATGAAAAATATAATAATAAGCAATAGTGTTGAAAATACAATGAAAAGGACCACAGCTTGAGAGCACAGAGATCCGCGTCTGGACGCTGAAGCAGCAACAGAGATTTGAGGTGCTCGGGTGGGTGTAGTGTATTATGGGTAAGAGGGAGGAGCTCCAGAGTCAGATCCAAGTCTGGAGAGTGTGGCCGGGCTGGATCCAAGACCCAGTCGTGAGGAGGAATGAAGATATACAACACAGATGCCAAGTTACGGTAAGAAATGACTTTCTATTCCTCCTCTTCCTTGTTTCAAGAAGGAATTTAACTGGTGGATCCAGCAGTTGTCTCTAAATCCAGGGCTCCATTTTCATTCCCCTCTTTCCTCTCAGGAACTGTTCACAGATATTTCAGACATGGGATGGGGAGCAGTTTTTGTCTCCCTAGAAGTGCAGGGGATGTGGTTTCCTCTGCAACAGAAAGAGCACATCAATATCAAAGCGATGAGAGCTCTTCTGCTGGGACTTCAGGCTTTTCATCCTCTTTTCTCCCAGGACCTCTCAAGATATTTACAGACAATAAATACCACAGTGATGTGGTATGTAAACAAATAGGGGGAGACAAGATCTTCTCTTCTTTGCCGGTTGGCACTTCTAGTGTGGGATCTTGCTGTCTAGTTTCAAGTGACTCTTCAGGCAGTTTACTTTTTCTAAGGTCAAAACATTGTGGCAGATACACTGAGCAGGTTCTTAACTCAATTCCATGAATGGATGCTTCACAAGGATGTGTTTCTGGAAATTGTCCACCAATGGGGTAGTCCTCATATAGCTGTATTTGCCTCCCCTCTGAACAGATAACTTCCTTTATTTTGTGCCAGAGTCCCAGGTTCTCTGGTTTGAAAGGTGGACGCCCTATCTTTTTCTTGAAAGGGGATGTTTCTTTATGCTTCCCCTCTCAACGAAATTCAATGAGATTCTCCCAAAATCTTGTTGGTGACTCCCTTTTGGCCGAGATAGCATTGGTTCCCTCTCTTTCTGCATTTAGCCAAGGGCAGTCATCACAAGTTACCTCACAGGGTGGACCTACTCACACAAGACAAGGGTTTTTTCATCCATCCCCACCTTTTCACTCTTCAACTGACACTGGGTGATCGGATTTTGATTCCACATAGGTATGATTATTTTCTGAGGACGTGCCTAGGATCCTGCAGGAGGCCAGGAAACCCAATACTAGGCAATCCTACTTATCCAAATGGAAGAGGTTTTATGTTTGGTGTCATTCTTGTAACCTGAATACACTTTCTGTGGACGTTCCTTTGGTTGTCTCTTCTCTGTGTGAATTACTCAGTGCTTGGTTGTTTTATTCTTCTGTTTAGGCCCAATTATCAGCGATCTTTGCTTGTCTGCCTTTATCCCCTCCTTTAGCTTGTATATTTGAGGCTAAACAGTTCCTAAAAGTTGTCCTTCATATTAGGCCTCACAGGAAGCTTGTTCTTCCTTCTTGGATCTTAATTTTGTTTTGGAAAAATTGACTCAGGCTCCTTTTGAGCCTGCAGTTTTAGCTTCCTTACAGCATTGCTCTTGGAAGACTGTACTTTTGTTAGCCCTCACTTCTGCCATATGAGTGTATGAACTTCAAGCCCATATGGCTTGTCCTCCTTTTTTTGATGTTTCATAAGGATAGGGTGTCCTTGTATACTAATCCTTCTTTTATGCCCAGGGTGGTAAATGAGTTATCCCTTAATCAGTCTATTCATTTGCCCACTTTCTCCCTTCTCCACAATCTGACAGTGAGAAGAGGTGTTGCATGTGTTGGATGTGCATAGACAATTCAGATTTTATTTGGTTAAGACTAAGACTGTTAGGAAATCTGATCAGCTCTTGGTTTCCTTTCATCCTAGGTCCTTAGGATTATCTGTAAACATGCAAACTATCTCTTCTTGGATCTCAAAAGCTATTTTTTTTGTTATTCCTTCATGGTAAGAGCCTTCCTTATTCTCTTAAGTGTCATTTTACTAGGGCTGTGGCTTCTTCTGATGCTTTTTTCAAGGGTATGGATACTAACTATTCTTGAGGCAGCTACCTGGACTTATGTGCATAAATTTACCAAGCAGTACAAGTTAGATGGAATCTCCAAAGCTAGAGCTGGTTTTGCTTGGACCATCCTTCATGGCTTGCTGGAGGGCTCTGCTGGTCCTTCCTCCTCGCAAGTTTCTTCCTGAGCTTTGGCACTCTCCCTAATGTAATGAATACTGCAAGAGTGAAATGGAAAAACGTAGTACTTACATAATGCTAGATGTCCTTCCCTTAACTGTTGCAGTATTCACTCCCTCCCTCCTCCCCCTGGTCCATTTGCCATCTGGATGTGCTGGTTACCTTGTTCTTTTCCTTGGAATGATGTTCCTACTGGGGCTCGCAGTTCTGAGGATGGTTCATCCAGACTTCATCTTTATGCCTTACACCACGCAAGGAGCATACGCGTGATGTACTGCATACCTTAAAGCAACCTAAAGGCTTTGGTATATTGGCCGGATGTCGGGCCGCCCTTGACAGGGGATCCGTAATGTTATGAATACTGCAACAGTGAAGAGAAGGACATCTACCATTATGGTAAGATTCTGCACAACTGTACTTTCATGTGAAATGCAAAACATGTTGATAAGATGATGATTAACATTCTAGTTATGAACTGTCCATTTGAACATTACAGTCCCTTTACTTTTGTGACAGACCACTTAACTGTATATGCACATTGCCAGAGAGATTCTGCCATTGTCAGCAAAGTCCTGTACCAGGTGACTTAATCTGGTTGGCGTTGCACTTCTTGTCAGCTGATTCCATGCCAGACGGTCACACAAGGCCCACTTCCTTCATCTGTGTTGTTTGTGTGCTTAAGGTACACCATCTTGTAGATATCTTCTTTAAAAAAAAAATTGTCCTCATTTCCCCAAGACATGCATGCAACAGAAAGCTTATCTGTCTTCTGTAATGCAAAAGCTTGCAGGCCTCTAACACTCTGAAACATCACTTATTTTTTGTAAGTTCTGAATTTTTGCATCAAATGTAATATTCCTCAGTTTTAGGGACAGTTTCTCTAGATACTGATATTGATAGAGTAGAAAGTTTGACTTTCCCTAATTTAAAGTATACAGGTTACTTCAGTGGTATGACTGGGCCACATTGTAGTACCACCCAGTAAAAACTAGGTATGTGACTCAGTCTTTGCACTGGTCTCAGAGCTGGACTTGAGTAATTTATAAAGGGTAAGAAGTTTGACTGTTTATTTATTTATTTATTTACATTGGTTGACTGGGAGTGTCCGACTGGACGTAGGTCCATTTTCAGCGGAGGCCCAGGGAGAAAAGCTCCACAGTTAAAATAGACAGTAGTTACATTGGATTACATAGCGATTAGCAATTTGATTAACATAGCAATTAATTACAAACATGTTTACAGATGAAGAACATAGTACATCCGAAGACAACTAGAATCTTTATCTGTGAAGTACATAACAGACATTAACAAATGTTACAATAAGAAGTTCCTGCTGTATAAGTACTAGGCTTATGAGCATCTGAGCTTGCTATAATCAAGGTAGTTAGTGGGGTGGAATGAAAGGTAGTGGTTGGATGGGGTGGGTGATATTAGAGTGGGAGTTGCAAGGGTACAGCCAGCATGTTTTTAGGTGCGCTTTTAGTAAAGTTTTGAAGTGGGTGCATGATGGTACGGAGGTAATTGTGGGTGGGAGGGAGTTCCATAATTTGGCTATGGCGCAAGAGAATAGTGCTTCACCAGCAGAGTTATTGGCTTTAGTGATCTGCAAGTGATTTTTGTTGCTGGATCTTAGTGGTCTGGTGGTGTGATAGGGTTGGAGTAGATTCTGGAGGGATGGGACATTTAGTGGATGGTTTACTAGTTTGGTGCTACCAGTACTATGGTGCTTCCTTTTCTAAAAAAAGAAAACAAAGACTTTTTTGTTTAGCATTTGATAACCAGATGAGTAAGCTAGTCTAAGAATCTTTTTTGGCAACAACCTGGACCATCTGGCCAAAATATTGTAAGTCATAGTGACAGACAGCTGAATACATGTCTTTAAACAAGAGATTATAGTAGATATTTGTAAAATGAAGGTATGAAATATGTTTGCATCTCTAATACAGTTATGAAAAGGTTTTGTGACATTCAGTAGGCAAACAGAAGTCAGTTATAAACTGCTGTATGTTGAGTAAAACCAAAAAATAAGTGGTTAAGGTAAACTACTATATGTGTTGAAGCATATAGCAGCTTTTAGCATGTGTTTGAAGTGCAGTTGTTATAATGGAACTGCTAACTCTTGTCTTTTCTTTATTTTATTTTTTGGACCTTGACTTGCCAAGTGACTGCCTAAGGTCGTAGTGCTCTATTTTATTAACTTTTCTCCCTCCCCAAAATGTTGTCCAACCATAAAGTTGGTATATATATATATATATATATATATATATATATATATATATATATATATATATATATAAGTTCTGGGAGATGTAGGGTGCCCCCTTCATAAAAAAAATATATATATATATATATATATATATATATATATATATATATATATATATATATATATATATGGTACTTGCATATTATCGCAACCAGATATTCGCGATTGTGAAATGCTGAAATGCGCATACCACCAAAGATAGGAGTGCCTGAAACAATTGAAACTGTGTTTGTAAATGTTTCCTACTGGCAAGAGACATTACATTGCTTTTAGGAGTAAGAGAAAGAGTGTGTCCCTCTTTTCCATGCATTACACATGCATGCTACAGTTTTCATGGCTGCTATCATACTCTCATTTGGATTGTAGCGACCAGGGGAGCAGTTTGTGCAAACTGTGTAGTTACTCATTCCACTATTTGAAATGCCAAGATTAAGTAACCTAACTTGGACCTCGGGTGTGACCCTGAAAGACAGTTGTTAGTTGAGTCCTCCTGGGCAGACTTGGCAAGATCCTGTGGGAAACAGAACTATTCACAGAGACAGCCTGCAAACGAGGTAAGCCTGACTGCTACTATTAACCACTGCCAGGGGTAGAAACTCCTTTATACGTGGAACTGATGGAAAATTCAGCTCTAGTGATATTATCACCAGTGTAGTAAGTAAAGTAAATTATTCATGTAAAAGGACTAAACGTTGAAATGTGTTTGCCTGAAAATTACCCAAAAGCACACAGGGCAGATTTGACAAGATCCTTTGGAAAATAGAAGAGCCATTCAGAAAGAGGAAGTAAACAAAGGAGTTATGCCTACTCAGTGGAAGTAATTAAGGTAAGCCCCACTCCCAGCATCACACACTTTCTACATTAATCATACAAGCACACACATTATAGCACATTTCTACAACAGTAATGACCATATTTCAGGATCATTAACCAACCGCTATTGCTGTTCAAAATATGGTTGTGATAATACGCACGTACTGAATATATATATATATATATATATATATATATATATATATATATATATATATATATATATATATATATATATATATATATATATATATATTATAGCTATGTTGTTACTTTATAATCCGTGTCTTTCACTGTATTAAATTCGTACTGTTGAGATGTTATAAATTGATGTCAGATGTTCATCGTGTTTCACTGTTGCAGTCATTACACTTGGGTTATCCTGCTGGCAGGCTACCCGCAGTCGGTCTGAATTCCAAAGTCCTGGTCCGGCGTCGGTTGCTGCCACCTCTTCCCTGACGTCAGTGCGGCAGGGTATAAAAGATGCAGCCAACGCCATTTTCTTCAGTCTTTCTTGCCGCGCGGTGCCCGAAGCAAAAGTAGTTTGCAAGTGCCGGTCGGCCGACTCCTGAGATTTTCGAAATTGAATTTCAGATCCGAAGTCTTCAATAAAGCTAAGTACCCCATTGGGGAAACTTTTTCTTGCTCCAGACCGATGTCAGTAAAAGTTAACAATTGTATTTCTTGTGGGAAGCAAATTGGCAAATAATCACCCAGGACAAATGGGTACTGAATATTGTTTCTCAGGGTTACAGGTTCCACTTTCACACCCTGCCAAGGCCAAAAGGTATGCCAGACCTGCCACGCAATCATTGGGCAGAGGCACAAAAACAAATTTCTGCTCTCATGGACTTGAGGGCTATTCAAAAAGTACCACAGCAAGAGCAGGGGCAAGGATTTTACTCAAGACTTTTCTTGGTACCCAGAAAGGACAAAGCTTGGAGACCAGTACTGGACCTGTCTACTCTAAATACTTTCCTGGACGTTCCAAAATTCAAGATGTTGACACTGCAGCAACTTCTACCCATGCTGGACAAGAAGGCTTGGCTAGTCACTTTGGACCTCAAAGAGGCATACCTGCATGTCCCAGTCAGACAATCTTGCAGAAGATACCTCAGATTCATAGCTGGCTCAATGCATTACCAATTCTCTGCACTGCCCTTTGGCTTTTCTACTGCGTCCAGGGTCTTCACAAAATGCCTGGCACCAGTAATTGCATTCTGCAGACAAAAAGGAATTCAGATATATCCCTACTTGGACGACTGCCTTATTCAAGCAGAGAGCAAGGACATTCTACTAAAGCATCTGGTGTTTGTAAAAAGATTACTAATTTGCCTAGGGTACACAGTAAATAAAAATAAATCAAAATTAGTGCCCTCTCAAGAGATAATATTCCTGGGTGCAAGCTTAAATGCAACTGCCCAGATGGCTTATCTCACGCCAGACAAGCAAAGGCAACTGACTCATTACTTTCAAATGATGGCAACAAAAACCCATCTCCCTGCAAGAAAAATTCTGCAGGCTTTGGGCTTCATGGCATCCTGCATCCTGCTAATTCCATATGCAAGACTGCATATGAGGAAGCTACAATGGTATCTAAAAAGTGTTTGGACTCAACATTGACACAGTCTGGAAACAAGAATTACTCTCATTCCCTGCCTGCAACAAGAGTTTCGATGGTGGGCACTGGCCTGTCACCACAACAAGGGACAGCCTTTCACTTTACCCACAGCCAGGCAGTCACTAACAACAGATGCATTGGATTATGCCTGGGGAGCACACATGGCGGGAAAATGTATACAGGGCACGTCGCCCACAGAACAAATGCATCTTCATATCAATCAAAAAGAGATGCTAGCTGTACAGAATGCCCTGACAGCCTTCAAGGATCTACTACATCCAGGATAACTATTGGTAAAGACGGACAATACTACAGTCATGTGGTACATAAACAAGCAAGGGGACACACATTCCTTCCCCCTCTGCAGGCAAGCCATGACTTTGTGGAGCACAGCACTGACCTATCAAGTACATCTGCAGGCACAATTCCTGCCAGGAAAGGAAAATACTCTGGCAGACGAACTAAGCAGAAACCTCTAGACCCTCACAAGTGGAAACTAGATCCACAAGTCTTCAGCATGATAACAAAGAAATGGGGATGCCCAGACATAGATCTATTTGCCTCCCCTCACAACTGTCAACTACAGAGATTCTGCACAAGGACTTATCACTCACAGGCATGGAAGGTGGATGCTCTATCATTCAGCTGGAAAACCCTAACTGTTTATGCCTTTCCACCACTGCCTCTCCTACCCAGGGTACTCCTAAAAGTCAGACAAGAGAAGCCAAAAATGATTCTGATTGCCCCAGACTGGCCACGCCAGCACTGGTACCCAATCCTAAAGAGCTTGTCTCAAGGGCCAGCCTGGATTTTACCACAAATTCCTCATCTTCTGACCCAACAAAATAAACAGATCCTGCACAGCCAACTCAGAACCTTAAATCTGGCTGCATGGCGAATAATATAGCCACTCAGAACACACCTCTCTCTAAAGCAGTTATGGATGTCATTTTGGAAGCCAGGAGGCCCAGCACAACGAAATCTTATGCAGAAAAATGGAAGAGATTCTGTGCTTGGAACCAGGCACAAGGACTTGAACCGCTTGTTCCAAATATTCCTCGGATTTCACAATACTTAACTGAGATGCTGGACAAAGGCCTATCTTTCTCATCAATTAGGATCCATGCCTCTGCCATTTCATCTCATTACAATGAGGAACCTCCTATTTTCTCTCATCCACTGCTAAGACAGTACCTCAGAGGGGCAAAAAACATAAGACCCCCAAGGAGAGCACCGACACTTACATGAGACCTCAACTTTGTCTTGGAAAAGCTCACACTGCCTCCTTTTGAGCCAGCCAGTACAGCTGAGATAAAATTCTTATTATGGAAAACTGCTCTGCGAGTCTCAGAGTTACAGGCATTAATGGCAGTGGAACCTTTTATCATTTTTCATCTGGACAGGGTTTCTCTAAGGACAAACCCAACATTTATGCCAAAGGTAGTATCCAGTGTGGCTCTTAACCAAACCATTCATTTGCCAACTTTTTATCCAAATCCCCAGAATAAAGGGGAGAGACTTCTGCATTCTTTGGACATACACAGGCAGCTACACTTTTACTCGGACAAAACAAGAGCTTTCAGAAAAACTGAGCAACTTTTTGTGGCGTACGCTGCAGGATCACAAGGCAAGGCTATTTCAAAGCAGACTATTTCAAAATGGATAGGGCACTGCATTTGTTTCTGCTATGCACAGCATGGCAAATCAGTGCCTAAGAATATTAGGCCACATTCTACCAGGGCAGCAGCCACATCAGCAGCCTTTTTCAGAGGAGTACCAACCAAGGAAATTTTGGAGGCTGCAACTTGGAGTTCAGTGCACACTTTTACCAAGCACTACCACTTACCTCTTTACTCTAAATCCAGAGCAGGCTTTGCCACTGCAGTTCTGCAGGGCCTCATAGCCACTCCTAATCCTATTTAGACCCAGCCGCCCTACCTCAGCTTTGGGATTCAACCTAAGTGTAATGACTGCAACAGTGAAACACGATGAACATAGTACAGTTGTGTACCTAACATAAATGTTGATGTTCGAATGTATTCACTGTTGCAGTCCGGGTTACCCTCCCACCATCCCCCTTTCTTTCCTGGGACTTATCTGTACTTCTCTATTCTATACAACCTATGTGATGTATTTGCTTGTAGAGGAAGGTAATGTTTATGTTAGTGCATGCATTTTTATTTGCAAAATTTTTAGCCTGCCCTTTTGGGGGCACCTGACATCTGGGGCAAGAAAAACTGAAGAAAATGGCATCGGCTGCATCTTTTATACCCCTGGCGCACTGACGTCAGGGAAGAGGCGACAGCAACTGACACTGGACCAGGACTTTGGAATTCAGGCTGACTGCAGGTAGCCTGCCAGCAGGATAACCCCAAGTGTAATGACTGCAACAGTGAATACACTCGAACATCTACATTTATGGTAGGTACACAACTGTACTTTTCTCATGGTAGAACTGTAGGGCTATATGCAGTGTATACAAAGATGTATACTAGGCTGGTGAAACAAGGTACATAATGTACTACATTTATACAGGGAAAATTTGTTAGATGAGCTTTTGCTTAAATTAAGCTGAAGCATTGATTTGGATTGACAGTATTTAACTAGGGTCTGTAAAACATGTACGTGTGTATTTTGCCTTATGTATTTTTTAAGCTGTTCTCTGAATGGCTGTAAGTTATTTATTTATATTTATTGCTAGGTAATAGGCGTGTGTATTTGTTATGGAATAGAAAGGCATCTAGTTTCTAACTGTAGCCCTTAACTGATGACAACTGCAGTTATACAAGTCTAGCTAGTAATGTCTGCCATTTTATCCTGCCAATTATTGTAGGATGGTTGCCCTTTCTCTGGGGTTGCAAGAAATGTAGGCAACGCCAATTAGTTGGAAGTTTGATCAGGGGCCCCTTCTGATATATGATCACTAATAGTTTGAATTTTGGCAAAAAAAATCCCGTGAAATGTGCAGAACTCTGCTGCTAGTAGAATTCTTATGTTTTCTTTGAAATTTTTTTAACTGATTCAGAAATGTATCTGAGTTATTTTATTTAATTGTACTGAGGTGGTGGTGCTGCGGTAGCGTTGTCTCCTCACAGTAAGATGTTGTCCTGTTCAATTCTCAGCTAGATCGTCTTCTGTGTGGGGACATGCATGAATGGGCGAACCTTCGTTGTAGGTTGTGCGTCAGGGCCGGCAACTCGGCACGTAAAAATCTACTGCCAATCATTAGCGGACCAGAGTTCCGCTGTGGCGACCCCTAACCGGGAAAAGCAAAAAGACACAACAACAACAGTGGCTGATGGCCAGTGAACAATAACAGTATTCTTTATGTACTCAACAGAGGATTGCTGTTAAGTTATTTCCCTGTAGAATAGAGAAATTGTTTTTAATGTGTCTTTACTGGTTAATAAATAGTGTGTACTGAATGTAAAAGTAAATATCCTTCATTGATCACTGTTGCACATCAGAAATACCCTACCAAGGATATTATACATCCAGCCAGCATATTAAAGACTGGGCAGCTTCGTGTTGCACCACATATCTGACCTATGCCTCAAGCACGAGATTACTGAGAAGGGCGTATTCAAGGGACGTACACGCACGAATGTTACCAGAACTTTTTTTGCTGCCAGCCAGAACAGTGAGATCTCATTTTTGCTTCAGTCTTTTAGCTGTATAGCCTGTCCGTTTGTATTGTGAGTGGGCAGATAAGTATCCCTGCTGGGGAACCTTCTTGTTTCCTTTAACTTTTGACAGAAAATTTTGTTTTTCATGTCAGCTAAGAAAGGTAAATGTGATACCATATAAAGACATACATGCAAAGTGTTTATTCTGTTTAGGATCTTGTCACAGCTACAGAGCGCTCTATTTGTAAGTCCTTTGTTCCTAGCATTTTAAGAACTCGCTGAGATGTTCATCGTGTTACCCTGCTGCAGTCATCACACTTGGGTTATCCTGCCATCAGGCAGTCCCGCAGTCGGCCCGAATTCCAAAGTCTTGGTCCGGCGTCGGTTGCTGTCGCTTCTTCCCTGACGTCAGTGTGCCAGGGGTATATAACAGGCATCCGACGCCATTTTCTTCAGTCTTTCTTGCCGCGCGGTGCCCAAAGCAGAAGCAGTTCGCAAGTGCCGGTCGGCCGACACCTGAGATTTTCGATTTGAATTTCAGTCTGAAAGTTTCAATAAAGCTAAGTACCCCATTGGGGAACCTCTTCTTGCCTCAGTCCGATGTCAGAAAAATTTACCAATTGCATTTCTTGTGGGAAGCAAATACCTCATAAGGACTTCCATTCCTATTGTATTCCTTGCCTAGGCCCAGGTTGTCGGTTTTGCGCTAGGTTTAATAAACGAACTATCAAACGCCGTTTTGACTTCACACGGCATTACTTTTTCAGGAAATTTAATTATATCATGTCGTCGGAGCAGCCGACGACCGCCATACATAAAAAATGCAAGGATAAGGACAGGCAGCCTAGGAACTAGCCAGACTCAGAGGCCTCAGCTGGGCCTGTCGCTGGTTCTCCGGTTTTCAGTGAGGCGCCTACGCAGCCCCTGACGACTGCGGAACTGGAACCCCAGACAGCTGCGGATTCCCAAGCGGAGCCTACTAGGCTGACGCAGCTATCTACCGACACCGGAGCAGAAGTAGACACCGGTGCAGTGGAAACACCTTCGGTTGCAGAAGGTGTCTTCAGACCGACTACACTCACCATTAAATCTTATGCCAAGCTTAAAACTCCTTTAAAACCTAAGAAAACTGTACATCAGTCTACAGTTCAAGGCCCCATGCCTAAGAAACAGATGCTTAAGATGGCTGAAGATTTGATTACCCTTATCAGGGGTTCCCATCCCCCTCCTGATAAAAGACCAAGTCAAGAGGAGGATTATGCATCCTTTGACCAGGTTTCACTCTCCTCAGATTCCTCTGAGGAACAGGATTACACTTTTCCACCTTATGAAGACTCTGATGCTGAAGACACTCTATTCCCTCACCATCTCCCCCTGAAGACTACTCCTTTGGGGAAACTTTACATACCATGAGGGAACATTTCCACTGGGGAGGCCAGGATTACTCAGATTCTAAGGAAAAGGCTCCAAGAGCTCCTTTTACTACCCCAGCACAGACCTCTTGCTATCCCTCCTGTTTTAGATATTGTGGATGATGTTTTCTTGGAGTCTAGTTTAAATTCAGACTCTGTACCTCCTGCTCCAGCCAAACCAGACAGATACTACAGAGTACCTGACTCACACAAATTCCTTTATAAAAGCCCTGTAGCTGACCCAGAAACAATTTCCCAGGGTCCTAAGGGAGCAAAAGCTTCTATGGCTAAAAATCCTATGCCCTCTGAAAGGGATTCCAGAGCCCTAGACAGATGGGGAAAGAAAATATACACCTCGGCAACTCTGGCTATGAGAGCATTAAATTGCCAATTTCACATGTTGAAATATCAGCAATTCCTAATGTCTCAGTTTAAACAAAAAATGAGCACACATTCAGAACAGTCTGAATTCAAGGAAATGCAGGATCAGTTGCATGCAGCTGAACAGGTGGGCAAACATACTTTACAATGCGGATTTGATTCATTGGAAGCTTCCTGTAGAGCAGCTGTTACTGGCTCTGTCATACGTAGACATGCTTGGTTAAAAGAACAAACCCTCCCTGACCATGTTAAAGCAAAATTATTGGATGCACCTTTACAGCAGGATGTACTATTTGGTGTCAAAGCAGAAGAGGTTTTAAAGAAAATGCAGGATAAGGCAAAGTCTATGCAAACGGTCAAGGATTTTTTGCAGGTACAACCCCCTCGTTTCAGCAGAAATTGGCCAACAAAAAACTGGTCCTTTCCAGCTTCAGACAGATCACAGAGGGGCAAATACAGACGCCCAAGGGGCAGAGGTCAGTCACAGGGCCCTTACAAACCTCGCCAATGGGGTTCTGCTACCCAGAAAAGAGGAGAAGACAGGCCCCAAGCTAGCAGAAGACAAGCACAATGACTCTATCCTCAAACTACCAAGCAAATCTCTCCTGGCAGCTCCCTTGGGAGGAAAACTAGCATTTTTGCAGACAACTGGCACATCATCACAAAAGACAAATGGGTTCTAAACATTGTCTCTCAAGGATACAGATTCCACTTTCATACCTTATCAAGGATCAAAGGAATGCCAAACCTGCCAGCAAATCAATGGGCAGAGGCACAAAAACAAATTACAGCTCTCATGGACATGAGAGCCATTCAACCGGTACCTACACAGGAGCAAGGACAAGGATTTTACTCAAGACTCTTCCTAGTCCTAAGAAAGGACAAAGCATAGAGACCCGTTCTGGATCTTTCAATTCTGAACACCTATCTGCAAGTACCAAAATTCAAGATGCTAACACTACAACAGCTTCTTCCCATGCTGGGCAAGAATGCTTGGCTAGTCACTTTGGACCTCAAGGAGGCATACCTGCATGTCCCTATCAGACAAAATTGCAGAAGATACCTCCGCTTCATTGCAGGTTCAACACATTATCAATTCTCTGCACTGCCCTTTGGCTTATCTACTGCGCCCAGGGTCTTCACAAAATGCCTGGCACCAGTAATTGCATACTGCAGACAAAGAGGAATTCAAATATACCCATACCTGGATGACTGCCTTATTCAAGCAGAAAGCAAGGACATTTTTTTAAAGCATCTGGCATTTGTCAAACACCTTCTAAGTTGCCTAGGGTACATAGTAAACGAAAAGAAATCAAAACTAGTGCCCTCACAAAACAAAATATTCCTGGGTGCCAGCTTGAATACAACGGCCCAGATAGCTTATCTCACGCCAGACAAACGACAGCTGATTCAATATTTCAAAATAATGGCAACAAAGACCCAACTCCCTGCAAGAAAAATTCTGCAGGCCTTGGGATTCATGGCATCTTGCATAGTACTAACACCATTTGCAAAACTGCATATGAGGAAATTACAGTGGTACCTGAAAAGTGTATGGACTGAGCACAGCCACAGTTTGGAAACAATGATACCACTCATTGTCTGCCTTCAACAGGAGTTTCTATGGTGGGCACAGGCATGTCACCTCAACAAGGGATTAGCCTTTCACCTTACCCACAGCCAGGCAAACTATGACAACAGATGCATCGGACTATGCCTGGGGAGCACACATGGCAGGGCAGTGCATTCAGGGCAAATGGACTTCAGATCAGAGGCATCTGCATATCAATCAAAAAGAAATGCTAGCAGTACAGAATGTCCTAACAGCTTTCAAGGACCTTCTACACCCAGGACAACTAATAATAAAGATGGACAATACCACAGTAATGTGGTACATAAACAAGCAAGGGGGCACACATTCCTACCCTCTATGCAGGCAAGCAATGACCTTGTGGAACACTGCACTGTCTTACCAGGTTCAATTACAACCACAATTCCTGCCAGGAAAGAAAAACATATTGGCAGATGACCTAAGCAGAAACATCATGGATCTACACGAATGGAAACTAGATCCACAAGTATTTACAGTGATAGCTCAAAAATGGGGATGCCCAGACATAGATCTGTTTGCAAGCCCCCACAACCACCAACTTCAAAACTTTTGCACAAGGACCTTCCATCCATTAGCTTGGAAAGTGGGCGCCCTCTCATTCAGTTGGAAAACATTAACAGTGTATGCCTTCCCTCCACTGCCTCTTCTAGCAAAGGTACTGCTGAAAGTGAGATTAGAGAGGCCACAAGTGATACTCATTGCACCAGACTGGCCACGCCAGCATTGGTATCCAATTTTAAGGAACATGGCCCACGGCCCACCATGGATTTTGCCACAAATTCCTCACCTGCTCACCCAGCGAGACAATCAGATTCTACACAGCCAGCTCAAGACTTTAAACCTGGCTGCATGGCAAATTACCTAAACAACCAGCCAACACCTTTATCCAAAGCTGTTATGGATGTCATTCTGGTGGCCTGGAGGCCCAGCACCAGGAAATCCTATTCAGACAAATGGAAAAGATTTTACGCCTGGAACCAGGCTAAAGGCCTAAATCCCCTTGTTCCAAATATCCCTCAGATTCTACAATATTTAACTGAGATGTTACCCAAAGGACTCTCTTTTTCATCTATTAAGATCCACGCCTCAGCAATTTCAGCTCATTACAGCATGGATCCTCCTCCTCTATTCTCACATCCACTCCTAAGACAGTACCTCAGAGGGGCTAAGAACTTAAGACCGCCAAGGAGAGCTCCAAAACCTACTTGGGATCTCAACTTTGTTCTGGAAAAGCTTACACTGCCGCCCTTTGAACCAGCTTTTTCAGCTGATTTAAAATTTCTTTCATGGAAAACTGCCGTACTACTAGCAATAACCACAGCTAGAAGAGTCTCAGAGCTACAGGCACTAATGGCAGTGGAGCCCTTTCCTCATTTTTCAAGACAGAGCCTCTCTATGAACTTACCCTTCCTTTATGCCAAAGGTGGTATCCAGTGTGACCCTAAACCAAACCATTCACTTGCCCACCTTCTTCCCAAATCCCCAGAACAAAGGAGAAAGACTCCTGCACTCTTTGGACATTCACAGGCAATTACGTTACTACTTGGATAAAACTAAGGCTGTCAGAAAAACTGACCAGCTCTTTGTAGCCTATGCTACAGGATCACAAGGAAACGCTATCTCAAAACAGACCATTTCTAAATGGATAGGGCATTGCATACGTTTCTGCTACTCACATCATGGGAAACCAGTACCTGCTAACATTAGGTCCCACTCCACCAGGGCTACAGCTACATCAGCAGCCTTTCTCAGGGGAGTGCCAACCAAGGATATTCTGGAAGCTGCAACTTGGAGTTCAGTGCACACCTTCACCAAACACTATCACCTACCTCTATACTCTTAAGACTAGAGCTGGTTTTGCCACTGCAGTTTTGCAGGGCCTTCTAGCTTCTTCTAACCCTGTTTGACTCCACCTCCCATCCTTAGCTTTGGGATTCAACCCAAGTGTGATGACTGCAGCAGGGTAACACAATGAACATAGTACAGTTTTGTACCTACCATAAATGTAGATGTTCGAGTGTTCACCCTGCTGCAGTCCAAGTTACCCTCCCTCCATCCCCTCTGAAACAGCTGAACTTATCTCTACCACTCTATCCTATACAATCTCTGTGGTGTATTTGCTTGTGCCTAAGGGTTATAGCTATATATATATATATATATATATATATATATATATATATATATATATATATATATAGATATATATATTTCGCCTACCTATTGGGGGCACCTGACATCTGGGGCAAGAAAAACTGAAGAAAATGGCGTCGGATGCCTCTTCTATACCCTTGGCGTACTGACGTCAGGGAAGAAGCGACAGCAACCGACGCCGGACCAAGACTTTGGAATTGGCTGATCATGGGACCGCCTGACGGCAGGATAACCCAAGTGTGATGACTGCAGCAGGGTGAACACTCGAACAGCTACATTTATGGTAGGTACAAAACTGTACTTTTCCCTTAACGTTTATTTAGAAAACCAGAGACTAAATGAGCTTGCACAGGGAAAGATGCATTCTAAACTGTCGCTGCCGTTGTACAAACCTCACTGGAGACCAATAAAGGCCCAGCATATAGGCATGCATGTTCCCCATGATCGATCAGACCAGTTTGAACATGAAAGGAGAACATTGGCTTGTTATCTCTGAGGGACCTGAGGACATACCACAAATCTTAGTCTAACATAAGTTCCTGGTACCCTTTATTATGTATATAAGGGATCATGTCCTCCCTGATATGTCTATGGTGATCATCCCAAAACAAAGGAAGCCAAAGACTACACTTATTTCTACCTGTGCTCCTTCAACTTTGCAGGATCCATGGAAGTAGTGGTATGACTTTTCTCAAGGGCTTTTTAAGGCAATTGTGTCTCTAAAGCCCCTCTTTTCTTCTCCCTCCCTTTCTCCTTTCCCTCATAAAAGCGGTAGGGACTCTTCTTCCTCCCAGATCTATTCTCCAGTGGGCTTCGAGTCAGAGGATACCATGTCTCCACACTCTCCCTTAGAGAGGAGCTTTCCTTTTTTTTGGGGGGGGGGGCACACTTTTGAAAACAATTCAGCATTTCCTGTAGGATGGAAAACAAGTGCCTGATGTGCAAAGGGTATGAGTTTGCAAGCTTTCTGCAATCCCTCCTGTGTCAGAAGTTTCGCAAGATAGCTTTGCCACAGCTTCTTTAAAACCTGAATCCCAACCTCCATTTCCTAAAAACATGATAGGTTTTGTAAAATCCCAGACCCACACAAGGTTCTTTACAAAGATCCATCAGTAATTTCTATAGAATCTTACAAACCAACCAAACTGGTTCCATCTTCTAACGCATTAATTAATAACAAAGTCAGTAGACCCATAGATGGATAGATATGGAAGGAAAGTGCACACGTCGTCTGTCAAGCCCATATGATTATTGTATATCTTTTATCTGTTCTGGGGGATGAGCAAGTTACTGTCACACATCTGTTATATTTGCTCAGTTCATCCACTCAGGTAGTAAACACTTTATTAAATGCAGTTATGATGCTGCTGATGTATCTTGTACGGCTGCTGACTTTTTTTTGTTTTTTTTTAAAGATGGCCCTGTTGGTTATTTGCCAGAATGCATCAAATCCAGACTTTTAGATGGCTCTTTGGCCCTGCTTCTACTTAAAATCTCTAAGAACCTTCAGGAAAGTGGTACAAGTTGGAAGGATTTTAAGCAGATATTTTTTTCCTGTCCCAACTTTCTGGAAAATGTATCCTTCAAAAGCTGGAATATTTTTTCAAAAGGACAAGAAACTCCAACAAAAGGGGGACATGTTCTCTTAAAAGAAGTTCAAGAGAAATCCTAGTCAGCTTTCAAAGGACCTAAGGGTACCTTTTCTGACAAATCATCCATGTCAGGGGGGTCCTATAAATGTAAAAAAAAAAAAAAAAAGTGTCCTATTGTCATGTCGACTTTTAACCTGGGTCTGTGTTTGATATGTGACAGGTCCAGTTTCTAATTGGCTTAAATGTAGAGTCCATGAGAGAAACAGATCACCTGAAGCTTGTTAGAGTCAAAACAGATCAGTAGCAGACAAGCAGTCTAGCATTAGCTTGTTTTTTTGATTCTGTGCAGTGCTGAAAATGTGTGTGTGTGTGTGTGTGTGTGTGTGTGTGTGTGTGTGTGTGTGTCTGTGTGTGTGTGTGTGTCCTCGTCCTCTCCTGGGCAGAGGAAAAAGCTCTCTCTCTCAGCTGTGCCGAGTTGTTTTACAAAGTCTTTTGATTGTGCCTCAATGTTTTTCCCTCCCTTATAAAATGTTTGATTTTCTGGTGAACAGTCATTCGTTAATGTCAAAAGTTATAGAAAATGCATCTTAAAGCAACGCCTGTTCTGTTAGAATTGTATGGTACTTGGCATAGAAAATTAAGGCTCCAAGTTATCTAACTGCTTCCTGTAGTCAAAAGTACAGGTTTGATTCCTTCCATCTCTATTTGCCTATTGTGTGACTTTTAACATTTTATTTAATGTAAAGTGCTCCCAGCTCATCCTAGAAAACTGACACTTTATCCACGGAGTTTACCTGGTTAACAGATAAAATAATAATTAAAAATAGTCTCTTTTTGGGCCTCTGTCCCTCCGTTATTTCAGCTTTGTCAGAGTTCTTTTGTAAAGCATTTGAGAGGTATTTGGGGCTGTTCCTTGTAAAATATTTGACCTTCTGGCAAATTGTTGTGGATTGCAGGCATTAATGCCGGGCATGTGAGATATGCAGACTTTGTATCCCTCAGAAAATGCTTCATAATGCAGGGCTTGTTATTCTAGCAACGTTCTAAATGTGTAAGAGCTACACTTAACATCTGTTTTGGGTCTTTGTCTGCACTGTATTCTGACAGCAGGGAGCCAAGATACATTTCTGGACTGTTGTCTATTTATTTATTAATTTGCTTGATCCCAAGCAGATGTCTGAGGTGCAATACAAGTGGCTTTAACTAATGCTCACATCTGTAAGTTTGTCTGAGTGTGTGTGCGCGTGCATGTATGCAGAGGTAGGCATCATGCTCAACTGTCAGTGATTTTTCCTCATTTTGTGGTTTACTAGCAAAGTATTTTATAGTGCAGTCACTAGATAATGACATGTTTCAAACTTCATATCCTTCAGAAGATGCTTCCTAAATCACAACCCTTTATATACTAGCCACTTTTTAAATATGTAGTTCATAGTTTGTGATAACTGTGTGAGGTCCTGAAGGTCTACTGAAACCCAGACTTCCAGATTCAGTGAAAAAGCTAACTGACCCATCCATGAATCTAAAGAGCTTATAAAGGTGGCTAATAGCTCACTTTTACATCTATATAAAGGTAGCCTGTTCCACACACAAACCATAGAGTTGAGAAATAAATTTAGATCTCAGTGTAGTTCTGCACTTCCTGATTGTGAATATATACTCCCCACCCCTAGAAGACTGCCGGAGATCTGCTTTCATCAGTACTTGAAATCCTTTACCCTGTAATGCCTTGAAAGTGTGGGAGTGTTTTCCTTGCAAGTGCCTGTAGCAAATTAAGTATAAACCAATGTACTCAAGTCTGACATTATATTGGAGATTTTGAATAATACAAAATTGTTTATTAAACTTTTGTTTGTATACTCCCCAAGGTCAGCATGTCACGTTTACTATAAACTTAAAAGAATGTGGTCACATGGGTTTCCTCCCACATTCCAAAGACCTGCAGTAGGTGGATTATACACTAAACTGGCCGTAGGTGAGTGTGCACACAACTACCATGGCTGGGCCAGCCACCCGGCTGTGTAAACTTTTGCGTAAGATGAATGTCACTGCGGAAGTGACATCCTAACCCATGTGCAAAATGGGAAAAGAGGTTGAGGATGGCTGGATGGAATGAGTTTTATTCCATAACTAGTCAGACATGCTCTGCAAATAGTTTCATGAGAAAGGTAATATTATAGGAGTTAAAGTTCTTAAAAATAAGTGCAGTCACTCTCATGGCTTTTGTCTTGATTATCCCTTCATGAGTTTTGAAATTCAGATTTCTACTAATACTAATAACTAGGTCTTTATATTTATTGACAACCTTGAGGTTTACAGTTCCCATGCATCTAGCAGACCTAGAACACCACATTTGTCAGTGTTAATCTGTAATGTATGATCTCTCAACCAGTTATGTATCCTTCTCATATATGCATTAAATGTATCTAAATCACCAGAACTGTTAAATAGGCCCTTATTTTAATATTGTCCATGTACTGGTCAAGACAATATGAGTCAGATATTGGAAATAGTGACAAGATCAAATTAAACAGAAGGGGACCTAAAGTAGACCCCTTTGGAATTTTAGTATGCCCTGCCTCTCATACGAACAGCTATTGATCTTAACAGTCTGATATCTCTTCCTTAGCCAATTTTCCACACATTGGATTACATAAGAGTTAATTGATAGTTGTAAAACAGAACTAATGATAAAATAGGAAATGCTGTCAAAGGCCTTTGACAAGTCATAAAAGACTGCCACAAACCCAGTACCTAACAATATCTTACAGAAGTCCACTAAGTTTGTAAAAGTGAACCTATTCTGAGTAAATCCATGTTGAAATATATAATGTAATGATCCTGCTGTGTTATAACCATAGTAACAGGTAAACAACTCTCATAACATTTATCTATCAGTGAAGTTAAACTAATGGGCCTGAAAGCAGCTAATTGTCTCTGAAACATCTCCTTTGCACATAGTCCATATATTTGTCAGGTTCCAGTTCTTGGGAACTACACTAGAGGATAGTAGCAGGTTAAACAAAGTGGTGATACTAATAGCTATTTCATTTGATATTTCAGCCCCAAAATAGCCAAGAATGCTGTCTAGACCCAGGCTACAATCCTTTCTTTTTCTAGCTAATGATTTAACTTTAAATTGCCTATAAATTCTGGCAAAGAGCTATAGTCTGTAATTTCCACAGATGATTCCCACATATTAATTAACCCTATTTACAAACAGCATAGAATATAAGACTAGTATTTAATATCTGTTCTTAATTTTGGGTCTTTGTCCCTGATTCTTGACTTAAGAGGTTAGGAGGGCATGGGGTATAATGGGTTGCACTGTATCGTTCTCATAGCAAAGAAGCTATAATACATTTATAGGTTATTATTTATGTATTTGTTCATTCATTCAGTTGTATGCAAACATCTGAGGTGTACACAGTCATACAAGGGGCTGTAGTTGATGGTCATTGCTTCCTATTGAAATGCCGGCACTTGAAATGCAGAGTGCTGACAAGCCAGAAAAAAAAAGACCAAAACCCCAGGGAAAAGAATGAGTCTTGTAGATTGCTCTTCTCCTTTAAACTTCTTTTTTTTTTTGCAGGGGTACAAGCTCCCCCTACACACACACACACACACACACACACACACACACACACACACACACACACACACTACCTGAACTTATATATACCAACTCTGAGATTGCTATACTTTGGATGACCATCTTGGACTTGGCATGTACAAGTCCATTTTTCAGCCATTTAGTCTCTGTGTTTTCGGGACTCGTTATACTGGGCCCTGACATTTCAAATGGCTATCAATGGTCACATTGGTATCTGTGCTTTTTTAATTACTTTGTTTGTACAGCCTAGAGTAGTTATAGTGTAAAGGAAGGAACTGATTGTAGTATCGTATGAGCCATGTTCTTTACCTATGATTCTTGGTTTCCTTGTTTTGTTGACTGTTGTGAGCAAACTGGGCAACACAAAATCTATGAGATTAATGATGTTCATCGTGTTTCACTGTTGCAGTCATGACTGTAGGGTTCTCCCCTGCCGGCAGGCAGTCCTCGGTCGGCCAGAATCCCAAAGTCTGGGTTCGGCGTCGGCTGTTCAGCCATGCTCCCTGACGTCAGAGCGCCAGGGATACAAAGCTGGCAGCCGACGCCATGTTCTCCAGTCTTTCTTGCCGTGCGGTGATAGCAGTTCGCAAGTGCCGGTCGGCTGACTCCTGACAATTTGTTATAAATGTACTTCAGTCCGAAGACTTTCTTCTCCTACTCAAAGCTAAGTACCCCGTTGGGGAAACTTTTTTCTTGCTCCAGTCCGATGTCAGAAAAAGTTAATAATTGTATTTCATGTGGGAAGCAAATACCTCATAAGGATTTTCATTCTTGCTGTATTCCTTGCTTAGGCCCTGACCACGACGTAGCTAGTTGTTGGATGTCCTTCATGGATGCATCTGCAGTCATAACAAATGGGTTGTCCTGTCGTCAGGCAGCCCTTCGGTCGGCCGGATTCCAAAGTCTGGTTCCGGCTTCGGCTGATGTCGCACTTCACCCGACGTCATCTCTGCTGGTCTTCGGGTATAAAGGCATCAGCCGACGCCATTTTCCTCAGTCTTTCTTGCCGCGTGGCGCCCGAAGCAGAAGCTGTTCGCAAGTGCCAGTCGGTCAGATCCAGAGATTACTACTACCGAATACTACTTCGAAGACTTCTAAAAAGCTAAGTACCCCGTTGGGGACTCTTTCTTGCCTCAGCCGATGTCAGAAAAGTCAATAACTGTTTAACTTGTGGGAAACAAATACCTCATAAAGATTTCCACTCTTACTGTTTGCCTTGCTTAGGCCCAGACCACGACGTAGCAGCCTGTTCGGCCTGTGCTTCCTTCATCCGACGAACGCTTAGGCGTCGGTCGGAGTTTGCTGAACAGTTTTTCGGCTCAGATTTTGCGTACATTATGCCGTCGGATCCTCCGACTACCCAAATTGTTAAAAAACGCAAAGAAAAAGACCGACACTCGCGGTCTGCGGTTTCGGCTGAAACTACGGTTAAGCAAGCCGCGAGTGTCTCGGTTTCGGCCGAAACCGAGAAAACTGGTCAATCTTCAGCCGAATCCATGACTACTACTGAGGCCCCTGCTACCTTACCTGAATCAGCCTCAGAAATTTTGCCTACAACTGTGGTTCCTAGTGATTTATCAGACACCATCCCTTTGGATGTCTCTACCCCAGCACGTGGTGCTGCTAGGCCTCCTGCAGCCATGTCTGTTAAGGCCTTTGCCAGGGCTAAAGCAGCCAAATCTGCTAAATCAGTGCCTGTTAAACCCCCCTCACACAGGCCCACTTCTAGTTCACAAATGCTTACTCTGGCAGAAGATTTAATATCCTTAATTAGGGGATCCCAATCTCACCCAGACAGGGCCTCTCAGCCCCCAGAAAAGAGACCTAGAGCAGAGCCCCCCGAGCCTGTGTCCTCTGATGATTCTGCGGATGACTCAGACATTACAGACCAGCCAGAGGCTCCTTTTTCCAATTATGAAGATTCCGATGCTGAAGAATCCATTCCAGCTGCCTCTCCACCAGAAGAATTCTCCTTTGGGGAAACCTTACATGCCATGAGAGAACAATTCCAATGGCAGGGACAAAATTTCTCAGATTCAAGAAAAAGGCTTAGGACTTTTCTGCACTTACCACAACATAGGCCCTTAGCTATACCTCCTGTTCTGCCTGTTGTGGATGATGCATTTAATGATGTCTGCACTGCACCTGATTCTTTACCTCCAGCCCCTGCCAAACCAGATAGATTTTACAGGGTGCCAGACACTCATCACCACCTATACAAGGCCCCACTTGCAGACCCCGAAACTATATCCCAGGGGCCTAAGGCAGTAGCCTCGACCACAGCAAAAAACCCTATTCCCTCTGAAAGGGAATCCAGGTCCTTAGAGAGATGGGAGAAAAAAAATCTACACCTCTGCTACTCTCTCAGCTAGAGCTTTAAACTGTCAGTTTCACATGATCCAATACCAAGAGTTTATGCTTGATCAGTTAATTAAAAAGCTGTCCTCTGATGAATCTTTAGATAAGAAATATGTATTAGAAATGGTGAATAACATCCAACAGGTTAGTAACCATTCCTTAAAATGTGGCTATG
Organism: Protopterus annectens; assembly: GCF_019279795.1. NCBI lineage: Eukaryota > Metazoa > Chordata > Ceratodontiformes > Protopteridae > Protopterus > Protopterus annectens. The sequence continues at coordinate 882,029,800 of NC_056747.1, forward strand.
ATGCACTGGAGGCTTCATTTAGATCAGCCATGACTGGCACAGTGATAAGAAGGCATGCATGGTTGAAAGAACAGGTCTTACCGGATCATGTTAAAGCAAAGCTATTAGATGCTCCTATGGATAAGGCCAGTCTATTTGGGGAACCTGCCCAGCAGGTAATGAAGAAAATGGAAGAAAAGGCAAAATCTGTACAAACAGTTATAAAGATTTCTTACAGGTTCAGCCCCCAAGGTTTAGCAGGAACTGGCCTGCCAAAAATTGGTCCTTTCCTGACTCCACAAGATCCCAAAGGGGCAGGAATAGACGCTCTAGGGGCAGAAATCAATCCAGAGGAGGTGCCTACAGAGGACGACAGTGGCAAGGCAATAACCGAGGCACAGACACAACCACTGCCACTGCAACAGGACAATCACAGTGACTTGGCTCTGACTCCGCCTACCAGGGAGCAAATAGCAGCACCATTAGGCGGAAAGTTAGCCTTATTCTCGAAAAACTGGCACTATATCACAAAAGACAAGTGGATTTTGCAAACCATAGACCAAGGCTACCGGTTCCACTTCCACACCTTACCAGTAAAAAGAGGAATACCAAACCTGCCTCCAAATAAAAAAATAGAAGCTCTGCAGCAGATAGCGGAACTAACAAAGATGAGAGCTGTGGAAAGAGTACCAATAACAGAACAGGGCAAAGGATTCTACTCCAGACTCTTCCTAGTGCCAAGAAAGAGAAAACTGGAGACCTATTCTCGACCTGTCCATCTTAAACACATACATCATTGTCCCAAAATTCAAAATGCTGACCCTACAGCAACTTCTTCCCATGCTGGGCAAGGAGTGTTGGCTGGTAACTCTAGATCTCAAGGAGGCATACCTGCATGTCCCCATTCGACCAAATTGCAGAAGATACCTCAGATTTCTTGCAGGATCAGAGCATTATCAATTCTCAGCATTGCCCTTTGGCTTATCTACTGCGCAGAGTATTCACAAAATGCCTGGCATCAGTAATCGCTCACTGCAGAGTACAGGGAATCCAAATTTATCCATACCTGGACGACTGCCTGTTACAAGCGGACAACAAAAGCAAGCTGACAACAGATTTACAAAGGGTCATTTACTTGCTACAAGCCCTGGGATACACAGTCAATTTACAAAAGTCAAGGCTGATACCATCCCAAACAAGAACTTTCTTGGGCGTGGAATTGGACACAGTAAAACAAATGGCATTCCTAACTGCAGAAAAACAAAAAGAGCTCCCTCTTTACTTCTTGGCATTAACAAAGCAGAACAAACTAACAGCAAGAAAAGTTCTGCAGGCCTTGGGCTTCATGGCATCATGCATAATCTTGGTCCCACATGCCAGACTGCATATGAGAAAGTTGCAGTGGTACCTAAAGAATTTATGGTCTCAACACAGGCACAGCTTAGAAACAGAAATACCACTAATACCATGCCTAAAACAGGAGTTCCTATGGTGGGCTCAAGCATGCCAGTCAAACCCAGGCTTACCCTTCCACAACTTTCGAGCAAGCCAAACCATCACAACGGACGCTTCAGACCTAGGATGGGGGGCGCACATGCTGGACAAATGCGTACAAGGACTGTGGACTCAGGACCAGCTGCACCTGCACATAAACCAAAAAGAAATGCTGGCAGTAAAACTGGCAATCCAAAAATTCAGACCATTCCTCAAAGAAGGCCATTTGATGATAAGGACAGACAACACCACAGTCATGTGGTACATCAACAAACAGGGAGGCACTCATTCATACCCCCTATGCAGAATGACTTTGGACCTTTGGAATCTGGCTCTCAGCTACAACATCCAGTTGCAGGCAATATTTGTACCGGGAAAAGAGAACACCCTAGCAGACATTTTAAGTAGAACCACCTCGGATGCTCACGAATGGATGCTACACCCGGACATCTTCAAGGCCATCACAAACAAATGGGGAATGCCACAAATAGATCTATTCGCTTCCCCACTCAATCACCAGCTCAAAAAATTCTGCACAAGGACATTCCACCCACTTGCATGGAAGGTGGACTCTCTATCCTTCAGCTGGAAAGGCCTGACAGCATATGCATTTCCACCTCTTCCCTTGATGCACAAGGTACTACTGAAAATCAAAGAGGAACGTCCAAGGATAATTCTGATAGCTCCGAACTGGCCAAGGCAACACTGGTACCCATTGCTGAGGAGCATGTCTCGGGAGAAAATGTGGTCAATACTCCTGATGCCTCTGATGTTAACTCAGAACAACTACAACATCATACATCCAAACCTAAAAACCTTGCAACTGACTGCCTGGAACATCACATAGCAGCAACTAACCCAGACCTTTCCCAAAGGGTTAAAGACATTATCCTTGAAGCCCGCAGACCTTCAACAAGAAGGAACTATGCAAGAAAATGGAAAAGGTTCGTCATTTGGAGTACTGAAAGAGGAAAAGATGTGTCGAACATAGATATTGCTAACATTCTGGAGTACTTGGCAGAGCTTCTACATACAGGCCTGTCCTATTCCTCCATCAAGATACATGCATCAGCTATTTCAGCAGAATACAGCTTTGATCCTCCTGTCTTTTCACATCCTCTACTCAGGCAGTTCCTCAGAGGGATCAAGAATGTAAAACCTCCTAGGAAACCACCATTACCAGCATGGGACTTGAACTTTGTACTAGAAAAGTTGACACTCCTCCGTTTGAACCAGCAGCAACAGCAGATCTACAACACCTGTCATGGAAAACTGCTTTCCTACTGGCTATTACTTCAGCAAGGAGGGTTTCGGAACTACAGGCCTTAATGGCAGTGCAACCCTTCCTAATCTTCCATCAAGATAGGGTGTCCATGAGAACTAATCCTACATTTATGCCTAAGGTGGTATCCAGAGTGTCTTTAAACCAGGCAATCCACCTACCTACCTTCTTTCCCAATCCACAAAACAGAGGTGAAAGAATGCTGCATACCTTGGATGTACATAGACAGTTACGCTACTACCTGGACAGAACCAAAAGTAACAGAAAAACTGACCAGCTTTTTGTAGCCTATGCAGCAGGAAGGGAAGGAAAAGCAATTTCCAAACAGACAGTCTCCAAATGGATAGGAAATTGCATAAGATTCTGTTACTCCTACCATGGAAAACCAATTCCACAGAACATAAGACCTCATTCTACAAGGGCTACAGCCACTACCACAGCTGTCTTACGAGGAGTGGCAACCAAGGACATTATTGAGGTGGCTACTTGGACCTCCGTGCATACATTTGCCAAGCATTATAATTTACCTCTATATTCTAGATCCCGAGCAGGGTTTGCCACTGCTGTACTGCAAGGGATCCTAACTACACCATAATTTTTATTCCTCCTCCCCTAGTTTGGCTATGGTATTCTACCCATTTGTTATGACTGCAGATGCATCCATGAAGGACATAGTACAGTTTTGTACCTACCATAAATGTAGATGTCCGAACTGGATAGCATCTGCAGTCAGGATTACCCTCCCTCCTTCCCCTCTGTGGTACTCCTAGGGTATTTACCCTCCTAATAGCTAGCTGGGGGGGGGAGTCTCTTATGGTGTATTTGTTTGTATATATGTACATACATGCTTATTTTTTGTGTTTGCCTTCTACTATTTTGGAAACATTGGCATTTATCCAAAATTTAGCTTTCCAAGAGGGCAGTTGGCATCTGGGGCAAGAAACACTGAGGAAAATGGCGTCGGCTGATGCCTTTATACCCGAAGACCAGCAGAGATGACGTCGGATGAAGTGCGACATCAGCCGAAGCCGGACCCAGACTTTGGAATCCGGCCGACCGAAGGGCTGTCTGACGACAGGACAACCCATTTGTTATGACTGCAGATGCTATCCAGTTCGGACATCTACATTTATGGTAGGTACAAAACTGTACTTTTTGTGCTAGATTCAATCAACGTACGATTAAACGAAGGTACGATTTTGCATTTCATTACTTCGGTAGGCGTTTTAATTATAAAATGTCGTCGGATACGGTTCCGGCTACCGGAGTTCACAAACGACGCAAGGATAAAGACAGGCCTCCGAGGTCCAAATCAGGCGATGTTGTACAAGCAGAGCCAGCTTCAGGTTCGGCCGTCGTCAGTGAGGCGCTTTTGCAGCCCCTGTCGCTGGCCATTTCGGAACCGATGGCCGAAACGGACTCCCACGAGGAGCCAACTAGGCCTTTGAATATTTCTGTTGCTGGACCTTCGGACAATGCTCCTTCGGATGGGTCCGGAGCCGCTGTGCAGGTACCGGCTTCCGAAGGGGTCTTCAGGCCTACTCAGCTTCTAATAAAGGCAAAGCCAAAGACAAAGGCAAAGACTCCATCCAAATCAAAGACTGCAGCCCAGGCCTCTTCTGATCCGGCACCCAAGTTTCAGAAACAGTTACTTAAGATGGCGGAGGACTTACTTACTATGATTAGGGGTTCACATCCCCCTCCAGATAAAAGGCCAAGGCAGGAAGTTTATTATGACTCCTCTGATCAGGCTTCTGTTTCTTCTTCTGACCAGGAATATTCTTTCCCTCCTTATGAGGATTCTGATGCTGAGGAATCCATTCCTTCAGCTTCTCCCCCTGAGGATTTCTCTTTTGGGAAAACTTTGCATGAAATGAGGGAACATTTTCACTGGGAAGGACAGGAGTACTCGGAATCTAAGAAAAGACTAAGGGATTTTCTTCTTCTTCCCCAACATAGACCCCTGGCTATTCCTCCTATTTTGGATATTGTGGATGATGCTTTTTCAGAGGCTAACTTAACTCCTGACTCTTTTCCTCCAGCTCCTGTTAAGCCAGACAGATATTATAGGGTTCCAGATTCCCACCAGATTTTATACAAGAATCCTACTGCTGATCCTGAAACCATTTCTCAGGGTCCTAAGGGGGTTAAGGCCGCTTCTGCTAAAAACCCCATTCCCACTGAGAAGGATTCCAGATCTTTAGAGAGATGGGGCAAAAAAGTGTACACTTCTGCTACTTTATCTATTATGGCTTTAAACTGTCAGTTTCATATGCTGAAATACCAGCAATTTCTCCTGTCTGTTTTAAAACAAAAGCTTACTTCCATCTCCGCCTGTGCAGATGATAAGGAATTACATGACTTAATGCATGCCACTGAACAAGTTGGGAATCATGGTTTACACTGTGGATTTGATGCCTTAGAGGCTTCTTGTAGGGCTGCTGCCTCTGGCACAGTCATTAGAAGGCATGCATGGCTAAAGGAACAAAATTTGCCAGATCAAGTAAAGGCTAAATTATTGGATGCTCCTGTTCAGCATAATGTTTTGTTTGGATCTACAGCTGAAGAGGTGATAAAGAAGATGGAGGACAAGGCAAAATCCATGCAAACAGTTAAAGATTTCTTACAAGTACAGCCACCCAGATTTAGTAGGAATTGGCCTACAAAAAATTGGTCCTTTCCCAATTCTGACAGGCCTCAGAGGGGTAGATACAGACGCTCCCGAGGAAGGCCTCAATCGCAAGCCTCTTATAGACCAAGACAGTGGACTGCTTCCACCCCTAGGGGAGGAGAGGACAGGTCACAAGCTCATAGAAAACAGACTCAATGACTCCCTCTGTTGGGCTGCAGGAACTTCTTGCCTGGAAGCCCCTCTTGGAGGAAAATTTTCTCTTTTTCACCTAAATTGGACTCATATAACCCAAGACAAGTGGATTCTGGATGTGGTTTCAAGAGGTTACATATTCCATTTTCATACCCTACCAAGACCAAGCGGATGGCCAGATCTTCCAAAACATCAATGGTTAGAGGCCTTAAACCAGGTGGAAGCTCTCTTGGCTATGAAAGCCATAGAACTAGTTCCACTTTCAGAGAGGGGACAAGGTTTTTACTCAAGGCTCTTTCTAGTCCCAAGGAAGCAAAATTCATGGAGACCCATTCTGGATCTGTCAGTCTTGAACACTTTCCTCGAGATACCAAAATTCAAGATGCTTACTCTACAGCAGCTACTTCCAATGCTGACCAAAAATGCATGGATGGTAACTTTGGATTTAAAGGAGGCATATTTACACATCCTCATCAGGCAGGAATGCAGAAAATACCTCAGGTTCAAGGCCGGATTGAGGCACTATCAATTCTCTGCGCTGCCCTTTGGATTGTCTACTGCGCCCAGGGTCTTCACCAAATGCCTGGCTCCAGTAGTAGCTTATTGCAGACTCAAGGGAATTCAAATATACCCTTATCTGGATGACTGTCTTATTCAGGCAGACAGCAAGGATGTCTTACTCCAGCATCTAGAGTTTGTTCAGAATCTTCTCAAGTTCCTGGGATTCACTGTAAACATAAAAAAGTCAAATTTGACACCCTCACAGCAGATAACTTTTCTGGGCGCTTCTCTAAACACAACAACCCAGGTGGCATTTCTGACATACGAAAAACAGTTACAGCTGGCTTCAGCCTTCAAAACCTTGGCAACATTAACTCAACTATCTGCAAGGAGATTCCTGCAGGCTTTGGGTTACATGGCCTCCTGCATCCTTCTCGTACCATATGCAAGACTACATATGAGGAAAATACAGTGGTACCTAAAAAGTGTATGGTCTCAGCATTGCCACAGTTTAGACATACAGATCTCCGTCCTGCCTTGTCTTCAAAAGGAATTCCTTTGGTGGTCCAAGGCATGTATTCTAAACAAAGGAAAACCCTTCTGTCTGCCTCCTGCCACTCAGATACTAACCACGGACGCCTCAGATTATGCATGGGGAGCCCATTTTCGGGGCAACTGTCTGCAGGGCCTTTGGACAAAGGATCAGAAGCACCTGCATATCAACTTAAAGGAAATATTAGCCGTTCAGAAAGCTCTATTGGCCTTCAGGAATCTTCTACAACCAGGACAACTACTGATACGGACAGACAACACCACAGTCATGTGGTACATAAACAAGCAAGGGGGATCTCATTCCTATCCTCTTTGCAGACTAGCCATGAATCTTTGGAACACAGCTCTACCTTGCAAGCTGGACCTTCAAGCTCAGTTTTTACCAGGGAAGCAAAACTTCCTGGCAGACCGTCTGAGCAGAAACCTTTCGGACCCACACGAATGGATGCTGGACACCGAAATATTCAAGATGATTACAGCAGCCTGGGGATGTCCTCACATAGACCTCTTTGCATCCCACCTCAAGCATCAACTACAGATTTTTTGCACCAGGACATTCCACGAACTAGCATGGAAAGTGGATGCACTATCATTCAGTTGGAGAAACCTCTCAGGGTATGCCTTTCCGCCTCTTCCTCTTCTTCCACGGGTATTATTAAAGATCAAACAGGACAAGCCCAAGATGATAATCTTGCTGGCCCCAAATTGGCCTCGACAGTTTTGGTACCCAACACTGAAAAACCTTTGTCTGGAGCCCCCTTGGGTTTTACCACAGACTCCGAACCTTCTACACCAGGGTCAGGTTCTGCACTCCCATGTCAAAACTCTCAGCCTGGCGACCTGGTTAATCCAGGGTCTTTGTTTCATTCTCTACTACCCAAGCAGGTTATGGATGTCATTTTAGAAGCCAGACGTCCTAGCACTAGAAAATCTTATGCAGGAAAATGGAAAAGATTTTGTTCCTGGATGCAGGCTCAGGATTCTGATCCTCCTATTCCTAACATTCCTCTGATTTTACTTTACCTGACAGACCTCTTACATAATGGTCTCTCTTTCTCTTCAATAAAGATACATGTCTCTGCTATTTCTGCTCATTATAATACAGACCCTCCAATCTTTTCCCACCAGCTCATGAGACAGTTTCTCAGAGGAGCTAAGAACTTAAGGCCGCCTAGATCTCCTCCCATTCCTGCTTGGGATCTCAACTATGTTTTGGAAAAACTCACCTTACCTCCTTTTGAGCCTGCTGACATCAAGTTTTTATCTTGGAAGACAGCTATCCTGTTAGCTCTGACCTCTGCCAGGAGATTCTCGGAGTTGCGAACTCATGGAATCAGATTTTGCTCTTCACACCATGGAAAGCAAATCCCAGGGAGTATAAGGACTCACTCTACCAGAGCTGCTGCCACTTCAGCTGCCTTCCTCAGGGGAGTTCCAACCAAAGACATTTTGGAAGCTGCAACTTGGAGTTCAGTGCATACTTTTTCCAAGCACTACAATCTACGTCTTTACTCTAAGTCTAGGGCAGGCTTTGCTTCTGCTGTCTTGCAGGGCCTTTTAGCCACCCCCCTCTTCTTTATGACCACCTCCTTTTTATTCTGCTTTGGGATTCAACCCTACAGTCATGACTGCAACAGTGAAACACGATGAACATAGTACAGTTGTGTACACTTACCATAAATGTAGATGTTCGAGTGTCTTCACTGTTGCAGTCTGGGTTTCCCTCCCTCCTGTCCCCTCTTATTTTTTTCTTTTGTGTGGTTCCCTTCTTCACCCTTTTTTTGAGGTGTATTCGCAAAGGGTATTGGATCTTACTCATTTTGGAGCACCTGACATCTGGGGCAAGAAAAACTGGAGAACATGGCGTCGGCTGCCAGCTTTGTACCCCTGGCGCTCTGACGTCAGGGAACATGGCTGAACAGCCGACGCCAGACCCAGACTTTGGGATTTTGGCCGACCGAGGACTGCCTGCCGGCAGGGGAGAACCCTACAGTCATGACTGCAACAGTGAAGACACTCGATCATCTACATTTATGGTAAGTGTACACAACTGTACTTTGATGTTCTATCTCTGAAAATATTTTTAATTTAGCTTTTTTTTTTCAGGCACGTAGGTGTGAATTGCACTGTGTTGATCTACAGTAGTGTTTAACACTAAGTGCAGATGAGTAAGGCTGTTATTAGCTGTTACTGAGCTGCTTTCTGCAGTGCAGGGTTTGATTGCCTGAGCCCTCGTTTGTCTACAGTGCGACTCTGACCAAGTCACTTCACCAGACAGTGTTGTTAGTTTGCACCAGAAAAGAGACACTTGTATCCACTGAGCGGCCCAGGCTATTAACATATATGTTACACATTGTCTTTGAATTTCAATAAATGTGTGTTTCAGAGGAAGAGAAACTTTAATGTTGCTCATGTGAAGTCTATTTTCAGTTTGAGAGCTTTTTGTCTTGTTAAGCAAATAGCCGTCAGTGTTTTTGTTGTAAAAGTTGAAATAGAAATTTTAAATAAAATCCAAATCTATATGATCATTTTAAAAGTCAAGAAGAAAATACTGTGCACACTGACAGGTCTGAGTAGTGTTTTGTGTTAATTGGGATGAGACAACTAAATGATGGGATATTGGTGTGGCTGGAGTGGTGGTCCATTACCCTGCCTAAGGCCCCATTTGTCTATGATCCCCTTCTAAATGTAGGGGAAAGAAGCTTTTCTTATGAGAAGATGGTAATAACTTTTCAACTCATTAACACACATTTAGATTTAGGTTCTGAAAAACTGTCAAGTCAGGGTGCTATTTGATTTCAGCCTTTCAATTGCAATTTGATATACTCACATATGTACACTTGCGTGTGTGTGTGTGTGTGTGTGCATGTATATGTATATGTGCACATATATAAAATGTCTATACATATATATATATATATATATATATATATATATGTGTGTGTGTGTGTGTGTATAAATAATGTGTGATATTCCATTTCTTAATGATGGATGTGATCTTAAATGATGGATGTGTTTTTGTGAATGTGTCAAAAATCATGACTTCTTGTTGTCGAACATACTGTATGCTACATGATATGATTTGTTGACCACCTCCCCAGTTTAGAGAACTATCTGGAAGCTGTATTAATTAATGACACTGTACCTTTTGTTTCACTGTATTTGCTGTTAATCTGAAAGCTGGGGTCCAGACAGGATGGGGCAACACCCCTTCAGGGGGCATAATGCTTTTACTATTTGAGTTATCTTTAAGTATTTTAAGTGTAATGATTAGTAATTGTCATTTTGCAGACATAATGAACTGCGCATTTCATTATAAAGGTTTGCCCTTGACTGCCATCCATGTGGAAGGGATCACTTAAGCCAAAAGTTCTGAAAGGAGGAAGAGTTTAATGTTTTGTATTACAGGCGAGTGTGATTAAAAATCACCTTCAGGGCATCTGATCTGTATCACATTCAAGCATGGTTTTGATAGACATGCATTCCATTACTGCTAGCTGCTGCATAGATATTATGCAGAGGATTTTACCTTCTTTCCACATTCACTTTCTGTAGCACTGCCTGAAGTTGTCTTTATTCTGCTAGGAAAGAAGTAATTTGAGAAGCTTGATTCATGCTGCTAGTAATATTAGGGAGAGTAATTTCTGCGCTTGGGCTGGAGTTGAATTTGCAGATTACTTCAGTTCATCTGAAAGCTCATGTGATAGCAATTATCTTTTATTTTGTGAATGTTAAAAGTCCATAGGAGAAAGTCTACTACAGACAGCTTAAGACTTTTTTATTATTACTAAATTACTATAACTGCAAAATCCCCACATGCTTGCTTCCAGAATCCCTTTCTCAATTATAAGCTAATTTTAGAATATCCCTTCAGTGCACAGTGCCATTTATAAGTGTCAATGTCAAATGCATTAAGTAATAATAAGGTTTACAAAAAGAGCATGCTGGTTTAGTAACAAGAAAATGAATTTCCTCATTTGTACAGGTTTAGTTGGCTGTCACAGCATTTTTTAAAATGAAACAAAAAAGAAAAAATATATATATACATCTGATTGGTGTAGTGTAGGGGCACAGAGCAATGTTTATTCTTCTGTTTATAAGCAGATATTTTGTATGTAGTGTATTTTTTTCTCTTATGCGTGCATTTATTTCAGCTCCATGGTATACACTAGCTTTTCTCTAAGCATCTTGAGTTCTGCCATTGACTTCTTTGCACCTGTCTGCTTTCTCTTCTCTGCCCTTAAGAGACTTGGGTATTCACAGGTGTCTACATAAGCTAAAAAGTGCTTCCATGTGTAAGGTGTTGATGGCTATTTTTCTTAATCCTTATCGTTGTTCATAGGTAGGTACTAGGCTATCGGCCCAAGGGCCTACTTAAGCCTAGCCAGCAAGGTACCATAGCTTACGCCACCCAAGAAAGTTATTTTCCTGTGCCACTGTCCAGCAGAGACACAGAAGTGATCCCCGGGGTCTATTTCCTGTTTCCCATCCACTCATCAAGATTTTTCTTGAAGAGTGCTAATGAAGAACTTTTCTTGACATAGATGGGTAGCTTGTTCCAGATTATAGGAAGTCTCTGGGACAGGAATCTATCCCTCCAGCGTGTCCTGTTTATTGTGGTGACAAGGTTTAGGTCCCTAGAGCGTGTAGCTTGGAGGGATTGGGATTTCTTTAGGTGTAGCATGTCCAACAGCTCTGGGTTTGACATAGCTTTATATGTTAGGCAGAGATCACCTCGGAGTAGGCGATATGCTATGGAGTAAAGCTGGAGTTTTTTGAGGCGGTCAGTGTAGGGCATTTGTTTGAGGCCAGTAATCCTCTTTGTGAGGTACTTCTGTGGCCTTTCCAGCTGCTGCAGATGTCTTGTGAGGTACATTCCAAAAGGGGCGTTGTACTCTATAATGGGTCTAATGAGTGACGAGTAGAGGGAAACAATGACCTCTTTTTTCCTGGATGAGAACCCTTTTATGATGAGGTGTGCCACGTAGAAGGACTTCCTGATTATTGTGGCGATGTGACTATCAAAGGAGAGACTACTGTCCACCTGGGTCCCAAGGTCTCTTATCACGCATTCGGTGTTAAGTAGATTGCTGCCTATGTGGTAGTTCATGGGTACAGAGTTTTTACTAAAGGGGATGACACTGCACTTTTTGGCATTGAGCTTGAGGACATGGCTCTGACACCAGGCATGTGTCAGTGAGGCCCTTCTGTAGGATGTCGACATCATCTGGGGACTTGACTATGACTCCTAGTTTGCAGTTCTCTGAAAAGTATGATCGTGGTCACTTCTTTGCTAAAATATGCAGTCTGTTCCTCCCAACAGTTAGAAGTAGTCTTGTTGTGCCCATTTTTCTGTTTAGCCCACAGCAGCCAGAGCCTTTTTCTGATACCTGATTTGTAGGTACAGGAAGTGAGTGAGTTACTGTGCCACACCTATGAAAGGCTGTCTTTGATGACCAGTGCTAAGTTACAGTTGGGGAGCAAGGATGGGCTTCCATTTGATATTCTTGTAGTCTGGGTTCAAGTCACTGGGATGGGGAACAGAGTTCCCATATGAGTGATGGCAAGCTCTTTCAGTTAGACTGTCAACTTGAAAGGAGAAGATGGCAGCCCACTCACCTTTGTTTTGCTTGTTTTCTGTCACCAGAAAAGAGAGCTGTTATGTTACTGGCTTCCTGTAAACCTGGATGTGTAGTCCTTTATGCACTTTTTTCACTGACTGCACATTGTCATTATGAGACCTCTCAGCCCTTACTCCACCGCACAAAAATAAAATAAAATGTACATGTTTTCCTGCTTCTGGAATCTTCATAAGATGAATTTTAGAGCTACTGAAGTACATGCTTTTTATGAGCGCAGTAGGTGTGACTTTCAATATTCTCCAGGAAAGCATAAGGACACACACATACAGAACTGTTGGCTGTATGTATGAACAATGTCACCTACACCATTTGAAAAGTACAGTGATGTTACTTATATACTTTATTTTGTGCGTTTGTTAACTGGGTGAATAGTCTAGTCCAAAGGTCCTTTTCAGTCACGTTTGCAGTAGGCATACATGGGAACAGAAGATGAAGTTTGACAAAATAGCTCAGTTGTAATACAGTGCGGACATTGGAAGAGAGACGTGAGATGGGTACAGATGTAGTTAAGTGAATAAACTGCATTAAGTACAGATTATGTAATTCAGACAAAATAATAATCAAAAAATAAGAAAAATAACATCACATAGTAAAGAACACTGATACGATAAGGAATTATTGTACAGACTGCTGTCATTGTAGGACAAAGTGAGTGGCAGGTAGGAGTGAGTCAGGCAGATATGTAACCAAGTAGTTACTGCGTAAAAAGCATCTGTACTCACAGGGAGCTGTTGTGTATTCTTTTAGTTTGATTTGGAAATTTAAAAGGCTCTGCTGGGTCCTAATTTCAGGGTGAGGGTTTTTTCTTGTAGGCAGGGGCAGTTTTAGGGAAGTTTTCCTCTCCAGCCACAAGGGTAAAAAGAGTCAAAGTATGTGCTTCCCTTAAGTTTTGTGAGGGTGTGATTGGAGTTCTTAGTTTTAAGTTACTTTGCAATGGGACAGTACATATTTACAGTAGATTTGTTTATAGATTAGGAAATTAATGAGGCACATGCAGAGAGTGTCTGCATCAAGCTGCTTCTGTTAAGGAGAGAATGGTGATGCTCCATAGATTCTGTTAGTTGGATCACATGGCAAATGTTATTTATAGTCACTTGGAAGAAGCAAGTATCCTGTGTGGAGAAGCAAGACACCACAGGTAGAACATACCTAAGTTGAAGGATTAGTACGTTGTGGGCTAGAGCCTACTAGTTTCTCGGTGAATTAATTAGCGCACCTTCTAGTTTCTGGGTTAATTAATTAGCTAGCCTATAACAGTTTCTTCTGTGTAAAGATTCTGAAGATTGTGGTTTTTTTTTTTTGGTTTTTTTTTGTTTTTTTTGTGAAAGACGCGGTGGAGGGGTATCCATGAATGCTCCAAGCTGTTTCTGGTAACATGAGGCACTCAACTATTGAGCAGATCTTTGATCGGGATAGAACTAGCTGTCTCAAGATGTTATGAGGTGTCATGTAACAAACACAGTGAGGCTAATTTCTTGGTGTTGAAATGTTTGCAGGTTTTGGATCATTGAAAGGGAACAGATAACATGCTGTTCTTCTCATCATTTTGATTTGCTAGATGTATTTTGCCAGTCCTATTCCTGTGAACTCTGTGCCTACTATGTACACCTAGGAAATCTTTTAGATAACATCATGTAATCCCTCCATTAATAAGCTATGTCTGCAAAATGACAATTACTAATCATTACACTTATCATACTGAAAGATAACTCAAATAGTAAAAGCATTATGCCCCCTGAAGGGGTGTTGCCCCATCCTGTCTGGACCCCAGCTTTCAGATTAACAGCAAATACAGTGAAACAAAAGGTACAGTGTCATTAATTAATACAGCTTCCAGATAGTTCTCTAAACTGGGGAGGTGGTCAACAAATCATATCATGTAGCATACAGTATGTTCGACAACAAGAAGTCATGATTTTTGACACATTCACAAAAACACATCCATCATTTAAGATCGCATCCATAATTAAGAAATGGAATATCACACATTATTTATACACACACACACACACACATATAAGCTATGTCATAGCTTTATCCATTAATGGTTTTAATAAATGTGTTATATAGCTTTAGGTTGTACCAAAAATAACCATGTAATGTAATATAGATAGCATTTCTTATCTGTTTATGATGGAAGCACAGATTTTCCTTCTACTCTATGTCCTTTTAGTTTTAGCTCATTTCTGTTATGAGAAGTGTCAATTGCTCTGGGCAGCTATGGGTATGCATTTAACTTCTCATCAGCAGCCAGTAGCATTTCTTCTGCCTGGCTACAGTCTGCAAGTTTAGGAAGTTTTGATGGTCTGTGGTGCAGTGTCATAAAGAGGGTAGGGCAAAGAAGGCATCTGTTCCAGGCACAGGCTATTTTAGGGGGAATGATTGACAGTTGCCACTAGGGTGTGAGTGCAGTAAAGGTATTCCTTAAATGAATGCCAGTACTGAATTGCACCTCTATGTGGAAGATGAACATTTATTAGTAATTGTACAGTACAGATTTAGCAAGGAACTCATTATAGATGTCCTTCAAGAATGCAACTGCAGTCATAACATGTGGGTGGTCCTGCCTCAGGCAGCCCTCGGTCGGCCGGATTCCAAAGTCTGGGTCCGACGTCGGCTGATGTCGCATTTCTCTCTGACGTCAGAGCGGCTGGAGTACATAAGCATCAGCCGACGCCATTTTCTCCAGTCTTTCTTGCCGCGCGGTGCCCGAAGCAGAAGCGGTTCGCAAGTGCCGGTCGGTCAGCTCCTGTATTCTACGATACCGAAGTCATCAAAAAAGCTAAGTACCCCGTTGGGGACCTTTTCTTGCCTCAGCCGATGTCAGAAATTACTGAAAAAGTTAACAATTGTCTTTTTTGTGGTAAATAAATACCTCATAAGGATTTCCACTCTTACTGCCTCCCTTGCCTGGGCCCAGACCACGACATCTCGGCCTGTGTAGCCTGTGCTCGCTTCAACAAGCGCACTCTCAGGCACCAGGCGGAGTTCGCTGAAGATTTTTTCGGCGATAAATTTGCTTACACCATGCCGTCGGACCTTCCGACATCGCAAACTCCCAAAAATCGAAAAGACCGGGACCGACATCCTTGGCCCGTGTCTACCTCCGACTCCACGCCTAAACCTAGCGCGAGTGCTCCGGTTCCCTCTGAGATGGTCTCTCCACCGATTCGAACCGAAGACACCGCATTACCGACGACTCCGATTCCAGACATTACTCCGACGCCAGTTATAGATTTTCCTCCGGATACCGAAACCGAGGAAATGCCCGAGACCATTGCTGTAGACAAGGTCACTCCTGCACGTGGAGCTGCCAGGCCTCCTATGGCCATGTCTATTAAGGCCTACACTAGGGCTAAGGCAGCCAGCAAAACAAAACATATTACTTCTAAATCCTTACCTCAGCCGACTCCGGAGACACAATTTATGTCCATGGCTGCTGATTTAATTTCCATGATTAGAGGTTCACAGGCCCATCCTGAGAGAGCATCCCAGTCTCCTCCTGATAAAAGGCCCCGGGTTGAACCCTCTGACCCTACTCCTTCAGATGAAGACTCTGAGGGCTCTGTCCACTCTGATAGCCAGGAAGAGCTCTTCCAGACCTATGAGGACTCGGATGCAGAAGATTCCATCCCTTCGGCCTCCCCTCCTGAGGATATTTCTTTTGGGGAAGTTCTGCACACCATGAGGAAACATTTCAAGTGGCAAGGACAGGCATATTCTGATTCTAGGAAATGCCTTAGGACTTTCCTAAAGAAGCCTCAGCACAGGCCCTTAGCTATTCCTCCTGTACTTGATGTTCTGGATGATTTGTATTCTGACTCTAGTGCTACCCCTGATTCTCTTCCTCCTGCTCCAGCCAAGCCAGACAGGTATTACAGGGTCCCAGATACTCATTCCCATTTATTCAGGGCCCATACTGCTGATTTGGAAACTATTTCACAGGGGCCTAAAGGAGTTTCAGCCTCCACTTCAAAAAATCCTTTGCCCTCCAACAGGGAAGCGAGGTCATTAGAGAGATGGGGCAAAAAGGTTTACACATCCTCTACCTTATCTATGAGAGCTTTAAATTGCCTTTTTCATATGTTACAATATCAGGATTATCTCTTAGAAGATTTACAAAAAACATTAGCTTCTCCTGATCCTTTAGACAGGAAGACTTTGCAGGAAGCTGTCCATAACACTCAACAAGTAAGCAATCACTTCCTGCAGTGTGGATATGATGCACTGGAAGCTTCATGTAGAGCAGCTATGACAGGGGCAGTGATTCGTAGACATGCTTGGTTAAAAGATCAACCTCTACCAGATCATGTAAAAGCAAAGCTTCTGGATGCACCTTTGGAAAAGAACAAGCTTTTTGGTGCAAATGCTAAGGATGTGTTAAAGACCATCGAAGAAAAAGCAAAATCAGTTCAGACTGTGAAAGATTTCCTCCAAGTTCAACCCCCCAGGTTCAGTAGGAATTGGCCTTCAAAAAACTGGTCCTTTCCTAATCCAGAAAAGTTTCAAAGGGGTAAGAACAGACGTGGCCGAGGAAGAGGCCAATACAGAGGACCTTACAGGGGACGGCAATGGCAGCCAGGAAACCAAAGAAGTGATGCAGGGGTTTCACCTGCCCATCAACCACAAACTCAATGACTTTCCTCTACTACCGCCTACCAGGGAACAACTAGAAGCTCCCTTGGGTGGGAAATTATCTCTGTTTGCAAAAAACTGGCACAGACTGACAAAGGACAAATGGATTTTGGACATTATAGACCGAGGGTACAGGTTTCATTTTCATACCTTACCAAGAAAACAAGGCATGCCAAACCTACCACAAAATCAGAGGGCAGAGGCTATCAAGCAAATCACTCTGCTGACTCGAATGAAAGCAATAGAATGAGTTCCACAACAAGAACAAGACTAGGGGTTTTACTCAAGACTGTTCCTTGTTCCAAGAAAAGAATCTCAATGGAGACCAATACTGGACTTGTCCGCATTAAACACCTTTCTCATAGTACCAAAGTTCAAAATGCTGACTCTACAGCACCTCCTTCCCATGCTGGGCAAGGAGTCGTGGCTGATTACTCTGGACCTCAAGGAGGCATACCTGCATGTCCCTATCAGACACAGCTGCAGAAGATACCTCAGATTTCTTGCAGGGCCAGAGCATTATCAATTCTCAGCATTGCCATTTGGCTTATCTACTGCACCCAGAGTATTTACAAAATGCCTGGCTTCAGTGATTGCTCATTGCAGGCTTCAGGGAATACAAATTTACCCGTACCTGGGCGACTGCCTCATTCAAGCGGACGACAAATTGATGTTGACAAAAAACCTGGATTATGTCGTACGATTACTTCAAGCTCTGGGATACACAGTCAACTTCCAAAAGTCAAGACTGCAGCCATCCCAGCAAATAATCTTCTTAGGAGCCAAACTAGACACAGCCTCTCAGATGGCTTACCTGACAGAAGACAAGCAAGAGAAGTTAACTCATTACTTCAAAGGTTTAGCAAAACTCACCCAGATGACTGCAAGGAGATTCCTACAGGCCCTGGGTTACATGGCATCCTGCATTCTACTGGTTCCATTAGCAAAATTACACATGAGAAAGCTTCAATGGTACCTGAAAAGCATTTGGTCTCAACACAGCAACAACTTGGAGACAATCATACCACTCATTCCATGCCTACAAAAGGAATTCCTATGGTGGGCCTCGGTGAGCCAGGAAAACACAGGTATGTCTTTCAAAAAACCACAGATAACACAGACCATGACTACAGACGCCTCAGACCTTGGATGGGGGGCGCACATGGAAGGCAGGTGTATACAAGGACAATGGTCTCCAAAGGAAACACATCTGCATATAAACCAAAAGGAAATGCTGGCAGTAATGCATGCCATCGAGGCTTTTCAACACCAACTCCAGCAAGGCCATTTAATGATACGGACAGACAACACCACTGTAATGTGGTACATAAACAAGCAGGGGGGCACCCACTCTTACCCCCTTTGCAGACTGACAATGCAGCTTTGGGAGAAATCACTGAGCCTAAACGTCCAGTTACAATCCCAGTTTGTTCCAGGAAAAGACAATGTGTTGGCGGACAGCCTAAGCAGGAATTTCACAGATCCACACGAGTGGAGGTTACATCCGAAGGCCTTCAGACAACTCACTTCGACATGGGGCAAGCCAGAAGTGGACCTATTTGCCTCTCACCTCAACCATCTTCTACCAAAATTTTGCACAAGGACATACCATCCAAAAGCTTGGAAAATAGATGCCCTCTCATTCAACTGGAACTCCCTAGCAATCTATGCATTCCCACCTCTGCCACTGATGAACTCAGTATTACTAAAGATCAAAGCAGAGAAGCCCAAGGGAATCATAATAGCTCCGGATTGGCCAAGACAACACTGGTACCCACTACTACGGAGCATATGTCACACCAGGAGGCGGGCCCTCCCTCAGTGGCCTCTACTTTTGACTCAACACAATTTCGAAACACTGCATCCAAATCTTCAGACACTGCAGCTAACAGCCTGGGAGATCCCATAAATAACTTCAGCTTATCTCTCTCCAAGGAAGTTCAGCGGATACTAACAGAGGCTCAAGACCATCCACCAGAAAGGTTTACTTAGCAAAGTGGAAAAGATTCAGCAATTGGAATACCAGCAAGGGACATGATGCATCATTGTTGAACATCCCACTCATCTTGGAATATTTGGCAGATATGTTAAAGAACGGCCTCTCATATTCTTCCATAAAGATACATGCATCTGCTATTTCAGCTAGATACAACACTGATCCTCCTGTTTTCTCTCACCCCTTACTAAGACAATTCCTCAGGGGAATCAAGAACATTAAGCCACCAAGAAAGGCCCCAGTGCCAGCCTGGGACCTCAATTTTGTCTTAGAAAAACTGACTCTACCTCCTTTTGAGCCAGCAGCTTCAGTTGACTTGCAATTTCTCTCATGGAAGACAGCTTTCCTGTTGGCAATTACCTCAGCAAGAAGGTTTTTGGAGCTACAGGCCCTAATGGCAATACCACCCTTTATTATTTTCCACAGAGACAGGGTTTCATTAAGGACCAACCCTACTTTTATGCCAAAGGTGGTATCTAGGGTTTCTCTAAATCAAGCCATTCATCTGCCTGCTTTCTTCCCCAATCCAGAGAATAAGGGGGAAAGACTTTTGCATACCTTGGACATTCACAGAAAACTTCGATACTACCTGGACAGAACCAAGGCCAGTAGGAAGTCTGAACAACTTTTTGTAGCTTACGCCCCGGCAGTCCAAGGAAAAGCAATTTCAAAACAGACTATTTCTAAATGGATTGGACATTGCATCAGATTCTGCTATTCCTTTCATGGAAAGACTGTTCCAGCCAATGTCAGACCACATTCCACCAGAGCTATAGCCACCTCTACAGCATTCTTAAGAGGGGTGCTTACCAAGGACATTCTAAAAGCTGCTACATGGAGCTCCGTGCATACATTCTCCAGACACTACAATCTCCCTCTATATTCCAGATCCAGAGCAGGCTTTGCTTCGGCAGTCCTGCAGGGTTTGATTGCCACACCATCTCTTTCCTAGAGCATACCTCCTCCCCCAGCTAAGCTATGGTATTCTACCCACATGTTATGACTGCAGTTGCATTCTTGAAGGACATAGTACAGTTTTGTACCTACCATAAATGTAGATGTCCGATAGACATGCAACTGCAGTCGGATTTTCCCTCCATACCCCTCTATGCCTAGGGTCCACTCCTATCCCTGTTATTCTTAGCTGGGGATATCTGTTATGGTGTATTTGTTTTATTGCTCATTTATTTGTTTGGAATCCTGTTTTTGTCTTCCAATTTGATTACAGCCTTCCTTGGAGGGCACCTGGCATCTGGGGCAAGAAACACTGAAGAAAATGGCGTCGGCTGATGCTTATGTACTCCAGCCGCTCTGACGTCGGAGAGAAATGCGACATCAGCTGACGTCGGACCCAGACTTTGGAATCCGGCCGACCGAGGGCTGCCTGAGGCAGGACAACCCACATGTTATGACTGCAGTTGCATGTCTATCGGACATCTACATTTATGGTAGGTACAAAACTGTACTTTATAGTTATAGTTCAGAAAGGAACTTTTTTTGAGGGGAAGGGGTGCACCAGTCTGAGGACCTGCAGAACTCGCCAGGGTTTGAGATGATCTGCTCTAATGTCTCACCATGTCTGTGAGCAGCATTTTTCTGTACTTTTCTTTTCATAGGTTCATAGGTAGGTACTAGGCTGTTGGCCCTAGGGCCTGTACAAGCCTAGCAAAAAACGTACCCTGGCTTTCGCCACCCAAGGAAATTATTTTCCTGTGCCCCTGTCGAGCAGAGCCACAGAGGTGATCCCCGGGGGGAATTTCCTATTTCCCATCCAATCATCAAGATTTTTCTTGAAGAGTGCTAATGAGGAGCTTTGTTTGATATAGACAGGTAGTTTGTTCCAGAGTATGGTTAGTCTCTGGGACAGGAATCTATCCCTCCAGCATGTTCTGTTTATTGTGGTGTCAAGGTTTAGTTCCCTAGAACGTGTAGCTCGGAGGGATTGGGATTTTTTTAAGTGGAGCATGTCCAACAGCTCTGGGTTTGGCATAGCTTTGTATGTTAGGCAGAGATCGCCTTTGAGTAGGTGATATGCGACGGAGTAAAGCTGGAGTGTTTTGAGAAGGTCTGCGTAGGGCATCTGTTTGAGGCCGGTAATCCTCTTTGTGAGGTATTTCTGCGGCCTTTCCAGTTGTTGTAGATGTCTTGTGAGGTACAAACCAAAAGGGGCATTGTACTTTATAATGGGTCTAATGAGTGACAAGTAGAGGGGAACAATGACCTCTTTTTTCCTGGATGAGAAACTTTTTGTGATGAGGTGTGCCACATAGAAGGATTTCCTGACTACTGTGGCGATGTGATTATCAAAGGAGAGACTACTGTCCACCTGTATCCCAAGGTCTCGTATCACACTTTCGGTGTTAAGTAGACTACCACCTGTGTGGTAGCTCATGGGTACAGAGTTTTTGTCAAAGGGGATGACAGTGCACTTTTTGGCATTGAGCTTGAGGCCATGGTTTTGACACTAAGCATCTGTCTTAGTGAGGTCCTTTTGTAGGATGACCACATTGTTAGGAGTTTCAATTATGGCTCCTAGTTTGCAGTCATCTGCGAACTTTGTTAGCCAAAGACCTTCTGTGTTAGCCTGTACTGCAGAAAAGTAGATACCAAACAGGAGAGAACTCAGGACTGAACCCTGTGGTACTCCACTTGTCACTGGTCTGAAGTCAGATTTGGAGTCTGCTACTTTCACAGTGTGGGTTCTGTCAGTGAGCCAGTTGGCAACCCATCTTGTGACATAGGGATTTATACCTAGTTTAGTGAGTTTATCTATAATTCCAGAGTGGGGGATGGTGTCAAAAGCCTTGGCGAGATCTAGATAAGATGTGTGAACCACCTTACCCTCGTCTATGGCTTTGGTGACTGCTTCAAAGAAGTCTATATCAGGTTTAGGAGACATGATCTGCCTTATACAAGCCCGAACTGAGTGGGGTCCAGAGTTTGGAGATTTACAATGTCTTTGTTTATAAGTTCCATGATGATACGTTCCATGACCTTGCGGACCAGGCTCGTTAGGCTAATGGGGCGGTAGTTCCCGGGATCTGTGGTGGCTCCCCCTTTGTGGATTGGGATAAACGTCGCTGTGCACCATTCAGTGGGCACAAAGCCTGAGGTGAGGCTATGATTGAACATGGTGCTTAGGTGGGGTGCCAGTTCATTCTGTAGTTCATGTAGAACGCAGCCTGGGATGTTGTCAGGTCCCATGGATGCTGTGTTCTTGGCTTTGGACAGTGTGGTTTTTACCTGTGCAGCTGTGATTACAGGAACTTTGCATTCTTCCGGTATAGAGATGGGCCCTTTAGGGGGTGAGAGGGGGGTAAAGTTAGCACTGAACCTATCTGCCAGAATGTTGGCAATATCAGTTGGTTCTGAATATTTAGTGCCATTGTTCTGTAACTCAGAGCAAATCTCAGTGTTTGTCACTGAGATTCTTGACATAGCTATAGAATGCTTTGTGGTTGTCTTTAGAATCAGTGGCGATTTTGTTTTCGTAACTAGCTTTGGAGGATTTTATGAGGGATCTCAGCTTTTTACTGAGGCTGACCAGGGAGTTCCTCCAATCATGGGATTTTACTCTTTTTTGCAACAATTTCTTTCTTCTGTTGTAGAGTTTATTTATGGCAGGGGACCACCAGATAGGCTTCCTTTTTTTGGAGGATAGCATCTTGGTTCTGTTAGGGATAGCACGATCCATGCACTCATGTAAGTGCTTATAAAGTGCATTTGTGTAGGATTCAGCAGTCGTACCTCTATTGTCCATCTGTGTGGGTGTCGTGAAGTTTGCCACTTCTGTCTTAAGAAGTGTGAAGTTGGCTTTGGAGAAATTTTTTACGGTGGTTTCCCTATTGGGGGTGGGGGCAGGATGTGGATGTCTAGGGTGATTAGCTTGTGGTAGGATCTGACCAATGAGGAATTGACATCTGGTATTGAACACTGGTTGCCCATGTTAGTAATGACCAGGTCTAGGATATTGCTGCCCCTGGTGGGGGTGTGGATAAGTTTTGATCCAAGGCATTGGAATTTATGAATTCCAGAAAATGTTGAGCAAAAGAGTTGGTACATGAGTAGTTTTCCCAGTTAATGGTGGGGTAGTTGAAATTGCGCATTATTAGGGTGTTGGGTTGTGCCCTAATATTTTCCAGTGTATCAAGAAATGAGGAGTGGGAACCCTGGGGCATGGTGTGGGATCTGTAGCATGTTGCAGTTTGGATTGCGGTCTTGCCCAGAGTTAGTTGCATTTGGATAATCTTGTATTCATTATTCTGAGCAACTAGCCTGGAGGTTTGGATATCCTTAATGATTATGGACATGCCTCCGCCTTTAGTGTTTCGGTCCAGGTTAGGTGGCCGAAAGGTGTGGTATGAATTATAGCCTGGTAATGCAGGGGTGTTGTCTGGAGCCTTGAACCAGGTCTCTGTCACTGCACAGATGTCGATGTTCTCCATTTTGGGTGCCTCGAGTGAATGCATTTTGAGGTTTAGACTTCTAGCATTGAGAAGCATTGCCCTCAGATTTTGCTTGCTTGTACCTGTTACAGTGGTGAATTTGTCATTTGAACCTTGCCTAAAAAAGCCACTATAGGGGTGGCAAGAGCCTTAGCCAGTATCCGGAATCCCAAGTGCGACAGGTGTAGGCCATCTCTGGCAAAGCATCGTGGTCTGTCGATCATGTCATCCCAGTCAGACAGATACTGGTTCCCCTTAGAATGACACCAGAAGCTTAGCCAATTGTTGAAGTCAATCATTTTGTCCTTGTACTGTGGTATCATTCTAGGTGATGGCAGGATGCTACTCAGGCTAGGGTCATACCTGCCTGGGCTACAAGATCGGAGAGCTCCTTCATGTCTCTTTTCATGTAGTCCAGGGAGGTACGTCTCAGGTCATTCACACCAACATGGACAATGACAGAGTCATATTTGTATTTGTTGTGGAGTGACTCAAGTGCATGCGTTATGTGGCGGATCCTGGCACCTGACAGGCAGATGACAGTGACTTTCGCCTTGTTTAGCCTGGTGAGTGGAACAGTAGTATGCCTGACTATAGAGTCACCTATGACTAGAGTGTTGGGTACGTTGTTATGCCTTATGGGCTGTGGTGGAGTGGCACACTGAGTTTGTGGGCTATGTCTCATTTGGGTTGTGTTGGGGGGTGGAGGTTGCTTTTGCTTGCATTTCTGCTTTGGCGGTCTCTGTTGCTTGAGCAGATTTTTATTGAGAGTCTCCGCGAATGTACGTGTGTGTTTTGTGTTGCTATGCGTGTGTTTTGGTGGTGTAGGTTTTGAGGGACTATTATTTGCTTAACTGATTGTTACAACAGTACTAAACTGTTCTCTTGTGTGATTGCAGCTGCAGCAGCAAAAGTAACAGAGTTCATCTAGTTGCATTGATATAAAGGGCTAAAATCCTAACTACAGCCCAGGTGACTCAAGTTCGACTAGCAGCTTGGGTTCCTGTTAGAGGAAGGAATGGTGTGAAGTAAGCCTTGCGTGCCTGTTTTCAGGTGGAGAGGAGTGGCATGTGCTTGTGAGAACACACACTCTACAGCTGAGTACCCAATGGAAACAAGGCATTGCACAGAGGTGTTTGTGTACAAGGAAGTAGGACCAATTGAACGAAATACATGAAGGTTCGACATGAATTGCAAAGGCACATTGCATACCAACCACTTGGATGCAGATGAACATGCTTAGGAGTTAGAATTTAAGAACAGAAAAAAGCGGTGGCTGCCTTAGTGATGGCTCCTCTCATTTGGCTCTTACACTGAAAAGGGGTAACAAGTAGGCAAGATGGCTGAGAAGGTGGGTGATGGTCACTAGAGAGGGAAGGTAAAACAAAAGCAAAAACTAGTACTGTAGTGCTCATAGAAAGTACATTTCAGCTAATCCAGAAACAAGTGTCAGCTAGGGACTGCTACATGCTGGTGCACTGTAAAAACAGGTTTCATTTCAAAGTAAAGAAAATTTGGAACATCATCACTTACATTCCTGTTTTATTTGTGCCTAAAAATCTACATCACATATCAGGGCACTCTTTCCTCTTGTGAGAGAAGTGGCTTTTAGAGATAGAAGGCAGTGAGAATGTTTTTCAAAGGTATACGACGCTCACATGCCTGCAATGTACCCAGAAGTGCTTAAATGGAGGGCATGCAGTTGACGCAATATAAGGAGTCTCACTTGATATGCAAGTAATACTGCCCCTCAAATTGTGATCATGCAAGTGATACTGCCCCTCAGATTGTGATCATGCAAGTGATACTGCCCCTCAAATTGTGATCATGCAAGTGATACTGCCCCTCAAATTGTCCTTTTTACCCCTCTTACATGCTAAATATTCCTGGTGGGTTCCTGGTCTCCATTGGTGATTTGTTAATGGGATGCCACCTGAGACTGTCTTCTTACAGGGAGATAGAAGTAAGTAAAGGACTTATCAGTGTGCTTCCAGCCTGTCTGTGCTTCTGATGGCTAGGCTTCTAGCTGACCTTGGTTGGTGACTGCATAGGAGTGTACCATCTCCTTGAACTAGCAAGGTAGATGCATTAGTGTTTGCTTGTTCACTGACCAGATCCCACTGAGCTTGGAAGGACAGTATGTGGGAAACAGTGAAATAGACAGAAATGTATGCGAGTGAGTGAGTGAGTGAGTGAGTGAGTGAGTGAGTGTGTGTGTGTACAACTCTGTCCCTCTGTGTGTGTGTGTGTGTGTGTGTGTGTGTGTGTGTGTGTGTGTGTGTGTGTGTGTGTGTATATATATATATATATATATATATATATATATATATATATATATATATATATATATATAGATATCAAGAGAGAGAGAATGACACACTGTTTTTTTTTTTACTGTAAACCCAACCTGCCCACCTGGTAATATTTTTTCTGAGTATTACCAGATGTTTTGGTTGAGTTTACAGCACTGAGTATATTGTAGTCAGGCTAGTGTTTTTTTTCAGTCTTCCACGCTGCTATGGCACCTGCCTGTTCTTGATTTCTTGCAGTAATTCCTTTGATTGCTCTTTTACAATTGTTGTGCTCTTCAGAAGTAAAAGGAGCATTCCACAGAGCATGCACATAACAGATGGCAGTGCAGAATGGTTCTCTTTATGATATGTGGTGGCACACAGTGACAGCTACAGGGACAATGACTTAGGACAAAATTCCAGGCTGTTAGGGATTGAGTGGTTATCAGAGGGTGATTCATAGTATTACTGAATGTAAGGGAGGGGCTAGTGTACAGATGGTGTTTGTCCCTATTTTCTGTTTTGTGTTTATCTGATCCAGAGGGTTCTTGGGTTTCTTGAGCACACCCATGGCATACAGTAGCTCCTATTAGAAAATCACACAATCAGAGAGAATGGTTTTGATTACAGCCTAATACTGGGACACTTCAGGAACAACAGTAGTGTTCAAAAATGTGTGCCACTATGGCAGAGAAAGTGATGTGGTCCCTCTACCTAAGCACCTAATGGTGTACTACAGGATCTGTCTCACAACTAAATAGTGTATGCAATCGTAGCAGGCCTCAGTGAGACTGCATTAGATGTTACCGCAAGTTCGGAGTGTAGGTGGTGCAAAGCATGACAAAATTCAGTCTGTTCCTCATCATATGCTTACCTCTTTGTAGCGTCACAAGCTAACAGAAGAAACCTACTCTTTGGAGCCATCTAGTAAAAGATAGGTAGTACTGATAATATGAGGTGCCATTAAATTTTTCAGGTCTTACTTGGTTAATTCCATACTCTGCAGTGGTAGGACTGGTAGTTACAGGCAATCCTCTTTTTGGTGTCTTTCAGAATCTCTCATAAGCTCAAAAACGATGAGCTATAAGGAGCAAAGACCACCATTCTGTACGTTCCAGACCACTATGCATGTGAACTGCATCTACATCAGCAAGTAGTAATGTGGCAGATGAGAATTTCTTTGTATAACAGCTTTTGTTTTACTCCTGGGTTTATCGTAATTGGGATGAACTGTAACTTAATGGCTGCCTTTTCGAGACATTTGCAAAGATTCTGCTGTGTGCAATTCCAGCATTCTTTCAATCACAACCTCCTCCTTTTGTACTTTTATTTCTCCTTAGTAATACTTGCTTTGGTTTTAGAAATAAAAAAATCTGTACATATATAAAACACATGCACAGGGTGAGCCTGTGATGAATGGATGTTTTACTGTTGTAAAGGAGCCTGTAGTACATTTGCTCTTGTTCCCGTTTATAGATTCTGCTAGTCATGCAAAAAAAAAAAAAAGAAAATGCTTTTATTATTTCCTTACCAGGCTGTCCTTGTCAGACAGTATTTCTTTGTGTTCAACTTTGCTGCATCTGTAATATTTTTCAAGGGAGCTCTCTGTTTTATTTGTGTGCCTTTAACATAAGAATTTGTTTAATGCAGATTAAAGGGCCGTGGTATGATTTTTTCCAAGTAAAAAAAAAAAGTGCTTTGATGCATAATAGATCATTTCTGTAGTAAGATCCATTACCAGATCTAATATCCTTCCGTATGTCTACTACAGAGGCCGTGACTTTTGAATAATGTACTTGTTTTCCATTTTCTGTACATGAAGTAATAAGTAACTATATTCCTCCTTTCCATCCTGTGTTATACCGTCTGTTTGGAAGTTTACTAAAAGTATATTCCCAGGTAAGAGTTTGTTTTGTACTGTTTAACAAACTCTGAGTGAGCATGATCTTAAAACATTCATCAGTATATACTGTGACAGTGCACACCTATAGGTTCTACCATCACTCCCTCCTTGTCCTGTAAATCTACTTTGTGTCTCTTTGGTGACAGAGGTAGCTGAATATGCATGTAGGGCCTGCACATCTGAACATCTGAACTGCAGTGTGTAGCTCACGTACCTCGAAGTTCATATGCCAAGCCATCTCTGTGACATAGAGGGATGAAACCCTATAACCCAAATGACCTGAAATCAATTTGCAAGTCAGAAAGTAGAGGAGTTGGTTGGGAGAGGTGGTAGTGAATGGACAACCCAGGCTAGTCACTTCATGAAGAAAGTAAGGTGGCTCAGTCCACTGCACTACTAGCAGCTGGTAGAGACCAAGTACTAAAGCATATGGCACATGTAGCAAGATACACAGTCGAGTCTGCCAAGGAAGTACATTGTTCTGCAGCTGATTTTTGGTGCATTTGTGGAAGCATGTACATCTCAGGTCAGTACCGCAGGCTTCTTTTCAGTGTCGCATATCAAGCTGTTGTGAGTAGATGAGCTAGGGACCAAGCAGAATATTGATAATTGCAATAATGCCTCTCTCTGTCTGCTGCAGACTTCTCTCACTGTTCTCAGATTCTGGGAAGGAGGGTGACATTTAGGCATAATGGAGATTGAGGAACTTGATGGTCTGTGGGATAAGAGGGAAAAAATGATGAAGAAAAAGAAGTCACTCACGCAAAAAGTATACATGTGTGTTTGTGTGTGTGTTTGTGTGTTGGTGTGCACACATGTATGTGTGGCCTACAAATGAATTAACATTTAGATTCAATATGTCCAATGTAAGCTGTCCACTTTAGATATTAAAGTATGTCACAGGAAGTGTATGTTTACACTGCCACAGTTGTAAATAAAGTAACTCCCAGGATTGCACAACAGTGGGGAAAAGGACAAATTCCCTTATCCCCTCTGTCGAAAGATCTCTGCAAACTACTGTCAGAATAGCTCAGTCACAGTGTAATTAGAAGAACGAACCCTCCATTCCCCTTCACTTACACTACTGTGATCTGCCAAAGAAGATCACCTTTGATAGTTAACAGTGTAAGAGAAGGAACAAAAACTCTGTTCCTGTGTTCCAGTTGCACTGCAGTCTACCATTTGAATGCTCCATTGATGTAATAGATGTAATTTTTTCTGTAAATATGAGTGATTGCTTTCCAATAAAGTGTGAGACTACAATCTGCAAATGAGACACTCAAAAGGACTCGCTACCCAGAATGACACTTTAAGGGGATCACTGTGTAAAAGATGGACATATATATATGGTCTCCATTAACTGAACTGCACCCACAGCTCAGTTTCTCTGAAAGAGACTCAACTCAGAAGGGCATTCAGGTGCACCCTGTAAGGAGATTAAAGTGTAAAACTGAAGATGTACAGCTACATAATTCAGGCCTTGTAAGCATATCCTTTCCTTCCAGTCACAGACACCCTCTTCATTAATAGTATACAAAGACTACAGATTGTGGCTCCCATCTGGGACCAGACTTGCTCCTTGGATGATAAGAAATAAAAATAAGCAGTAATAGAGAATATTGGACCTACTACTTTTTCTCTTTAACTGTCAGAGTATGATGGCAGCAGCTGGTTTGACAGTTGCTGCATTGTTCTTATTGCTCTGGAGACTGGATGAGAGGTGGTATCCTAATATCAGTAAATATACATTTGCAGGTTCATTCATAAGTATTTACTGGTAATGTGGTCCAGGAAACCACAGAGGAGTCTAGTCCAGTTTCTCAATTTTCTCAGAGTATAAAAATGCAGACATCAGAAGTCTGGACAGTCTTGAAAAGTGCATACATCCTGCCGGGGTTGGCCTTGGCAATTGAGGGGCCCAATATGGATAATTTTGGTGGGGCCACTGAGGTGAACGCTCACCTACTGCTCGGACCCTCCATCCAGCTGTGGGTTTCTTGAACTTAAGACTATCTTAGATTAGATATAAATTTATGCTAGTACTACTGCTGTGTAATAAAATAAAACAGTATGTTTATTTATTAGCTTATATTTCTTCATAAGACATGTTAAAGCAGAAGTAAACTACTGGATTTCTGGTTACCCGCGATCCATCATCTCCTGTAGTTCCTCTCTATTCCTGGTTTACAGCAGTCAACATCTCCTGTAGTTCCTTTCAATTCCTTGGTTACCCCCAGTCCAACATCTCCTGTAGTTCCTCTCGATTCCTGGTTCATAGCAATCACCATCTCCTATAGATGTTCATCATGTTTCACTGTTGCAGTCATTACACTTGGGTTATCCTGCTGGCAGGCTACCCGCAGTCAGCCTGAATTCCAAAGTCCTGGTCTGGCGTCGGTTGCTGTCACCTCATCCCTGACGTCAGTGCGCCAGGGGTATATAAGATGCAGCCGACGCCATTTTCTCCAGTCTTTCTTGCTGCACAGTGCCCGAAGCAAAAGCAGTTCGCAAGTGCCAGTCGGCCGACTCCTGAGATTTTCGAAATTGAATTTCAGATCTGAAGTCTTCAATAAAGCTAATTACCCCGTTGGGGAAACTTTTTCTTGCTCCAGACCAATGTCAGTAAAAGTTAACAATTGTATTTCTTGTGGGAAGCAAATACCTTATAAGGATTTCCATTCTTACTGTATTCCTTGCCTAGGCCCTGACCACGACGTTGCTAGTTGTCGGTTTTGTGCTAGATTTAACCAACGCACTATTAAGCGTCAGTACGATTTTGCATTTTATTATTTTGGCCAAAGGTTTAACTATATAATGCCATCAGAACAGCTGACGACCGGAGTTCATAAAAAGCGCAAAGAAAAAGAAAAGGACAGGCATCCGAGGTCCAAAACCGACGACGAAGCCTCTTCTAGGCCAGTCGCCGGTTCGCTGGTTCTCAGTGAGGCGCTTTCGCAGCCCCTGACACCCACTACCTCAGAGCCACAGGCCGCCTCCGACTCCCACGTGGAGACAACTAGGCCTCTGGAAACTCAACATATTGAGCCTACGGAAACTAATCCCACAGATGGGTCTGGAGCCGCTGAGCAGGCATCCGCTTCTGAGGGTGTTTCCAGACCTACACAGCTTTCTATCAAGCCAACTTCAGCATCCAAGACAAAGTCTAAAACACCTTTAAAGACAAAGAAACAAGTACAGCATTCTCCTGGACAGTCATCCATGCCTAAGAAACAGATGCTTAAAATGGCCGAAGACCTTATTACTTTGATCAGGGGTTCCCATCCCCCTCCTGATAAAAGGCCTAGGCAAGACACTGACTATGATTCCTCTGATCAGGTTTCCATTTCATCTGATTCCTCTTCAGAACAGGGATACTCTCTTCCTCCCTATGAGGACTCTGATGCTGAAGAATCTATCCCTTCAGCCTCTCCTCCTGAGGACTATTCTTGTAGGGAAACCCTGTACACCATGAGGGAGCATTTCCACTAGGAGAGCCAAGACTATTCAGAATCCAAGAAAAGGCTCAGAGACTTTCTTTTATTGCTTCAACACAGACCTCTTGCTATTCTACCTGTACTAGACATTGTAGATTATGTATTTTCAGAATCCAGTCTGTCTCCTGATTCTTTACCCCCTGCAGCAGTTAAGCCAGATAGGTATAACAGGATTCCAGATTCACATAAATTTCTTTATAAAAACCCTGCTGCTGACCCAGAAACTATATTTCAGGGTCCCAAAGGGGTCAAGACTTCCACTGCAAAAAACCCTGTTCCCTCTGATAGGGATTCTAGAGCACTGGACAGATGGGGGAAAAAGTTTACACCTCTGCTGCTTTAGCTGTAAGGGCTTTAAATTGCCAGCATTATATGCTTAAATATCAGCAATACCCAATGTCTCTGCTTAAACAGAAAATGCTGACAAACTCTGAATGTCCTGAAAATAAGGAAATGCAGGATTATTGCATGCAGCTGAACAAGTGGGAAAGCATACTTTGCAATGTGGTTTTGATTCACTAGAGGCCTCTTGCAGGGCCGCAGTTACAGGCTCTGTCATTCGAAGGCATACTTGGTTAAAGGAACAGACTCTGCCTGATCATGTTAAAGCAAAATTATTGGATGCTCCATTACAGCATGATACTTTGTTTGGTGTTAAGGCAGAAGAGGTGTTAAAGAAAATGGAGGATAAAGCGAAATCTATGCAGACTGTAAAGGATTTCTAACTGGTTCAACCACCCAGATTTAGCAGTAACTGGCCTTCTAAAAATTGGTCCTTTCCAATGTCAGACAGGCCACAAAGAGGCAGATACAGATGCCCTAGAGGCAGATCTCAGCCCCAAGACTCATACAGACCGAAACAATGGGGTGCTTCTGCCTCCAAAAGCGGAGAAGACAAATCACAACCATATAGGCAATAGTCCCAATGACTTCCCACTGCCAATGCCAAGCACTTATCTTTTGGCAGCACCCTTAGGGGGAAAGCTAGCACTTTTCTCACAAAATTGGCACACGATCACCCAGGACAAATGGGTACTGAATGTTGTTTCTCAGGGCTACAGGTTCCACTTTCACACCCTTCCAAAGGCAAAAGGTATGCCAGACCTGCCACACAAGTAATGGGCAGAGGCACAAAAGCAAATTTCGTCTCTCATGGACATGAGGGCTATTCAGCGTGTACCACAGCAAGAACAGGGACAAGGATTTTACTCAAGGCTTTTCTTGGTACCCAGAAAGGACAAAGCATGGAGACCAATACTGGACCTGTCTATTCTAAATACTTTTCTGGACATTCCAAAATTCAAAATGCTGACACTGCAGCAACTTCTGCCCATGCTGGGCAAGAAGGCTTGGCTCGTAACTTTGGACCTCAAAGAGGCATACCTGCATGTCCCAATCAGACAATCTTGCAGAAGATACCTCAGATTCATAGCTGGCTGAATGCACTACCAGTTCTCTGCACTACTCTTTGGCTTATCTACTGCGCCGAGGGTCTTCACAAAATGCCTGGCACCAGTAATTGCATTTTGCAGACAAAGAGGAATTCAAATATATCCCTACTTGGACGACTGCCATATTCAAGCAGAGAGCAAGGACATTCTACTAAAGCATCTGGCGTTTGTAAAAAGATTACTAATTTGCCTAGGGTACACAGTAAACGAAAAAGAAATCAAAACTAGTGCCCTCTCAAGAGATAATATTCCTGGGTGCAAGCTTAAATACAACTGCCCAGATGGCTTATCTCACGCCAGACAAACAAAGGCAACTGACTTCTTACTTCAAAATGTTGGCAACAAAGACCCAGTTATTTGAAAGAAAAATTCTGCAGGCTTTGGGCTTCATGGCATCCTGCATTCTGCTAATTCCATATGCAAGACTGCATATGAGGAAGCTACAATGGTACCTAAAAAGTGTTTGAACTCAACATTGCCACAGCCTGTAAACATTAATTACCCTCATTCCCTGCCTGCAACAGGAGTTTCGATGGTGGGCACTGGCCTGTTACCACAACAAGGGACAGCCATTCATTTTACCCACAGCCAGGCAGACTCTAACAACAGATGCATCGGTTTATGCCTGGGGCACACATGGCAGGAAAATGTATTCAGGGCACGTGGCCCGCAAGCCACATGCATCTACATATCAATCAGAAAGAGATGCTAGCTGTACAGAATGCCCTGACAGCCTTCAAGGATCTACTCCATCCAGGACAACTACTGCTAAGGACGGACAATACTACAGTCATGTGGTACATAAACAAGCAAGGGGCACTCATTCCTACCCCCTCTGCAGGCAAGCCATGACTTTGTGGAACACAGCATTGGCCTGTCAAGTGCATCTACAAGCACAATTCCTGCCAGGAAAAACAAATACTCTGGCAGACGAACTAAGCAGAAACCTCATGGACCCTCATGAGTGGACACTAGATCCACAAGTCTTCAGTATGATAACAAGGAAATGGGGATGCCCAGACATAGATCTATTTGCCTCCCCTCACAACTGCCAACTACAGAGATTCTGCACAAGGACTTATCACACACAAGCATGGAAGGTGGATGCTCTATCATTCAGCTGGAAAACCCTGACAGTATATTCCTTTCCTCCACTGCCTCTCCTCCCCAAGGTCCTCTAAAGGTCAGACAAGAGAAGCCAAAAATGATTCTGATTGCCCCAGACTGGCCACACCAGCACTGGTGCCCCAGACTGGCCACACCAGCACTGGTACCCAATCCTGAAGAGCTTGTCTCAAGGCCCAGCCTGGACTTTACCTCGAATTCCTCATCTTCTGACCCAACAAAACAATCAGATCCTGCACAGCCAAACTCAGAACCTTAAATCTGACTGCTTGGCGAATAATATAACCACTCCGACCACAACTCTCTCTAAAGCAGTTATGGATGTTATTTTGGAAGCCAGGAGGCCCAGCACCAGAAAATCTTATGCAGACAAATGGAAGAGATTCTGTGCTTGGAATCAGGCACAAGGAATTGACCTGCTTGTTCCAAATATTCCTCAGGTTTTACAATACCTGAGATGCTGGATAAAGGCCTATCCTTCTCATCAATTAAGATCCACGCCTCTGCCATTTCAGCTCATTACAATACGGAACCACCTATTTTTTTAAATCCACTGCTAAGGCAGTTCCTCAGAGGGGCCAAAAACATAAGACCCCCAAGGAGAGCACCGATACCTACATGGGACCTCAATTTTGTCTTGGAAAAGCTCACACTGCCTCCTTTTGAGCCAGCCAATACAGCTGAGATAAAATTCTTATCATGGAAAACAGCTCTGCTCCTAGCAATTACTTAAGCAAAAAGAGTCTCAGATTTACAGGCATTAATGGCAGTGGAACCTTTCATCATTTTCCATCCGGACAGGGTTTCTCTAAGGACAAACCCAACATTTATGCCAAAGGTGGTATCCAGTGTGGCTCTTAATCAAACCATTCATTTGCCTACTTTTTATCCAAATCCCCAGAATAAAGGGGAGAGACTACTGCATTTTTTGGACAGACACAGACAGCTACACTTCTACTTGGACAAAACTAAAGCTTTCAGAAAGACTGAGCAACTTTTAGTGGCATATGCTGCAGGATCACAAGGAAATGCTATTTCAAAGCAGACTATTTCAAAATGGATAGGACACTGCATTTGTTTCTGCTATGCACAGCATGGCAAATCAGTGTCTAGGAATATTAGGCCACATTCGACCAGGGCAGCAGCGACATCAGCAGCCTTTCTCAGAGGAGTACCAACCAAGGAAATTTTGGAGGCTGCAACTTGGAGTTCAGTGCACACTTTTACCAAGCACTACCACTTACCTCTTTACTCTAAATCCAGGGCAGGCTTTGCCACTGCAGTTCTGCAGGGCCTCATAGCCACTCCTAATTCTATTTAGACCCAGCTGCCCAACCTCAGCTTTGGGATTCAACCCAAGTGAAATGACTGCAACAGTGAAAGACAATGAACATAGTACAGTTGTGTACCTACGATAAATGTAGATGTTTGAGTGTATTCACTGTTGCAGTCCAGGTTACCCACCGACCATCCCCCTTTCTTTGCTGGGACTTATCTGTACTTCTCTATTCTATACAACCTATGTGGTGTATTTGCTTGTAGATGAAAGTATTGTTTATTTTAGTGCATGCTTTTTATAAGCAGTGTTTTTAGCCTACCCTTTTGGGGGCACCTAACATCTGGGGCAGGAGAAACTGAAGAAAATGGCTTCAGCTGCATCTTATATACCCCTGGCACACTGACGTCAGGGATGAGGTGACAGCAACCGACGCCGGACCAGGACTTTGGAATTCAGGCCGACTGCGGGTAGTCTGCCAGCAGGATAACCCAAGTGTAATGACTGCAACAGTGAATACACTCGAACATCTACATTTATGGTAGGTACACAACTGTACTTTCCTCTCAATTCCTTAGTTACCCCCAGTCCAACAACTCTTGTAGTTCCTCTTGATTCCTTGGTTACCCCCAGTACAACATCTCCTGTAGTTCCACTGTATTCCTTGGTTGCCCCCAGTCCAACATCTCCTGTAGTTCCTCTCGATTCCTGGTTCACAGCAATCACCATCTCCTGTAGTTCCTCTCAATTCCTTGGTTACCCCCAGTCCAACATCTCATGTAGTTTCTCTTAATTACTTGGTTACCCCCAGTCCAATATCTCCTGTAGATGTTCTTCGTGTTTCACATACTTTCCTCTCTTAGGTTCTGCTTAACTCCACTTACTTAGGCACACCATAAGTGTCTGTCTGATTGGCCACTGAGGCCCTGTGTCTTCATGGTACCCCATTAGTTAGATACACTGTGGTGTAACTGTAAATATGTTCCCAGACTCTTAAAGTACTACCTGGATCTCTTGAAACTGGGCAACAGATAGCTGCGTACTTCCCCCTTGTCTCTTCCCCAACACTACTACTTTTTCTCTCTCCTCCTTTCCCTTCTTCCCTCCATTTGACTCGTGCCATATTCTACTTCACATATCATACCCAAGAATTGTAAAAATAATGTCTTCGGCTTTTCCTGGTTAGGGGTCACCACAGCGAATCACCGGTCCGCTTATGATTGGCAGTGGATTTTTAAGGTGTCGAGTTGCCAACCCGCCTCCCAGCCTTCAAAGAAGGCACACCCACTCACACACGAACCTACCTCTATGTCTTTAAAGTTCACTCAATCACGGGGAAGATGTGCAGACTCCGCACAGAAGGCGCTCCAGCCGAGAGTCGAACTGGAGAGCCTCTTGCAGTGAAGTGACAACCCTAACCGCTGCACCACCTGTAAATACTTTCTTATTTGTATATTATTTCTCAATAAATAAATCTTCCTTCTTTGTGTATTATTTTCTCCATAGTAACATTATAGTATATGATTATGACCATGTGCATGTACTCTTCTTATCAATTTTACTGAATGAATTCTTGTATCATGTCTATGACTATGTTCATTTATGCTATATAGTATCTTAATTTAATACCTCTGATCTTGCTGTTTTTAAATTACCACAGTGGAACCGATATTAATGTTTGTTTAGTTGTATTTCCATGGCACTGAAAATGGCAGTGGTCTAAGCTTTACCTAGGTTAACAAGCTTTAAATTTACAAATAAGTAAAAACTCTTTGTAAGTCCAGTACACCACACACGCCAGCATTTTTGTGCGGTGTTGCAAACAACACCAAGCATACCATGCCAAGAAGCAGGCCCATTGTGAAACATAGAAGCTGATAAAAGGCAGTCCCAGCTCTTGCCTCCCATACCAAGTGTCCTTGGATGCTAGGAAGTACTGGTCAGATGAGCCAGTGGGACTGCGCTAAATGAGTGGGAATACTGGGGGTACAAAAAGAGACAGAAAAAATTCTAACCTCCATTATACATTCTCATCTCGTATTACCTCTTTGTTTGTTGGCTTCCAGTCATCTCCTGCATTTGCTCGGAATTGTTGAGTTCTCACACAATTAATTCTCATACTTAGTTACTTTCAGTGTTTCCACAAACCACATAAAATGGTTAAATTTTCTCAGAATGCTTAGCAGTAATCTCCGGCCTCTCCTTAGAAATGTCATTGATCACTCACCACTCCACTTATAATCTTTTATAAGTTTTTTTTTATTTAACCATTTGTTAAACTGGGTAAGTGGATTAATACAAGTCAAAAGGGAAACAGTAAGGTTACATGCAGGGATAGTTTAGATTAGTTGCCAAGTGTCATGTTTTGGCATGGGGGGGGGGGGGTCAGAATGACTTACCTTGTTAACACCTATGTGGTGTGGAATGTCACCCTTGTAGCAGCGTACACACACCCTTACATTCCAGAGCATTTCTAAAAATCAACCTAAAAAGCATAAGATAATCAAATGTAAATATTTTGTAACAAAAGCTATTAAAACTGTATAGAGAAATACTCTTTCCAATAATAATAGTCACTGCATTATAGTCTTTCCATAAGTACTATAATATGAGATAAAGAAATATGAAAGCATATTTTAATTGAATAATTAGCAATTAGGTTGTGAGAATTTATGTCCAAGTTTGGTAAATATAGTGTAGCTTTACGGTGTGGTAGCTTAACCTTTAAGCAATATGGCCGTGAGAAAAATAGGTCAAGGTCATTTTCACATTACACACAGGATGATCCAACCATCTCCAGTAGGGTTGTTTGTCCCTCCTTTGAAAGAACAAAAAAACAGCATATCCAGTGACAACCTATCTTTTTCTCCTATCCAGATACAGATGCCCCCAACAATAAAGGCATCAGCTGTAACCTTGCAGACAAAAGTTTAGCTATCTAGCTATTGTGCCCAGGGCCATCCCCTGGTCTGGTGCTCCCCCAGCCTTTAAGTTGAAGAGCAAAAGATCTCTTCTGTCTGTTCTGAACTGTAGAACAGCTACTACAGTTTCTGCCTGACTGCCTCAATGCATTGACACACATGGAGTGCTAAAGTATTGCAGCTTTAAATGCAAATACCGGCTTTCAGCTGCTAGTAATGCATTAAAGAACGATCAGCTACTGCTGATTGTGCCGTCTGACACTTTGCACTCAGGGAGGCTGTCCCCTTCACCCCAGCCTAGCTATTCTTCTGTTGCAGAGTACAAGTTCCATGTAGCTAATGATCCTGTAAGGGATCCTGTAAGGGATATATTTACTTAGTAACCTTGCTACACCCTGTTCTGTTCTTGATCAGCCTTAAAATTCTGCCTACAAGAACTTTTGCACAGTCTTTGTGATCAACACACATTTAGTGCAACATTGAATCTGGACTTTATGAATAATGACGTGTAATATATGTAAGTAAACATTTTAGAAATTTGATTAACTCAGTTTCTACAAACTGTGGTTAAATGTGGCTAAGATTAAAACAAGTTACCAGAAAAAAAAAATGGGTGAATGTCTTAAATTGGTGTATGCACCTGACATACGATGGACATATAGTAATTGTTATAAAATTATGCTTAGTTTAAAAGTCTGTTGTTTGCTTTGGAAAAAAAAGCTGTACCATTTCTTTAACTGAACATGTTAATCTCTTATTTCTATTCTGCTTCCTGGAAACTAAAATGTTATTGGCATGGTGCTGCGTCGACTGAGCTGCTTCACCTTGTACTTGTAATTAATCACACCTGAGGTTTTGGCTCTATTGACGTTATCATATCTGATGTCAGTATTACTGTGGGAATGGGTAGAAAAAAACAGCTGAAAATAATGTGGAGCAAAAATCAGTTTTGTGGCACTATTTTCTGGGAAATTCGGGACTGTTTAGGGAGTATGTTGCAGAATACTGACTGTCAAGTGACTTACTCTGAGTCGCATAGTATAAAAACAGAGGTTGAAGGAGTCAAACCCTGGACTACAGGAAACAGCTTGTTAACAACTCATAACTTTAATCCTCTGTGCTAATTGCTAGTCTGCTATCATCATCATTAACCCCGTTTTTCCCATTTTCTACATGGGGTCGAGGGGTCGTGTCAACTGTCGCAATCTCTGTCTGTTCAATGCTACTGTCCTGCTTGCCTTCCTCACTCATGTTTGACTGTCAAAGGTCTTCTCTCACAGAATCCGTCCATCTCTTTGCTAGATGCCCTCATGTCTGCTTGCCTTCTTCCTGTTTATCCCAAATCTTCTTCACCAAATTGTCTTCTGCTTTTCTGCACGTGCCCAAACCACTTTAATCTGTTCTCTTTGACCTTTTCTGCAATTGGCTCAGTTGGACTCTTTCTTCATCTCTAGCTTCTTCTCAATTGTCTGTCTCACTGCAAACATCAGGTCAGTTATGCTGCATCCTGATCTGAATCCGAACTGCTCATTTCCCATCTTACTTTCTACAACTCTGCATGTTTATCACTCGCCCTCTCCATAACTTCATGCAGTGTGACAGAAGTTTGATCCCTGTCTACTGACCACAGTTGTGAATGTCCCCTTGCTTCTTGATCACTGGCACTAATATGCTTATTCTCTAGACATCTGGGTTATGTCATTTCTTCCCTGTTTCATCCAACACCTATTTGCTGTGACCTCGTCTGAGCCTGCTGCCTTCCCTGACTTAATTTTCCTTAGTGCTGTTCTTACTTCTTCTATGGTGGGCTTCTCTTCTCTCATTGTTGGCTGTGTCTGGGGCAGTACAGCTTCTGTGGGATTTTCTTCATTCGGCAGCTACTGGAAATACTCCTTCCATCTGCCTTTGATGTCCTGTGGACTGGTGAGCAGGTTGTTGTTGGCATCACTTATGAAGGGTATCTGACTATCCTCTTTATCTTTCTGCCTTTGCTTTCAAACCTGATAGTTTCTTTGTACCATCTACTGACTTACTTTCCAGAAGATGGTAGAATACCTCTGATGCCTTATTTGCTATTGCAACTGTTTTCTTAGCCTCTTTGTTATCCAACCATTATTCTTCCTAACCTGATCTGTCTTTTCAAACTCTCTCTTTTTCCTGCACTTCTCATTTCTTTTGATGACTTCCTGGACTTTGCATTCCACCACCAGCTTTCCTTATGTACCATATTTCCATACCTGGCTCGGCCGCATATCTGTTCTGTAGTCCTCACACATGCTGTTTTCAGGTGTAGCCATTCTTCAACGACACCTATTTCCTTCTCTTCTTGAGGTGCTAGAGCCCTGGCTAATTCCTTGAGCTGTTGTACTTTCTCTCCAGTCATCTTCCAAGTGTTCAGCCTGGTCTCTGTTGACCTTATTGCCTTCTCTGACCACTGCTTGCAGCTGATTGTGGCACCAGCGGCTTATACACTGGGGCATCGTTTTCACTGAGGATGACTTTACAGTCACTGATTTTACCCCAGTACCCTTTCCTTAGTATGTACGAGGGTAGTATGACAGCAGTGAGGTCTGCGGTGGGAGTGATGGATGCGTTTAAGGTGGAGGTGGGATTACAACAAGGATCAGCTCTGAGCCCTTTCTTATTTGCAATGGTGATGGACAGGTTGACAGACGAGATCAGACAGGACTCCCCATGGACTATGATGTTTGCAGATGACATTGTGATCTGTAGTGAGAGTAGGGAACAGGTGGAGGAGACCCTGGAGAGATGGAGATATGCTGTAGAGAGAAGAGGAATGAAGGTCCGCAGGAGTGTGTGAATGAGAGGGAGGATAGAGGAATGGTGAGGATGCAAGGAGTAGAGGTGGCAAAAGTGGATGAGTTTAAATACTTGGGATCAATAGTTCATTGTAATGGTGAGTGTGGAAGAGAGGTGAAGAAGAGAGTACAGGCAGGATGGAGTGGGTGGAGAAGAGTGTCAAGAGTGATTTGTGACAGATGAGTACCAGTAAGAGTGAAAGGGAAGGTCTACAAGAGGGTAGTGAGACTAATTATGTTATATGGGTTGGAGACAGTGGCATTGACAAAAAGGCAGGAGTTTGAGCTGGATGTGGCAGAGTTAAAGATGTTAAGATTTGCACTGGGTGTGACGAGGGTGGACATGATTAAGAATAAGTATATTAGAGGGTCAGCCCAGGTTGGAAGGTTTGGAGACAAAGCCAGAGAGGCAAGATTACATTGGTTTGGACATGTGCTGAGGAGGGATGCTGAGTATATTGGGAAAAAGATACTAAGGATGAAGCTACCAGGTAACAGGAAAAGAGGAAGGCCTAAGATAAGGTTTATGGATGTGGTGAGAGAGGACATGCAGGTGGTTGGTGTGACAGAGCACGATGCAGAGGACAGGAAGAAATGGAAACAGATGATCCGCTGTGGCGACCCCTAACGAGAACAGCCGAAAGAAGATGATGACCCGTTCCTTAGGAGGAGGAAGTCTACTGGAGTTGCATGTTGGCCATGCTTGTATGTGATCTTGTGACTGTCCCTCTTTCTGAACCATGTGTTGGCTACTATAAAGACAGTTGCCAGACAGAAGTCTAGAATGGCCTCTCCTTCTTTATTACTGTTGCCCCACCCATGTGGACCCAACAGTCCTCATATGATGATCTGTCTGTCACTGTATTTGCATTCAAGTCACCCATTATTGACACCAACTCATGTGGTCCTGCTTTATTTAGTAGGTGCTGCAACTGCTATCTGCATATATTCTTCTCTTCCAATATCACAACCCTGCTGTGGAGCATAGGCTGAAATTATGAATACTGCCCTATCATTAAGTTGGAGTCTGACTTTCATGATTCTTGTCACTAATTCTGTTGACATCCCTCACTATCCTCTGAAGCCCCTCCCTCACCACAATTCCCACACCATTTGTAGCCATTCCTCCTCCTCCTGAGTAGTAGACTCTGGATCCCTAGCCAAGTGGCTTTGCTGCATTGCCCTTCCATTTTGTCTCATGGATACATAGCATGTCCACCTCCCCATTACCATTACGTTATCCACTTACAAGCTCCATTCTGTCAGGGAGCCTACACTGAGTATAGCAATTCCTAGTTCATTTTAGCAGGTTGTTTGGTTTTACATCCAAATTTTGCTCAACAAAGCTACCCCAGGTAACCCAAGATGGGCAAATGGACACTGGCCAGCCAGTAGCTTATTGACCCATGACTGCTTGGCTTTCAGGCAGGCACATACATCCCTCTTGCCGTTAGCATGAGTCCCTAGCATAGGTCAGAATAGGCTGCGTCTTCAACCCACTTAACACAGGCAAGTGCTCATACTCATTTGGTGACATTAGTCAATATGGCTGAATCAGAGAGCCATATTTTTACACTATCAAGTGGCTAGCCCTGCCACAGTGTGCAGTCTGTGAATGTTTTCCTACATGAGGATACTGTGCACCACAGTAGATGCCCAAAGTGGTTGGTTTATATAACCCATCCCCCTGTAGGGCAGCATATAAAGTCCATGCTGTGGCTGTCCACAGCTCCATTCATCTTTTTTGGTGAGTTTGTGATGGAAACACTTAACATGTTTTTTGGAGGTGAGAGGAAACCCACAGAGAGAACATGCAAACTCCAAACAGGCATTGGCCGGAGGTCAGGATTGAACCTTATGCCTTAACCATAGGTGGCAAAAACCTTAACTGTAATGCCAGCTGGCCTCATGCTAGTCTGACATATTTTTTTTTTTTTTGTTAATTCCATTTGTAAGGGAGGGTTGAAACACCCTCAATGCCCAACTCTTCCTCTTAGAAAAAAAGAAAAGAAAAAAAATGGGAGAAGCGGGTTAAGAGGACAGCAGTCCCCCTTAGTAATGATATTGATGCTTGAGTTCTATCCTGTATCCTGAATATCTGACTGTTTATCTACCAACCTACGAACTTGCCTGTCTAAGTAAACTAGCATTGGGGCATATGGGAAAGGGAAATAAAAAATCAGCAAGGTGGAGTACAAGACAGCTCTGTGCACTTGCATAATCATGCTGTTTGCTATTTTGGTCCCACAGTTACAGGATTCAGTGCTCTCCATTACAGCAAAAAAAATGTACTCTCTCTCAGTCTCTCTCTCTCTCTCTCTATATATATATATATATATATATATATATATATATATATATATATATATATATATATATATATATTATGTGTGTGTGTGTTTGTGTGTGTGTATACATATATATATATATATATATATATATATATATATATATATATAAAACTAGAGAGGGTGGCCTAATGGTTAGGGTGTTTGCCTTACAAACACAAGGTGCAGGGTTCGAGTCTCCCAACGGATAATTGGCTAGGCTTAAAATGGCTCGCAAGGGCAGTTAGCTTAGTACTAACCTATGAACCTATATATATATATATATATATATATATATATATATGTATATGTATATCTATATATATATATATATATATATATATATATATATATATGTATATGTATATATATTATATGGGTCTACTTTGGTAGACCGAATTTACACTTACCCAGTAAAAAAAACTTTGGTAATGTGAAGGTTCGGTTTATTGCAATTTTGGTGATGTTCTTCGTGTTTCACTGTTGCAATCATTACATTTGGGTAATCTGCTGGCAGGTTGCCCTCAATCCGCCTGAATTCCAAAGTCTTGGGTCCTGCATCGGTTGCTGTCTTCTCTTCCATGACGTCAGGTCGTCAGGGGTATAAAACATGCAGCCGACACCATTTTCTTTAGTCTTTCTTGCCGCATGGTGCCCGAAGCAGAAGCATTTTCGCAAGTGCCGGTCAGCCAATTACTGAAAAATTCGAGTTTGAGTTTCAGAACCGAAGTCTTCACTAAAACTAAGTACCCCGTTGGGGAAACTTTTTTCTTGCTTTTTACCGATGTCAGAAAAAGTTAATAATTGTATTGCTTGTGGGAAGCAAATACCTCATAAGGATCTCCATTTATACTGTATTCCTTGTGTAGGCCCTGATCACAACG
Source organism: Protopterus annectens (assembly GCF_019279795.1). NCBI lineage: Eukaryota > Metazoa > Chordata > Ceratodontiformes > Protopteridae > Protopterus > Protopterus annectens. Next base: position 882,073,641 of record NC_056747.1, read on the forward strand.
TGCCTGGCTGTCGGTTTTGTTCTAGATTTAACCAACGCACTATTAAGCCTCGGTATATTTTTGCATCAAAGTATTTTGGAAACAGATTTAACTACCCAGAAATGTCGTTGGATAGCAATCTGACTACCGGAGTACATAAAAAACGCAAAGAAAAGGACAGAGAAAGGCAGTCGAGATCCAAAACTGACGGCGGAGCTTCTCCTAAGCCAGTCGCCGGTTTGCCGGTACTCAGTGACACGCTTTCGCAGCCCCTGATACCCGCTACCTTCGAGTCGCAGGCTACCAACACCCATGTGGAGTCCGGCGTGCCACAAGATACTCAAGGTATTGGATCAACGGATGTATCTCCCTCGGATGGGTCCGGAGCCTCTGAGCAGGCACCGGCTTCTGAGAGTGTATTCAGACCTCAACATTTGTATATTAAACTGACGAAAGCTGCAAAACCAAAAACAAAAGCAACTTCTAAAAAAAAAACAGTGCATGAGCCACATGCACAGGCCTCTATGCCTAAAAAACAGATTATCAAAATGGCTGAAGACCTTATTACCTTGATCAGGGGTACCCATCCCCCTCCAGATAAGAGGCCTAGGCAAGACACTGATTATGAATCTTCAGATCATGTTTCTATTTCTTTTGATTCCTCTTCTGATCAGGAATTGTCTATACCTCCCTATGAGGATTCTGATGCTGAGGGGTCTATTCCATCTGTATCTCCTCCTGAGGATTATTCATTTGGAGAAAGCTTGCATACTTTGAGGGAGCATTTTCACTGTGAGAAAGATTTCTCAGAATCAAAAATGAGGCTCAGAGATTTCCTTCTTCTCCCTCAGCATAAGCCCTTAGCCATCCCCCCTGTTTTAGACATTGTGGATGATGTGTTTTTGGAGTCGAGCTTGACCCCTGACTCCTTACCTCCGGCTCCCAATAAGCCTGACAGATATTACAGGGTACCTGACTCCCATAAATTCTTATTTAGAAACCCTGCTGCTAATTCTGAAACTATTTCACAGGGTCCAAAGGGAATTAAGGCCTCAACAGCAAAAAATCCTACACCCTCTGACAGAGATTCAAGGGCACTAGACAGATGGGGAAAAAAGGTTTATACTTCTGCAACCTTGGCAATCGGGGCCTTAAACTGACAATTTCATATATTGAGTACCAACAACATGTTATGGGATTGCTGAAACAGAAAATGATGATGATTTCTGAAAGTGCAGAAAATAAAGAATTGCAGGAATTATTGCATGCAGCTGAACAAGTTGGAAAGCATACTTTGCAATGTGGTTTTGATTCCTTAGAGGCCTCCTGCAGGGCCGCAGTTACTGGATCTGTGATTAGGAGGCATGCCTGGTTAAAGGAACAAAATTTGCCTGATCATGTTAAAGCTAAATTGCTAGATGCACCTTTACAGCATGATTCTCTGTTTGGCATTAAGGCAGAAGAGGTTCTAAAGAAAATGGAAGACAAAGCTAAGTTTATGCAAACTGTTAAAGACTTCTTACAAGTGCAGCCACCAAGCTTCAGTAGACACTGGCCTACAAAAAATTGGTCCTTTCCTGTGTCAGACAGAGCTCAAAGGGGTAAACCCAGATGCCCTAAGGGTTCCAGATACCAGGCTCAAGATTCATGCAGGTCAAAGCAATGGGGCACTTCCACCTCCAAATCTGGAGAGATAAAGCGCAAACCTACAGAAAGCAATCCCAATGACTTTCCTCTGGCTACACCAAGCACTTACCTTTTGGCAGTACCCATGGGGGGAATATTAGCACTTTTTGCTCAAAATTGGCAGTTAATAACCCAAGACAAGTGGGTACTAAACATCGTATCACAGGCATACAGATTCCATTTCCACACTCTGCCATTGGCAGATGATTGGCAGATCTGCCAAAAAATCAATGGGCAGAGGCACAGAAACAGGTTACGTTCCTCATGGATATGGGAGCTATTCAGACAGTACCAGAACAGGAAAAAGGACAAGGTTTTTACTCAAGACTGTTCTTGGTACCCAGAAAGGACAAGGCCTGGCGGCCAATACTGGATTTATCGATTTTGAACACATACCAGGACATTCCAAAATTCAAAATGCTGACTTTGCAGCAGCTTCTGCCCATGCTGGGCAAGAATGCTTGGCTGGTGACTTCAGACCTAAAATAGGCATACCTGCATGTCCCAATAAGACAATCGTGCAGAAGATACCTCAGATTCAAAGCTGGCTTAATGCATTACCAATTCTCTGCACTGCCCTTTGGCTTATCTACTGTGCCCAGGGTCTTTACAAAGTGCCTGGCACCAGTAACTGCATTTTACAGACAAAGAAGTATACAAATATATCCTTACTTGGACGACTGTCTCATTCAAGCAGAGAACAAGGACACTCTTCTTTGACACCTGGCATTTGTGAGAAGGCTTCTAACATGCCTAGGGTACACAATAAACAAAAAGAAATCACAACTGGTACCCTCTCAAAAGATAACATTCTTGGGTGCAAGCTTGGATACAACTGCCCAGATGGCTTACCTCACACCAGACAAGCAAAGGCAACTGACTACTTACTTCACACTGATGGCAACAAAAACCCAGTCTTCTGCAAGACAAATTTTGCAGGCTCTGGGCTTCATGGCATCCTGCATCCTACTAATTCCATATGCAAGACTGCATATGAGGAAACTTCAATGGTGTCTAAAAAGTTTATGGAGTCAACATTCACACAGTCTGGAAACAATGATTCCTCTCATCCCCTGCCTGCAACAGGAGTTTCTATGGTGGGAAAAGGCATGTCACCAAAATATGGGACTGCCCTTCTCTACCCCCTGCCAGCCAGACCTTAACAACAGGCGCATCAGATTATGCCTGGGGGGCCCACATGGCAGGAAGATGCATTCAGGGCTTATGGGCTCCAAAACAAATGCATCTGCATATCAACCAGAAAGAGATGCTAGCTGTTCAGAATGCCCTAACAGCCTTCAAAGACTTACTTCATCCAGGACAACTACTGATAAAGACGGACAACACCACAGTCATGTGGTATATAAACAAGCAAGGGGGCACACACACATACCCCCTTTGCAGATTAGCCATGGCACTGTGGGACACAGCTTTGACCTACCAAATACATCTTCAATCTCAATTCCTGCCAGGAAAACAAAATACTCTGGCAGACTATTTAAGCCGAAACCTTATGGATCCTCACAAGTGGAAACTAAATCCACAAGTCTTCAGCATGATAACAGAGAAATGGGGGAGTCCAGACATAGATGTTTTTGCTTCTCCTCAAAATTATCAATTGAAAATATTCTGCACAAGGACTTATCACAGACAAGCATGGAAAGTGGGCGCCCTATCCTTCAGTTGGAAAAACCTATTTGTATACACCTTTCCTCCACTGCCTCTTCTACCCAAAGTCCTCCTAAAAGTCAGACAAGAGAAGCCAAAGATCATATTAATTGCCCCAGACTGGGCCCGCCAATACTGGTACCCAATCCTAAGGAACTTGTCACTATACCCAGCTTGGACATTGCCTCAAAGACCACAACTACTGTCCCAGCAAAATGATCAGATCCTGCACAATCAACTACAGACTCTGAACCTGGCAGCATGGCTGATCATGTAGTTATACAAACAACTCCTCTCAGTAAAGCTGTGATGGATGTCATTTTGGAAGCCAGAAGGCCTAGTACTAGAAAATCTTATGCTGACAAATGGAGGAGATTCTGTGCTTGGAATCAAGCACAAGGAACTGATACAGCAGAACCAAATATTCCTCAGATATTACAATACTTAACTGAGATGCTTGACAAAGGCCTATCTTTCTCATCAATCAAAATCCATGCCTCTGCCATTTTGGCTCATTACAATACAGAGCCACCAATCTTTTCTCATCCTTTACTAAAACAGTATCTTAGAGGAGCCACAAATTTAAGGCCTCCTAGAAGATCACCACTACCAGCATGGGACCTCAATTATGTGTTGGAAAAGCTCACCCTGCCACCATTTGAACTAGCTGCTACCGCTGATCTAAAGTTCTTATCATGGAAAACAGCTCTGTTGCTAGCAATTACTTCAGCAAGAAGAGTTTCAGAGCTACAGGCCCACATGGCTGTAGAGCCTTTTATCATATTTTACCCAGACAGGGTGTCTCTGAGGACAAATCCTACTTTTATGCCTAAGGTGGTCTCCAGTGTGGCCCTTAACCAAACAATTCATCTGCCAACTTTCTATCCAAATCCACAGAACAAGGGGGAGAGAATTCTGCATTCCTTGGATATACACAGACAGCTAAGATTCTACTTGAGCAGGACTAAAGCTCTAAGAAAAACTGAGCAATTACTGGCGTCATATGCTATAGGATCAGAAGGAAAGGCTATTTCAAAGCAGACAATTTCAAAGTGGATAAGCCACTGCATCCGTTTCTGCTACTTATACCATGGGAAACCTTTGCCCAAGGGCATTAGGTCTCATTCCACCAGAGCTGCAGCTACTTCAACAGCCTTTCTCAGAGGAGTACCAACCAAAGACATTCTAGAGGCTGCTACTTGGATTTCTGTTCACACCTTTACAAAGCATTACCATTTGCCTCTCTACCCTAAGTCCAGGGCAGGCTTTGCCACTGCAGTGCTGCAGGGCCTTATAGCCACACATAATGCTGTTTAGCTCCAGCCTCCCAACCATAGCTTTGGGATTCTACCCAAATGGTAATGACTGCAACAGTGAAACACGAAGGACATAGTACAGTTGTGTACACTTACCATAAATATAGATGTTCGAGTGCATTCACTGTTGCAGTCCAGGTTACCCTCCCGCCATCCCCCTGTCGTTCTGAAATTTATCTTTCCTTCTCTATCTTCTACAACCTATGTGGTGTATTTGCTTGTAGATAAAGGTAAAGTTTATATTGATGCATGTATATATAAATTTGCTACCTTTTTGGGGGCACCTGACATCGGGGGCAAGAAAAACTAAAGAAAATGGCATTGGCTGCATGTTTTATACCCCTGACGACCTGACGTCATGGAAGAGAAGACAGCAACCGACTCAGGACCCAAGACTTTGGAATTCAGGCCGACTGAGGGCAACCTGCCAGCAGATTACCCAAATGTAATGACTGCAACAGTGAATACACTCGAACATTTACATTTATGGTAAGTGTACACAACTGTACTTTTTCATGTCAGTAATCTGCAATTCAGGTAAGTGTAAATTCATTCTGCCAAAGTAGACCCATATACATGCATACACACACACTATCCAACTGTAAAGCAGTAAGGTTGTCATACAGGCTCTCACGTATGTCATGACATTTTTTCTGTACAGGTAACCCTTCTCTTTTACTTCTGTCTCTTACATTACTTCCCACTAACTACCTCCACTTCATACAGTTTTGCCACATACAGGCAGTTCCTTCAGTTTCCTTATATGCATCTCAAGACAAAACAAGTACATCTCACTCCTTTCAGAGTTTCCATGGGCTCTGTCATGTCACTCAGGAGAGATCCCACTGCACCTAGAAACACTGTTTCTCACTAGAAGTAAAAGGCAATCAAACCAGAGCTAATGGGTTTCTAAGACAGTGGCATTTTTTACACATCAAAACATTCTACCGAATGTGGAGAGACCTACATTGTAATCTAGGGCCTGCCCCTCAAAGTAGGCCTCTAACCCCAAATGATAAGTTGTAGTGTAATAGTACTAGAAGCAAATACAGTAAACTGTCAGTTAACCAGCACCCATGGGGATTGGTAGATGCTGGATAACTGTAGTTTCTGGTTGTCTGAGAGTTGCTATTAAAAATAGGCCTGACTAACACTGTACCCTATACTATTTGTTTGATTTGACTTGTTCTCAGGTTGGAGAGAGAGGGAATTTATTCCTATCTTCCTTTTTAAAACTCTAAAACTCAAAAAAATGCAAGGTATTTTTCTGCGGGGGGAATGGAAAGTGCAACAGACGAAAATTGTACTGTATTTCTTTGATTTTTTTGCGGGTTGCTTGGGTTCGGGTTAAATGAGAGTTTGCTGTATTGAGTAACTTGCAAAGGAGCAAGGTCAGTGACTGTTACTGTTTTGTCAACAACATTTTGTAGTAGGCTGCCTGCCTGTCTGCTTTTAACATATATTCTCATTTCTGTGTAAGCAAGTTGAAACAAATTTTCATTTGTGTAATTGCCTTCCTTATAAACCAAAATCAGACTAACCCAGTCCTTTGAATGTGTTTGAAGAGCCCATGTCTGTAACCTATCCTGAGTTTGTGTAATCTCAGAATAGGTTATATTAACTAAGGGGGTGAAGAGGCTAAAAGCTTTGAATGAGAGGTGTGTGGGTGTGGGTGTGGGTGTGCATGTGTATGTGTTTTGCTTTCTCTCAAGTAAGATTAATCTGTTCTTTCAATTCATGCTACCTGTCTTGTTCATCCCATTCATAGTTCTGTTGTAACACCCTTCCTTGATAACAAACAGCAATCTTTAGTAATGTTAAGTGCTTTCGTTTTAAACAAAACATCATTAGGGTTTAAAAATTGGTGAGGTCATCACAGTAAATAGCTGAAGGCTACCAGTCAGATGTCGAAAACAATAAAAAATTTCTGCAGGTAGTTAATCCTTAAAGCTGAACAGTCATAATCTACAAACCCAAGTCTGAATTTGGACACAGCATGTACAGCTGTCACCCCACTATTGCCTGGAATAGGCTCCCACTAGAAATCAGGACCCCCTTACACATCCTAAACAATTTGACAGCCACCAAAGAGCACTTTAAAAGTCACTGGTCCTGTCACTGCACTCTCCCTCCTTAACATCACCTACTTCTCATACCTTAATCTACTTTCTGCCCTTAACTCACTGTTCTCACTAGCTCTCTCTAATCTTCTTTGACTACTCTTTCTACTGTCTTCTAAAATATATTAAGCAAATTGCCTCGGAGAAACATTCTATTGTAATTGTCTTGCCTTCATGCAACTACATCAAGATTTATTTATTTATTTATTTACATTTGTTCATCGGGAGTGTCCGACTAGGTCCATTTTCAGCGGAGGCCCGGGGAGAAAAGCTCCACATTTAAAATAAACAGACAGTAGTTACATTGGATTACATAGCGATTAACAATTTAACATAGCAATTACTTACAACATATTTACAGATGCAGAACATAGTACACCAGTAGACAAATAATAAAATGATAAAACTGTTTTTTTAACCCCTTACCCCAAAAGTTATACTCATCTTAATGACATATTTATTTTTATATATCTTGAAATAGTTATGCTGTACTCCTGGTTATTGACACTGTATAACACTGTATTGCTACTTAATGCCTTGCAATAATCCTGTAACATTGCTGATTTATGGTAATTTATAATGAAAATTGTACAATATGTTGGACCTTTTTCTCCCCGGGCCTCCGCTGAAAAAGGGCTCTTCAGCTCAGTCGGACATTCTCGTTCGACAAATATAAAATAAATAATAACCACTACTCAACAAGTGCATAGGTAACATCCATAAAGATATATGTGAATATATCTATGTAATTTACATGCGGATAAATAGATTATATTTTACAATTATGCAATGTACAACATCATAACAAATCAATTTTGTGTAACCGTTATAATAATATAACCAAACAAAATTGTCATAATGTTGTTGCCGTCTCCTTTAAAACACAAACTAGTGGTTCCACACATGTTTAACCTGATTTGCCAATTTAAATCTTTAATTACAAGTTTGTTGTTAAAAATCTCCCCTTGATCATTGTATAGCACCCTATCACAAAGAAAACATATTTATTAAAATCACTACATTTCTGTATGTGCCAACACAGTGCATTTCTAATGTTACACTTACGAATATCCTATAAATGTTCGTATATCCTGTCCCTAAACCTTTTAGTCATTTTGCCTATGTAAAAGGCTGGGCAGGATGTACAAGTACCTAGTAAAACATATTACTAGTGCTGCAATTTGCCCTACCCAGACAGACTACAGCTCTGGCATAGCCCTCCCTACAAACATAAGGACCATTATTAATACATTTGCAATGTTTGCACATGCCATATTTATAGTATCAAGTGGGTGATGGTAGCCTTTGGATATATGTCAATCTGCCTACAGCGCTTTCACCGAGTGCTATCCGGTTGATGAAAAAGGACAAAATGAGTTTCATTGAACATTGGAGGTTAATATTTTTGTGTGTGTGTGTGTGTGGGGGGGGGGGGGGGGCAATTATATATACTCCAAGGTTGCACAGCAGTGGAGGAAATAGAAAACTCCACTGATGTTCAAACTCATTTCACTCTTTTTCACATCGATCGTATAGCACTTGAGAAAAGCGCTGTTAGTGGATTGACAGGAACCTGTAGCCCTCATCATTTTGTGTGAGGCGGTAAGGAGATACACATCTGGGTAGGGTGTAGTAAACACTTGTAGTGATGTAACTGTCCAAATCAGCACCCAGTAGTCACAGGCTGTGTGGAACTATGCATCAGTAAAGTCAGGTGAGGGCACTGACGACCTCTATGGATGCTTCTGTGATGGCCCCTTTAGTTGACTCTCACCTCACTGCTGGGGATGTCCCACATGGGTAGTGAATGGTTCAAGATCAGTCAGCAAGCATAAAGGGAAAAAAATCCCCCCTACTGTAGGAAACAGATGGAAAGAATCAGCCAGACAGAAAGACTTACCCAAGAGTGGATCTCAGACTGCACATCTGCTTAGTACTTTGTTACCATTTACATGCGTTATCCTTGAGTAGTATCTATGCACTCAAGTCTGAGTGTTTCCAGACTTATAAACAGGGATGGCTAATCAGCTAATGGTATCCTCCTTTCCTAGTATCTGAAAAAAAAGAACTTAAGTCACTGTTGCACTAAGACTTGGCAAAATATTGGTTGCCACCGTCCTCTCCTTTAGAAGGTCCTACATGGCAAAGACACAGTTTGAAAACACTCTGTATGACAGTTTGTAAGTTTTGTAAAATCTGTTGATGTACTAGTATTACTAATGGTAATGTAAACTAGCATACTGAAAGCATTTTCTTTGTACCTTGTTTCTTTAAAAAAAAGTTCAGTTCTTGCTATTATAGCATACCTTCATGAAGAGCAAACACAAATCCAACAGACGAGGCCAGGAACATACTTTCATGAAGACCCAAAAAAAACAAACTGAAATTTTTTACACTTCGAAATTTCATCTTGAGTGCAAATAACACTTCTCATATTTACTAGAAGAATATAGATTCCCTGATAATAAGCAATATAGGTACTGTAATGGGCTGTCAGTTTCGAAAGTAATTAAAATCAAGTTTCAATGAACTATGTAGTATTTACTTTTGTTTCTTTTTTTATATTTTTGGGTAAAGCAGCATTTTCTTCCAGAATGTATACAAAATGTTGAATAACGGGTCCCACAAGAAACCAGGGATATGTGTGTGTATGTGTGTGTGCCTGCAAAACTGCTACATTATAATAAGATAGCAAAGTGTGATGTTTGTAACTTTGTTTTCTTTCTTCACCGATTTTCTATTGTTTCATTCCATTTTACTGAAATGTACAGCACTTGCACTACGTTCTACTAGAAATGCACATGTAACATCTGCATACATCAGCTGCAACTGTATTTGTATGGCATGATACTTTTTTAACTAAATGTTGTCATGCTCCAAAATAGCAGTAATGAATTTAATGTTTGCCTTTAATATTAGTACTGTGAGAGTACAGACTAAAATTGTCACTTTGCCAACAGTATGGCCTTAAATTTAAAGGATTTAATCTTTCATTAAGCACCTAGACCTGTTTTGAAATTGGATTCCTGCCTTCCACAGTAGTTGTGGTTTATAAACATACAGTTGTACCAGCACATTTTGCTGGATGTGCATGTAGATTCTGATTCTGAGTCTCGTGTTTTCTGTGTGATCGGTAGTACTGAGCCCCTACTGACCAGATCCCTTCCACTGCGGAATAGTGCATGCTCTAGGCCCTGATGGGTAATCATTGTGCATACAGTAAGGTTGGCACTTTTGTAGGTATGACCTTACTTTCTTTGCCTTGTTGAGATGCATGGCCAGTGTGCAATGTTGTGCAATACTGACAGTTGTGCATGCAAGACCACCCCCCACCCGGCTGAGCTGCTTCTTTGACTTCCTAGGGCTCAGTACTAGTCTCTGTTCTATGCCAAGTCTGTGCCAGACCACACTAATGCTGCCAGAGTATCATACATCCTCCCCCTGCAGGTCATTGGCTGTTTGACCTGTGTTCCTCTGCTGTTTGTACTACCGCTCAAAGTAGAACCTTGCCTATGCAGGTGCATGTGATACTCCTGTACCCAGGAACCTCTTCATATTTAAGGTTGATTATGTTTTTGAGGAATGTACGGTTACCAAGACTGTAATTTGTCTTGTCCTTTCCCAATTACCATATCAGTAAGCATCTTTTTTCTGTACAACTGTTGCATGGCATGTTTATATTTCACAAGGTATGAATCCAATGAAAGTGGGGATATAGTGTACCCAGTTCAGCAGAAAGTTAGGTATGGTTATACTTTCGAGTTTCTTATGTCAGTAAGATCAGTTCAAAGCTATGATCTGGCAAGTGAAAGTCTTGTAGTCTGGTTTCATTTCCTCTGAAGTTTTATTTATTTATTTTTTGATTTTCCCATTTAGAATCTTAGGCTAGTGATAATGGCTATAGTGTGACAAACAATATATTTCACATTATGTGGAAGTAAACTTCACTGCCTTTTGTCTTCCAGTTGTATACCATCAATACACATGATGCAGATTTTCTTAACTGATTACTAAAATTATCAAAAACTGCAAGATTTTCTTAATTGGCTTTTATTTAAAGATATTCAAAATATGTATGGAGGAAGAGAAAACAGAATCTTTGAGTGTTTTACTTGAAGCAGGTAATTTCTGAATTGTAGTAACCGCATACTGGGACCTTTGTGTTTCACACATCTTCCTGCTGTTACATCTGTGTCACTGTTGCACATTTATATCTTTCTAAATTTTCATACACTGTCTGTAGCTTTGTGTGTGTGTGGTCTTTGCTTGGTCATCTACTGTACCTCACTGCCCTACTGACCTGTTCATTTGCCATAGTGTGAATGGTTGTGGCCACTAGTGGCTGGTGAGAAACTCAAATGACCATGGGCCATCATCCAAGGCAAATTGTTTTTTTCCATGTCTTCATAAGTTCATAGATGTACACTAGGTTAATCGACTACTTGGGCCCTTAAATGCCTAGCTGTGCAGTCCAAATGCAATTCACAAATCTGATTTATGTAGATGCTAATTTACTGACTGAGCCAGATCAGGGGTGAATTTCCAATTATCCATCCACTAGTCCAAGTTGTGCTTAAGTAGGGTCAGGGAGGAACTCTGCTTCAAATGGATGGGGAGCCTGTTCCAGGGAATGAGAATTCCCTGAGAAACATATCTTTCTCTCCATTTTGTCCTATTTATGTCACAAGCAAAGTTTAGGTCTTTTGATCTAGTAGTTTTGATGCTGTTTGTTTTGTGGGTGTGAAGAATGTTCATCCAAACAGGGTCCAGAGATACCTTGTATGCCGGGCACAGATCACCTCTCAGAAGTCTGTATGATACCAAGTAAAGAAACAGGGCCTTGAGGTGATCAGGGCAGGACATTTTGTTAACTCAGTTTTCTTTTTGTAAGGAACATTTGTGGATGTTCCATTTGCTGCAGGTGTTGTCTGATCAAGTACATACCAAAGGGGGTTTTATACTGTATAGTGGGTCTGATGAGGGCCGGGTACACTGGTATGATGACCGCTCTGGATCTAAATGCCATTTCCTTAGTTATAAATTGAGCAACATAGAAGGATTTTCTTACAGCCTAGGAAGCATGTTGGTCAAAGGCTAGGTTACTATCTACATGAGTTCCCAGACACCTGACTAATGAATCAACTTTATGGGGTGTTACCTTGGGCAGCTGCCTTCCTAAAAGGTATTGTAATGCACTTATTAGCACTGAGTTTTCAGCTGTAGCTTTAGCATCAAGCGTTTGTCTGTGTTAGACCTTCCTGAGGAGTGTTCTCATCTTGGGGGACTTGTGACTGCTCCCAGTTTGCAGTCATCTGCAGATTTGATCAACCAGAGGCCTTTGACATTGGCTTTGATCTCAGAAAAGTAGATTCCAAAGAGGAACACATCCAGTACAAAGCCCTGAGGGACTTCATTGGTGACCAGCCTTTTTGTGGAGGTGGCCCCTTTGTGCACCTCAGTAACAGCTCCAGGGTGAAGAGTACAATGGGTGCTACACATATATGCCACTTGCTCATGCATATGGCCATCCTGTAATGTAGTTTTGCCCCCCCCCCCCCCCACAGGAAGCAGATTGTTTTGCTAGGTATCCCACTTATCACAAGAGAATCTCATGGTGTCACTGATGGGATGTGTGCCCCTGAGACATATAATACTGCCTCCCCCTAACAAGGTGCTAGATTTGACAGTGGCAATTCCTTTGAAATCCTTTCCTTTGTTGGCTTTTCCACTGTCTGGGTTGTAACTCAAACTTTGGTCCAATGGGTCATAGTCATCATCCCTCATCATACAACTAGCATATTTTCTGCTTCTTCTCACTACGTTCTATTGTCTTCCTGTAAGTCTAGATTCCTAGAGACTTGGAAGAGTCTTATCCTTGCTGCTTTTTATATTGTGTAGTAGCAAATAAAGTGAAACTTGAATACTAGGTAATGACAATTTAAATCATTTGTAGAGAGAAAAATGTAAATACTGACAAACCAAAGTATTGTTTGTTTCATTCCTTATACAAGAGTAGAGATGTTTATGTCAGCGGTTTGTGTGTCAATTCATTATCTGTAGATGTATGCGGTTGTAGTGTTGACGCAAAAGCTTCAGAAACAAGATAGTCATGCACTGGTATGTCTGTAAAAGAAATGACTGAGTGCAAGTGTTCCCCTGGGAAGAATGCCCAAAGATGGTGTTGGCTACTGTCTTTGTTTTAGACACGCAAATTTTATAAAAAGCTAACTGGACTACTGTTACAGAAAACTTAAAAACTGACATTATTACGAGTGCTTTGCTACTGAATAAATAGATTTGACTTTTTTCTTCTCTTTCTTCACTTCATCTGCACTGGGAGTTGTTCATTCACAGTATGGTATGCAGAAATGTCCATCATGGCCACAGCTGACTGGAGCCCTCAGTGAGTCTTCTTACAGCCTTATTTTCTAGGCATAGACTTCAGCAGATAAGAGCAAATCAAGTGCATGCAGTCTGCTTGTTAGGTTAAGATGCTCCATGCATTTAACCATAACATCTAACATTCTCTTGCCCTTTCCTGGACTCAGCTGTCGTGTTATCCATCTTCATAATTCTTTCACTGTTTCCGAACTCCCACCACCTCACAAGGGAGGATCTGCCCTGCAGCAGCAGCACTTGTTTGTAAAACAGAAAATAGTATTTCATCACATTGCCCTAGGCTGTGCATTTCTGTCACCCTGCAGGCATGTTTGAATTATGCAGACAGCGTCTGTAACTGAGTTTGCTGATGCAATGCTTGTGTTATGTGGTGCAGTAGTTTTAGCTGCCTATTGAGAGTGATGCAAGTCTACCTTACATTTAGTAGTTCTTGTGTGTGGAATGTGCCCCCCAACCATAAAATCCATCTGAAACACTGTTGATTCCTTGACTCTGTCGCCACTCTTGGCTGTTGAGTCATCCTGCTGATGCATTGACAGGCGACTTCCATGAGGGCTTTGAGGATGAAAGCAGTCCAGGAAAAGTGTGAATAAAGCCTAACTATCATAATTATGTTTTAACATGGAGTAATTCACTGCATGAAACATTAACTAGATTTGGCTTCTCAGTCACTGCCGTTAAGAAAATGAGCCATTTGAAAGCAGCTATAGATGGTTATTGTGAATATGTAGGTCAGTGACGGTTACTCACGCAGAAGAGTGTTTTTCACAGGGCATTAACAATGGCCAACCTTTACAGGGCTTACTTTAATATTACCCACCTGTTGTTGTCGGCCATCAGCATTCGGTTAGCAAAACCCATCCTAAAGTCACATTGCAGGCAACTGGTAGCCTGATTTTGGAGGGAAGCGTCTGTTTTGGTCACTTGCTTGCTACAAGATATTAAATTGCCTTACATTCTGATATTATGAAGGGGGAGTGTTACCAAGAAAGAAAAGGTCAACAAAAATTGTTTTTGAACTACTAAGTATGTACCTGCTGCCAGTCTCACAACAGTAAGGTAAGTGTTAAAGCAAAGAATGTAAAGATATCCTGGCCTGCACCATTTGTTTAGATGGAGAAAGCACCGAGTACGGCCCAAGTGACCTGAATCCGAGTAGCAGCTTGAGTGTTTAATAGCGCAAGCAGGGAGGCTGGGCATGCCCTTCTTAGGGAAAAGGAAGTGCACTCAGGGACACATGTGCATGGATCGATTTCCCTGGTTGTGACCAGAAAAACAACCACATGATGCCCCCTATAGGTGTATGGGGCAGTCCTGCTGATGTCACGCCATTGCAGACATGAGAGGCAGAGCAGCACTGATGGCCATTGCACAATCCACACATGGATTGTCATTGGGAAGGCATAAGGGGGTAAGGAAAAAAACAAAAAAAAACAAATCTTGAACCACCCCTAATGGCTGCATACATGACCCCTGTTGGCCAACCAACACCCACAGTTATGGGGGAACAAATGGGCCAGTTGGCTGAAAGGGGGATGATGATTGGCAGGCAGTAGGAACAAAAGTGATGAGAAAAAAAAAAAAAGAAAAGAATGCTTTATCACTTAGAAAGTGGTACCATGACTGAAGGGATTTAGGTTCAAATCCAAAGGCAGTCATTCACTGCCATCCTTAGGCAAAGTCATTGATTTCCTTCTCTGTGGTCAACAGAAGGCTCATTCCCATGGGTTACAAATAAGCATGTGTCGCCTCATGTTTTGTGCCATCGTTTTATTAAAATGAAACTTACTTAATTCCAAATGACCCGTCATTTTAGTATGCAGACACAGTAAAATTAGTGCTGAATATTACTGTCACATTTGCTTACTCCTCTCTGAGAAAGTATTTGTTTTACTATTAACTTTTAGAAAAATAAAGACCAGATGGAGATTTTTTTTCAGGATGAACTATGACCCCACGTAAATTCAACAGATTAAATGGAAGAAGGCTTGCTGGCTTTTGCATTGCTACCAGACTCTTGTGTTAATACAGTTAACATTCGTATCTTTGGTGATGACTGACCAGAAGTTACCAGCTTTTATAACATCTGTTTTCAGTGCTAACAGATGTTATGAAAAGTAATTTAAGACCCTTGTATCATAACACAGTTGTTGTCTCAAGGTATGTACAGCAGGTCCAAGTCTGGCATGTTTTGTTAGGAGGTTTTTCATACACTCTTCTGTTTCATGAGTTCACTAAAAAAATAGGTGAGAGGTAGGGTAGAGTGTTACACTTTTTTTAGCCTACGTAACAAAGAATATTATTGTGTGTTCCTCAGTAGATTGTTAGTAAACAGGTGATTTTAGAAAATGAAATAAACGTCACATGCAGTAATTTACAAATACATTACATTTCTTAATATGAAATCTTCAAATGCAATAGGTAGTGGATCTGTATTATCTAATTGAAAAGTAAATTCTGCGAACTGCATCTACATCGGAAATGCAGTTCAGCGAACTGATAATAGTGAGATTGCGGAACAGTAAAGATTGGAAAATTTGCCCTTTCCTCACTGTAGTGCGATTTCAGAGTTGGTATATATAATTTTCGATGTAGATACAGTTCGTGGAATTCACTTTTCGATTAGATAATATAGACCAGTAGGTAGGTACTCACTATAACATCTTAGATGTATGAAATGTAAAAAAAGAATGTAGCGATTCATTTAACTTTGTAGAGCAGACAAGACTGCAAAGAGATATGTGTAGAGACTACGATATAAAGAACAGAAAAGGCGGAAATGTTTTGTGTATGTTTTAAAGGAGACGTTCAGGCATTCCAAGCTACAAAATGATTGTTGCATTGTTTCCCTCATTCTGGTTTTTATAATGATAACTACAATGGGAAGTCAGCTGAAAATAAGTTGATTTGGTATACAGAATTTGTGATGCAAGTGGTGGTAGGGATTGATGAACCTATGTAGGCTGTCCGAATTCTGTGTTCTATTAATAACTGATTATGTGTTGAAAATATGTAACGAAAAAGTGTCTGGTAGTACTGGCTGAGTCAGACAAACTGAGCTGTGGCATTGGTCTGGCCTAGAATTTCAGATTCCTGTATTTTTGTCCCTAGTGTATGTCTGTTTTGCTGGAGAGTACAATATTTCCTGTTAGGTTTAAAGCTAAATAGTTACTTAACTCACTGTTATTAGTTATATTTACCCTTTACCAATAGCAAGTAAGATAAATAACTATTTTTTTCTGTGCATTGTTCAAAGAGACTCTCTTCAGATACTGCTGACAGGATAGGGTCTATATTAGAACATTCAAAGTATTACTACTTCGAATGTTCTAATATCGAACCCTTTGCATCGAACTCTGAAAATAATGAAGCTGCAGAATATCGAATACTTTCCTAGGGAAAGTATTCAGTGGGCCGTTTCTGCAGCTTCGCTATTTCCTCGACTGTGGAGCGAAGGTTACGGACCGGGTTAGGGTAAGTGTGCAAACGAAGGTGAGTGTGCGATAGGGACCTTAGGGTTAAGGAGTGGGTAAGGTGAGTGTGCGATAGGGACTTTAGGGTTAGGGAGCGGGTAAGATGAGTGTGCGATAGGGACTTTAGGGTTAAGGAGCGGGTAAGGTGAGTGTGCGGTAGTTACGGACCTTAGGGTTAGGGTTGGGTTAAGGTAAGTGGATAGCTAGTAGTGTATGTATGGTTTAGTGTAGGGTTTTGTGAAGTGTATGTGTGTGTGGATTATGTATTATGGTGTGCTTGTGCTGTGTGTATGTTTGTTGGAACAGCATATTTTTTCCCTGGGAAAAAATTCGCTGTTCTGAGTGTTCGATGTTATGGTGTTTTGAGTGAAATGGTTCGATATCGATGTAGTAATACTTCGATATTCTAATATAGACCTGACAGGATAAATACTTAAGGGCCAAATCATAACACAAATAACAGTCAGTATTTGGCTTGTACACTGTTCTTTTTGTTAAACTGTTGCTTTGTCCTTACAGGTTGAAGAACTTATTTCTAGAGTTCAAAAGAAAAAGATCACAAAGTGTAGAACCTTGCATTTTTGTGTCATTTTGTTTGTTTGTTAAATGGGTGGCTGGTAGACTGATACAAGACCCCTTTTAGCCATGACCCATGTCATAGGCACAATACAAAGCACACTTAAGAATTTAATTAATACACTGATATGTACACCTGATAAAGATAGTCTGTATGTAGCTTACAAGTTATGTAATATGTCCATATTCAAAGAGATTGTAGCATGTGTGTAACAGCTAGGTGTATGCAACTGTAGAAGAAGTAATCATTGCAAGTCCTTAGGTATGTGTAGTATGCATGATTTATGTATGCAAGCATTACACAAAGTACAATAGATAGCTTGGGGATCATCCAGGTTAAAGGGTTGTCTGCTGCTATGTTCCAATGTTCCAAAAAAATTTTTGGGTACCCTGCACCTGCCAACCATCTAGCCTGTTGCTGCAATTCTGATAGCTCATTCCCTACCAGCTGAGAGATAATCAATGCATGCCTGTAATCCAGGCAACCAACGTGGATTTTTTTTAGACTTACTCTGACATCGCTGTACAAGTGCTAATGGAAGGGGCATACAGTGGGTGCAGTGTGGGACCATCATCGACTTCAATGAATGACATAACCCGTTCGGTACCACTGACTTCCCAGTTTGAGACGATGGCTCCCATTAAGTCTTTGTTCTCCAGCAGGGATTTATTAGTAGAAGATGTGCACTACTACATGCCTCTTACCCTCCTTGCTAGAAGAGGAAAATTGGTCACAGCACTTCATTCCCTTCTCTTCTCAGCACCTAGTCTACTACCCGACTTAGGGTTGGCTAAGTTTTAGACAGGCTCCATCCCTCACTCATCCAGCCCTGTCCCTAAAATATTTACACTGGTAGCTGTCTTTAAGGAGATGAGTAAGTCACTGTCAAAGATTTTTTGTTAATGTTGTAAAGGGTATTTTAACGGGTATTTGTGTGTGGAATTTGTATTTTCAGAGTTAACATTAAATTGGGCGAACATATTCACAATTATCATTTGAATGTTGGTATCCCACAATTCCACACGAGTGGGAGGGATTTCATTATTATTATGCATGCAAAGTTTACGTTAATCAGTGTCCAGAATTTTGGCCAGTTGTACCTACTTTTCATGGGTCTTTGTCCAGATTTTTGATGTCCCCAGGCTGAGAGGTATGGTTGGGTAGTGTGTAGTGCAGTGTGGTGGTTCTATCAGCAATGCTGTAATCCCCTTCATACACTGCATATTGGTGCTGAAGCACACCAGGCACAGGAAAGACTGCTTCTCCAATAATTTTCAAGTATCCGTGTTACATTCAAGAAATATGTTTCGCTACCACCATCGAACATTTAAAATGTTGTCACAACAAATGGCTTAGATAAAGTGAAAAGCAGCCATTTTTCTCACCCACTAACTGTCACATATTTCCAATTTTAACTTTTGAGAAACATACATAAACGTGTATACCTAACCATCTGGAACTCCAAAGTGGGCCATATGCTCAAATAGTAGTCTTCTTAAAGCAAACATGCAAAGGGCATTCTGTCCAAATATGGATGTAAACACTCCTCTTTCAGCCCTACTTGTAGGACTCTTTAACTAGACCGTTCAACTCGCATGTGGGAGCTTGAGTACAAGCCACTGGTTCTTTCTGCCTAATCTAACTTACCTGTCAGTAGTTTCCAATGTCAAAAGGTAAGTCTTAAAGTCAGAGAGAAATACATGACACTTTAGAAGTATTGGATATTAAGTACCCCTACTATGACATGTCAAGTATGTAGACATTTAAACCAAAACAGAGAAGTTCCACAGTAACAGACCTGAAAATGCAATGCCATAATATGAATTTCTTTCACTTACGAGCTGCTTCCACCTTAGGCATATTGGATTCTCTCTAAGCCTTCCGACTGCCTCCAGCTTTAACCAAATACCAAGGGTCCCAGCTTGTCACTTTTCCTAGGTCCACCACTAGACGTTCATCGTGTTACACTGCTGCAGGCATTACACTTGGGTTTTCCTGCCGTCAGGCGATCCCGCAGTCGGCCAGAGTTCCAAAGTCTTGGTCCGGCATCGGTTGCTGTCGCCTCCTCCCTGACGTCAGTGTGACAGGGGTATATAAGATACAGCCGACGCCATTTTCTTCAGTCTTTCTTGTCGTGTGGTGCCCGAAGCAGAAGCAGTTCGCAAGTGCCGGTCGGCCGACTCCTGAGAGTTTCATTCCAAATCCAGAACCAAAGTCTTCTAAAAAATCTAAGTACCCCGTTGGGGAAACGTTTTCTTGCCTCATACCGATGTTAGTAAAGGTTAATAACTGTATTTCTTGTGGGAAGCAAATACCTCATAAGGATCTCCACTCCTATTGTATTCCATGCCTAGGCCCTGACCACAACATCACTGGTTGTCGGTTTTGTGCTAGGTTTAGCAAGGGCACTATTAAATGTCGGTTTGATTTTGCCCAACATTATTTTGGTAGAAAATTCAATTACACCATGCCGTTGGAAATTCCGATGACCGCAATGCATAAAAAGCGCAAGGAGAAAGACAGGCATCAGAAGCCCAAAATGGATGACGAGGCCTCTTCTAGGCCAGTCGCCGGTTCTCCAGTTTTCAGCGAGGCACCTATGCAGCCCCTGATGACCGCTTCCACAGAACCACAGACCACCTCCGACTCCCACGTGGAGCTGACTGGGCCTTCGGACGCACTAAGCCTTCAGTTTACCGATCCTAAACCTGTGGAGAAAACCGAAGTAGCTGAGCAATCCACAGCTACAGCGGGTGTTTTCAGACCTACCCAGTTAACTATTAAACCCTCTGTTAAGTCTAAGCCCCCCTTAAAGGCTAAGAAACAGACACAACTCTCTCCAGGACAGGCTTCCATGCCTAAGAAACAAATGCTAAAAATGGCCGAGGACCTAATCACCCTGATCAGGGGGTCCCATCCCCCTCCTGATAAAAGGCCCAGGCAGGATGCAGACTATGAATCTTCTGACCAGGTGTCCATTTCCTCTGACTCTTCCTCGGACCTAGGATATTCTTTACCTCCTTATGAGGATTCTGATGCTGAGGAATCAATTCCATCATCCTCTCTGCCTGAGGATTACTCCTTTGGGGAGACCTTACATACCATGAGAGAGCATTTCCATTGGGAAGGCCAGGATTACTCAGAATCCAAGAAAAGACTCAGAGACTTCCTTTTATTGCCCCAGCACAGACCCCTTGCTATCCCACCAGTTTTAGACATTGTGGATGATGTGTACACTGAATCCAGTTTGAACCCTGACTCCTTACCCCTAGCCCCAGTTAAACCTGATAGATATTACAGAGTCCCTGACTCTCACAACTTTCTGTACAAAAGCCCTGTTGCTGACCCTGAAACTATTTCTCAGGGACTCAAAGGGATTAAGGCCTCATCAGCAAAAAACCCAGTTCCCTCTGACAGAGATTCCAGAGCATTAGACAGATGGGGAAAGAAGGTATATATGTCTGCAACTTTAGCAATGAGAGCCTTGAATTGTCAGTTTCACATGCTAAAATATCAGCAATTTTTGATGTCTAAGTTGAAACAAAAGATGCTTCCAGATTCAGACCTTCCTAACTTAAAAGAAATGCAGGATTTATTGCATGCAGCTAACAAGTAGGAAAACATACTTTGCAATGTGGGTTTGATTCCTTAGAGGCCTCCTGTAGAGCAGCAGTTACAGGCTCTGTCATTAGAAGGCATGCTTGGTTAAAAGAACATACATTACCAGACCATGTTCAGGTCAAATTATTGGATGCACCTTTGCAGCGGGATGTGCTGTTTGGAGTTAAGGCAGTGGAGGTATTAAAGAAAATGGAGGATAAGGCAAAATCTATGCAAACGGTGAAAGATTTCTTACAGGTTCAGCCTCCTCGTTTTAGCAGAAATTGGCCAACAAAGAATTGGTCCTTTCCAGTCACAGATAGACCTCAAAGGGGCAGATACAGACGTCGAAGAGGTAGAGGTCAGACGCAAGGCCCTTACAGGCCTCGACAGTGGGCCACACCAGGCCAAAAAGAAGGGGAAGACAGACCTCAACCTTATAAAAAAACAGCCTCAATGACTTTCCACTACAGCGGCCAAACAGCTCTCTCTTGGCAGCCCCCTTAGGAGGAAAACTGGCACTTTTCTATTACAACTGGCATTGCATCACCAAAGACAAATGGGTTCTCAACATTGTATCTCAAGGTTACAGGTTCCATTTACACACCTTTCCAAGGCTAAAAGGAATGCCAAATCTGCCACCAAATCAATGGGCAGCGGCTCAAAAACAAATTACAGCACTCATGGACATGAGAGCTATTCAAAAGGTACCACCTCAGGAACAAGGACAAGGATTTTACTCTAGACTCTTTCTGGTTCCCAGAAAGGACAAAGTCTGGAGGCCCATTCTGGAACTTTCTACACTAAACACTTACCTGGATGTTCCGAAATTCAAGATGTTGACACTACAGCAGCTTCTTCCCATGCTGGGCAAGAAAGCTTGGCTCGTGACTTTGGACCTCAGAGAGGCATACCTGCATATCCCTATCAGACAAAACTGCAGAAGATACCTCAGATTTCTTGCTGGTTCAATGCATTATCAATTATCTGCACTGCCCTTTGGCTTATCTACTGCGCCCAGGGTCTTCACAAAGTGCCTGGCACCAGTAATTGCATTTTGCGGGCAAAAAGGAATTCAGATTTATCCATACCTGGACGACTGCCTGATTCAAGCAGAGAGCAAGGACATTGTACTAAAGCATCTGGCGTACGTAAAAAAGTTATTAAGTTGCCTGGGGTACACAGTAAACGAAAAGAAATCAAAACTAGTGCCCTCACAACAGATAAAATTCCTGGGTGCCAGCTTGAACACAACGGCCCAGATGGCTTATCTCACACCAGACAAGCAAGGACAACTGACTCAATATTTTCAGTTAATGGCAACAAAGACCCAACTCGCTGCAAGAAAAATTCTGCAGGCCTTGGGCTACATGGCATCTTGCATACTACTAATTCCATATGCCAGACTGCATATGAGGAAACTACAATGGTACCTAAAGAGTGTATGGTCTCAACACTGTCAAAGTTTGGAAACAGTTATACCACTAATTCCTTGCCTACAACAGGAGTTTCGATGGTGGGCACAAGCTTGTCACCTCAACAAGGGACAGCCTTTCACTCAACCAACAGCCAGGCAAACACTGACAACAGATGCATCAGATTACGCCTGGGGAGCACACATGGCAGGAAAATGCATTCAGGGCAAGTGGACCACAGACCAGATGCATCTTCACATCAATCAAAAAGAGATGTTGGCTGTTCAAAATGCCCTAACAGCTTTCAAGGACCTTCTACATCCAGGACAAGTACTAGTAAAGACAGACAACACCACAGTAATGTGGTACATAAACAAGCAAGGGGGCACTCATTCTTATCCCCTATGCAGGCAAGCCATGACCTTGTGGAACACAGCTCTAGCGTATCAAGTCCACCTGCAAGCACAATTCCTGCCAGGAAAGAAAAATACTCTGACAGCCAATCTAAGCAGAAATATCATGGACCCTCACGAATGGAAATTGAATCCACAAATCTTCAGCATGGTAATGCAAAAGTGGGGATGCCCAGACATAGATCTTTTTGCCTCCCCACTGAATTGCCAACTACAAAAATTCTGCACAAGAACTTATCACAAACAAGCATGGAAAGTGGATGCTGTTCTGTTCAGCTGGAAAAACCTAAAAGTGTATGCCTTCCCGCCACTGCCTCTCCTTTCAAAGGTACTCCTAAAAGCCAGACAAGAAAAACCACAGATGATCCTGATTGCTCCAGACTGGCCATGCCAGCACTGGTACCCTATTTTAAGGAACTTGGCTCAAGGACCACCATGGATTTTGCCTCAAATTCCACACCTTCTGACTCAACAAAACAATCAGGTCCTGCACGGTCAGCTCAAAACCCTAAACCTGGCTGCATGGCAGATACATTAGTCAAACAGGCTACACCTTTCTCTAAAGCTGTTATGGATGTCATTTTGGAGGCCAGGAGGCCTAGCACCAGGAAAGCTTACTTAGAAAAATGGAAGAGATTCTGCGCCTGGAACCAGGCTGAAAGCCTTGACCCTCTTGTTCCAAACATTCCTCAGATTTTATAATACTTAACTGAGATGCTGGACAGAGGCCTATCCTTCTCATCAGTTAAGATCCATGCCTCTGCCATTTCAGCACATTACAACACGGATCCTCCTTTATTCTCTCATCCCTTGCTAAAGCAGTACCTCAGAGAGGCTAAAAACATAAGACTGCCCCGGAGAGCATCAACACCAACTTGGGACCTCAATTCCATTTTGGAAAAACTGACCCTACCACCTTTTGAGCCAGCCAATACAGCAGATCTAAAATTTTTATCATGGAAAACAGCTCTGCTCCTGGCAGTAACCTCAGCACGAAGAGTCTCTGAGCTACAGGCATTAATGACAGTGGAACCTTTTATAATTTTTCATCAGGACAGGGTATCTTTAAGGACAAACCCTACCTTTATGCCAAAGGTGGTATCTAGCGTGGCTCTTAACCAAACCATCCATTTGCCAACTTTTTATCCAAACCCCAAAAATAAAGGGGAGAAACTTCTGCATTCTTTAGACATACACAGGCAGCTACGCTTCTACTTGGACAAAACAAAAGCTTTCAGGAAAACTGAGCAACTGTTTGTAGCATATGCAGGATCACAGGGCAAGGCTATCTCAAAGCAGACTATATCCAAATGGATAGGACATTGTATTCGGTACTGCTACACACAGCATGGAAAATCAGTCCCAAATAACATTAGGCCACTTTCCACCAGGGCAACAGCCACTTCAACAGCCTTTCTCAGAGGAGTACCTACCAAGGAAATTTTGGAGGCTGCAACTTGGAGTTCAGTGCACACCTTTACCAAGCACTTGCCTCTTTTCTCTAAATCCAGAGCAGGATTTGCCACTGCAGTTCTGCAGTGCCTCATAGCCAATCCTAACTCTTTGTAGACCAGCCACCCAACCTCAGCTTTGGGATTCTACCCAAGTGTAGTGACTGCAGCAGTGTAACACGATGAACATAGTACAGTTTTGTACCTACCTTAAATGTAAATGTTCGAGTGTTCACACTGCTGCAGTCCAGGTTACCCTCCCTCCATCCCCTCTGAACTAGCTGGACTTATCCATACCTTTCTATCCTGTACAACCTTTGGGGTGTATTTGCTGGTAACTGAAGGTATTGTTTTTATGGTATATTTTTGATTAGCAATATGTATTGCCTACCTACTTGGGGGCACCTGACATCTGGGGCAAGAAAAACTGAAGAAAATGGCGTCGGATGCATCTTATATACCCCTGGCGCACTGACGTCAGGGAAGAAGCGACAGCAACTGACACCGGACCAAGACTTTGGAACTCAGGCTGACTGCGGGACCACCTGACGGCAGGATAACCCAAGTGGAATGACTGCAGCAGTCTGAACACTCGAACATCTACATTTATGGTAGGTACAAAACTGTACTGTCTCCCTTTTCCATTGCTATTGGAACAGTGCTAGGTATTTGAAAGCATGTACCTCTTTATTCTTTTTGTACCAGTCTACTGTAATTATATGTTTACATTTGTTAACTGTATAGCTCTGATACAAAGTCATTGATAGTTTTTAGGTTGATTGCTTTGCCATTATATTATGAAATTTACTTTATTAAGTTATGTTATAGCATGCTAAAACTTGCGAAATGCCCTACTTAACTAGATTTTCACGCTTCCCCTCTGCCACTCTGAATAACCTCTTTCTACTCTCAGAAAGTCTGGGATTCTGTTCTCACTCAAAATGAGACCAGCAAGTTGTTTCTTCTGTGCTAAAGATCACACATGGCACATGGAATCATTATTGTTTGTGGGGTCTAGGAACTGTTTGAAATTGAAAAGATCATCAAAGACAACAACATAATTTCCAGACAGTGAAAAATAAAAGTTTGAGAACTGTTTCCTTTAAACACACAGTCACTGAAAATGCACACGTTGCAGCACTGTACACATTTCCCATTGTTTTTGGTTTTTTTTTGTACAAGACAAAACACTTCCCCACGCCCAGCACACAACACCCCAGGCACTCAGTAACCCTAAACTCTAAAACTAATCCTAATCCTGAATTTAAACTTTACCATGACCCTAAACCTAATCCAGCCTTTAACTGAATGCTAACTTAGACCTGACTAGACCCAAAAGTGCAGTTGTAACCCCAGTGCAAGTACCAGTTATAACTCAATCTGGAATTCAACATAGCGTGTGATATAACATGTGGCCCATGGTAACAGTCTCTGTTATATTCAAGGATGAGTGGACAGCTGGGAGTTGTAAATGACAGTAAACTTGATGACTGTAAAACCATATGTGTTTAGCAGCATTACAAATGCAACTCATTTGTGTGGTAGAGACCGAGGCCAAAAATGAAGCACAAGGAAGCTGCAACTAATAAAAATGAAAGGGAATCATTGAAAAAAATAATTCACTGATACAGTCACTAAAGATGCTCCGAAAAGCCACTAAAACATGGTACTGTGGTACTGACATTGTAAATAAGTGGAAGAAGAAAAGAAATAGAAAGTCGATGTAATATTAAGTTACGGGAACCCCCACTGTATTGTGCAAAGAGGAAGCCATGGCTTAAAAACAAAGTTACATCTTTGTAGTAGCCATTTGTGTAGAACAAATTCAAAACGGAAGCTGCACAGGAACATTAATTTTGTATAGAAACACAAGATGTGATAAAAAAAAATTTCCTCCACTTTCTGACAGTATTTTCTTTCAAAGGAAGGTGCAGGTAAGTGTCTAATGATGTGCTCACCTGAAAGTAGTGGTAAGGAAGCTTGCAGGAGAAGGAAGAGTTTTTACCAAACCATTTTTGCTACAGGTGCTAGAGTGGTAGTCCTTCTTTTTGTTTATAATATAGTATATACCCTCACTTCAAAGATGGTTATATTAACTTTTACAGCAAATACAAGTTTTTGTAGATTAAAAGAGAACTACCAAGTAATGCTTTTTAACTTACAAATGTTGATGGCAAGTTATCTGAAATTTCTGATTTATTTTCAGTTGTATCCATTAGTTTATCTGCTACTGGGTAATAAAATATTTACAGAATACAGTGCCCTCCTCTTGGCATCATTTTGTGACCTCACTGAGCATCCAGCGTTGTAGGAATTCTTTTCAGTAAGACTTGCAGCTTTATATTTGTGTTAGTAAGTGACTCACACACAAACGCATCTTGCACATTGACTTGAATCCAAGACCTTGGCCTTTTTTACCATTGCTGTAGTCACGGAGCCATGGAAGGCCAATTGATTACCAGGTACAGACTTTTCCTTAAAATACAGACATATATACACATCCACACACATTTTTTCAGCTTTAGTGCAGAAGCGGATAACAAGGTTTTACTTTTTTTATAGAGGCCACTCATATTCAGTGTATTTAGCCAATGCAAGACTTTTTTTTTAATTATGCTAGAAATTTAAAAGGAAAAATGTCTCTTCTAGTGGAATTTAGCTCAGGATATTGACATTTATTGCCATCACTGTAACTGTTGATCTGTGGACAACCTTAACACTAGAAGTCTCCAGGCCTTCTCGTGAAACTCACATACACTTTTATTTTTTCCCATAACAGTTAAATAAATGCCTTGCAGTTACTAATGCTTGCATACAGAATGTTTGGTGCAAATCAGACTTGAGCCCCTAAATGCAAGGCACAAGATTGTGATCTTTGTGCATGTGTTGAAGGCTAGAGTTGGAGGTTTGGCCAGTTATGGACAGCTATGGTAAAAAAGAAAAAAAAATAGGCAATTGTTGCTTGCCTGTGGAGGGTGCAGTATGTAGTAGCTGCTTTGCATTTCATCCTTTTCAGCAGGTAGTGTTATGTCCTTAGTAATTTTATGGTCAGCATCTTCTGTGTGAAAGCATGTGTGGTGTAAAAATATTTTATTTCCACAAATCCCTAAACAGTTTGCAACAAAACAAGTTGCCATGGGATGTTCTTTACAGGTTTAACAGTTCCTTTGTTGTGCAAATAAATGTTTTATTGTTTTCAGTTGAAAAAAGTCAGTCAGATGACAGATTACCCTGCCCAAGTTCAGATAGCAATTCACTCAGAGATAAAAAAAAAAAAAAAAAAAAAAATCTTATAACGTCTGATATTGATGAATCCCTCTAAACATACATCATCTCACATAAAAAAAAATGTACATTTGTTCTAAATGCTGCTGCTTCACATTTTTTTAATACATACTTGACATTCCCCTTTACCACACACTTTTCTAACTCTACCAAAATGTTCAGGTAGCTGCTCAGCTCCTTTCCTGAACCAGATTGTCAGCTTAATGACATTGACTACAGACTTCAGACTGCTGGGGAAAGTCAGATGTGGCTGTTTCACCATCTCTGCACGCACATCAGATTCACCATCTCTGCAAGCACATCAGACTCCAATCTCCCCAAAAGCAAGCCATAGCTTGTCCATAGGTGGTGATCTTTCTTCATGTGTTGGAGGCTGATGTTACATGTTTAGCCCGGTTTGTTAGCACTAAGATAGGTCATTATTGATGGATTGATATTAAAAGAACCTTGCATCATGTAAGCAGATCAGCTACTGAATTCTGGTGCAGCACAGTAAAGTAGATGAGACCTGCAGTGCCTCGGTGACGTGATCACTAGTCTGCCCAGTGGCAGGATTGTATTTCATCAGATGAGCAGTGAAATGGCAAATAAACGTTAATGAATTAATTACATCTTATTCCTTCTGGCAAGTGATGGAGACAGTGGTAATTGTTTTTATGACACTGACACTACTACTAATGACTTGGAAGGAATGGGGAGACACTAAAGCTTGTGTGTGTGTGTGTGTATATACATATATATATATATATATATATATATATAATATATGTAGATAGATATATGGGTTTTCTACAAAAGGTTTATTGTGTTTGGTCGACAGTTGTTTAGTTGACCGTTTATGATCAAGTAAGCAGCTGGTTGACAGGTGCGTGACATCACACAATTCCCGGGGTTGCAGAACATTCCTCATGTTTGTGTGATCGTAGTGTATATAAGTAGTAGAAGGTGTTGTTTTTTTAGTTTTAAATTTTGTATCTGCCAAGGCCAATTTTTGGTGCATGCTTAGTGGTGTGTTAACATCTGTGTTTTCTATGTTTTTGTGTCGTCGTTGGGGGTATTTGGTGTTCGTACATGTAGCAATTTCTTAATTTTCTGCAAGTGCTTGGGAGTGAAAATTTCATGTGTGCTTCAGAAACATTTTTGCTTATTATTTTACTTACACCTGGTTCCACTGATTTAAAATATTGAAGTGATTTGGTAAGTGATGTCTGATTTGACCCTTTGACTTAGCTTTTTTTTGGGATTGGTATAAAGAATCTAATGTGGGCAGCATCAGACTTCTAGAGTTTGACATGCAGATGGTATGGAGTTGAACCCCAGAGTATTGCACAATCCCATCAGTGAGGCATATATATAGTAACTATACATGCCATTAGCTATCCGTTATGCAGCAAATGTCTGAGAAGCACACTGTGCCCCTGTCATACCTCTCAACTGTACAGATTTTGGCAGAATGTCCAGATTTTTCCCTCATATTCTAGGTCCATTTTTCATAAAATTGTGTTTTTTGGCAAATTAGTGGCAAATCATTAAAGAATGAAGTTAGAAAGTTAACAACAGACATTTGAGTTTCAGACTTCCTACTCTTCAGAAAATCCATGCTAATGCAAGACCTGATGTCCATCGTGTTACTCTGCTGCAGTCATCACACTTGGGTTATCCTGTCGTCAGGCGGTACCGTAGTCGGCCTGAATTCTAAAGTCTTGGTCCGGCGTCGGTTGCTGTCACTTCTTCCCTGACGTCAGTGCACCAGGGGTATATAAGAGGCATCCAACGCCATTTTCTCCAGTCTTTCTTGCCGCGCGGTGCCCGAAGCAGAAGCAGTTCGCAAGTGCCAGTTGGCCGACACCTGAGATTTTCAAATCGAGTTTCAGTCCGAAGTCTTCAAAGCTAAGTACCCCGTTGGGGAACCTATTCTTGCCTCAGTCCGATGTCAGAAAAAGTTAACAGTTGTATTTCTTGTGGGAAGCAAATACCTCATAAGAACTTTCATTCCTATTGTATACCTTGCCTAGGCCCAGACCACAACGTCACTGGTTGTCGGTTTTGTGCTAGGTTCAATAAGCGAACTATAAAGCTACGCTTTGATTTCGCTCGACACTACTTCAGTAGGAAATTTAATTATACTATGCCGTCGGAGCACCGGCGTGCATAAAAAACACAAAGATAAAGACAAGTAGCCTAGATCCAAGCTAGAATCCGTGGCCTCTGCTGGGCCGGTCGCCTGTTCTCTGGTTTTCAGTGAGGTGCCTACGCAACCCCTGACGACCGCAGAATTGAAACCCCAGACCGCTTCGGATTCTCAAGCAGAGAGTACTAGGCCGACGCAGCCATTTTCGTTAGCCCCTACCAACACCATTGCAGAAGGAGAAGCCGGTGCTGTGGAAACATCTTCGGTTAAAGAAGGTGTCTTTAGACTGACTACTCTCACCATAAAATCTTATGCTAAGCTTAAGACGCCTTTAAAACCTAAAAAGACTGTACATCAGTCTCCAGTTCAAGGCCCCATGCCTAAGAAACAGATGCTTAAGATGGCTGAAGATTTGATTACTCTGATCAGGGGTCCCCCCCCCCCCCCAGACTAAAGGCCAAGACAAGAGGAGGATTATGCCTCTTCTGATCAAGTTTCTATTTCCTCAGACTCCTCTGAAGAACAGGATTACTCCTTTCCCCCTTATGAAGATTCTGATGCTGAAGATTCCATTCCCTCAGCATCTCCCCCTGAAGACTATTCCTTTGGGGGAAACCTTACATACCATGAGGGAACATTTCCATTGGGAAGGTCAGGACTACTCCGACTCAAAGAAAAGGCTCCGAGAGTTTCTCTTACTTCCCCAGCACAGACCACTTGTTATCCCTCCAGTTTTAGACATTGTGGATGATATTTACTTAGAATCTAGTATAAATCCAGATTCTCTGCCTCCTGCTCCAGCCAAACCAAACCGATATTATAGAGTGCCTGACTCACACAAATTCCTTTACAAAAGCCTGTTGCTGACCCAGAAACAATCTCCCAGGGTCCCAAAGGGGCTAAGGCTTCTATGGCTAAAAACCCTGTGCCCTCTGAAAGGGACTCCAGAGCACTAGATAGGTGGGGGAAAAGGGTTTACACCTCAGCTACTCTGGCTATGAGAGCACTAAATTGTCAATTTCACATGCTGAAATATCAGCAATTCCTAATGTCTCAATTAAAACAAAAGATGAGCACACACTCTCAACAGTCTGAATTGAAGGAAATGCAGGATCTGTTGCATGCAGCTGAACAGGTGGGCAAACATACTTTACAATGTGGATTTGATTCCTTGGAAGTTTCCTGTAGAGCAGCTGTTACTGGGTCTGTCATACGTAGGCATGCTTGGTTAAAGGAACAGACTCTGCCGGATCATGTTAAAGCAAAATTACTAGATGCACCTTTACAGCAGGATGTCTTATTTGGTGTTAAAGCAGAAGAGGTTTTAAAGAAAATGGAGGATAAGGCAACGTCTATGCAGACAGTCAAAGATTTCTTACAGGTACAACCCCCTCGCTTCAGCAGAAATTGGCCAACAAAAAATTGGTCCTTTCCAGCTTCTGACAGACCACAGAGGGGTAAATACAGACGCCCAAGGGGCAGAGGTCAAGCACAAATCCCTTACAAACCTCGCCAATGGGCCACTGCAACACAGAAGGGAGGAGAAGACATGCCTCAAACTACTAGAAGACAAACACAATGACTTAGCCCTCAAACTGCCAAGCAAAACTCTGTTGGCAGCTCCCTTGGGAGGAAAATTAGCACTTTTAGCAGACAACTGGCGCATCATCACAAAGGACAAATGGATCCTAGACATTATCTCACAAGAATACAGATTCCATTTCCACACCTTGCCAAGGATAAAAGGAATGCCAAACCTGCCACAAAATCAATGGGCAGAGGCACAAAAACAAATTGCAGCTCTCATGGACATGATAGCCATTCAACTGGTACCTACAAAGGAGCAAGGCCAAGGATTTTACTCAAGGCTCTTTCTAGTCTCCAGAAAGGACAATGCATGGAGACCCATTCTGGACCTTTCAGTTCTAAACACCTACTTGCAAGTACCCAAATTCAAGATGCTAACACTACAGCAGCTTCTTCCCATGTTGGGCAAGAAGGCTTGGCTAGTAATGTTGGACCTCAAGGAGGCATACCTGCATGTCCCTATCAGAGAAAATTGCAGAAGATACCTCCATTTCATTGCAGGTTCAGCCCATTACCAATTCTCTGCACTGCCCTTTGGCTTTTCTACTGCGCCCAGGGTCTTCACAAAATGCCTGGCACCAGTAATTGCATACTGCAGACAAAGAGGAATTCAAATATACCCATACCTGGACGACTGCCTCATCCAAGCAGAAAGCAAGGACATTCTCTTACAACATCTGGCGTTTGTAAAACACCTTCTAAGTTGCCTAGGGTACACAGTAAACAAAAACAAATCAAAACTAGTGCCCTCACAGAACATGACATTCCTGGGTGCTAGCTTGAATACAGTGGTCCAGATGGCTTACCTCACGCCAGACAAGCAACTACAGCTAACTCAATACTTCAAAATAATGGCAACAAAAATCCAACTCCCTGCAAAAAAAAATCTGCAGGCCTTGGGATTCATGGCATCTTCCATACTACTAATACCATTTGCAAAACTGCATATGAGGAAATTACAATGGTACCTGAAAAACGTATGGACTCAACACAGCCACAGCTTGGAAACAGTGATACCTCTCATTCCCTGCCTTCAACAGGAGTTTCTGTGGTGGTCACAGGCATGTCACCTCAACAAGGGTCAGCCTTTCACCTTACCCCCAGCCAGGCAAACTATGACAACAGATGCATCGGACTATGACTGGGGGGCACACATGGCAGGGCAGTGCGTTCAAGGCAGATGGACTACAGATCAAAGATATCTGCACATAAATCAAAAAGAAATGCTAGCTGTACAGAATGCTCTGACAGCCTTCAAGGACCTCTTAGATCCAGGACAACTTATTATAAGGACAGACAATACCACAGTAATGTGGTACATAAACAAGCAAGGGGGTACACACTCCTACCCTCTATGCAGGCAAGCAATGACCTTGTGGAACACAGCACTGACTTACCAAGTTCAATTGCAAGCACAATTCCTGCCAGAAAGAAAGAACACATTGGCAGACGACCTAAGCAGGAACATCATGGATCCCCACGAGTGGAAACTGGATCCACAAGTATTTGCAATGATAACTCAGAAATGGGGGCGCCCAGACATAGACCTGTTTGCCAACCCCCAAAACTATCAGCTACCAAAATTTTGCACAAGGACATTCCACCATCAAGCTTGGAAAGTGGACGCACTCTCATTCAGTTGGAAAATGTTGACAGTATATGCCTTCCCTCCACTGCCCCTTCTAACAAAGGTGCTGCTGAAAGTCAGAATGGAGAGACCACAAATGATACTCATTGCCCCAGACTGGCCACACCAGCACTGGTACCCACTACTAAGGAACATGGCCCATGGATTTTACCACAAATTCCTCATCTGCTCACACAGCAAGACAAACAGATTCTACACAGCCAGCTCAAGACCTTAAATCTGGCCAACTTGGGACCTCAATTTTGTTCTGTAAAAGCTTACGCTTCCACCTTTTGAGCCAGCTTTCTCAACTGATTTAAAGTTTATATCATGGAAAACTGCCCTGCTGCTAGCTATTACTTCAGCCAGAAGAGTCTCAGAGCTACAGGCATTAATGGCAGTGGAGCCTTTCCCCATTTTTCATCAAGACAGAGACTCTCTACGAACTAACCCCTCCTTTATGCCAAAGGTGGTTTCCATTGTGGTTCTAAATCAAACCATCCATTTACCCACTTTTTTCCCAAATCCACAGAACAAAGGTGAAAGACTCCTGCACTCCTTGGACATTCACAGGCAATTACGTTACTACTTGGATAAAACTAAGGCTTTCAGAAAATCTGACCAGCTCTTTGTATCCTATGCTACAGCATCACAAGGAAAGGCTATCTCAAAACAGACCATTTCAAAATGGATAGGACATTGCATACGTTTTTGCTACACCCATCATGGAAAACCAGTTCCTGCTAGCATAAGGCCCCACTCCACCAGGGCAGCAGCTACATCTACAGCCTTCCTCAGGGGGGTGCCAACCAAGGATATTCTGGAAGCTACATCTTGGAGTTCAGTACACACCTTCACCAAACACTATCACTTACCACTATACTCTAAGACTAGAGCTGGCTTCGCCACTGCAGTTTTGCAGGGCCTACTAGCCTCTCCTAACCCTGTTTGATTCCACCTCCCATCCTTAGCTTTGGGATTCAACCCAAGTGTGATGACTGCAGCAGTGTAACACGATGAACATAGTACAGTTTTGTACCTACCATAAATGTAGATGTTCGAGTGTTCACCCTGCTGCAGTCCAGGTTACCCTCCCTCCTTCCCCTCTGATCTAGCTGAAACCTTTCTATGCCTTTATACCTGATACAACCTTTGTGGTGTATTTGCTTATAGCTGGAAGTATGTTTTGTTTGTGCTTCACTTTTATGTTTTGATACTATGTAGTGACCTCCTGTTGGGGGGGCACCTGACATCTGGGGCAAGAAAAACTGAAGAAAATGGCGTTGGATGCCTCTTATATACCCCTGGCGCACTGACGTCAGGGAAGAAGCGACAGCAACCGATGCCGGACCAAGACTTTGGAATTCAGGCCGACTGCGGGACCGCCTGACGACAGGATAACCCAAGTGTGATGACTGCAGCAGGGTGAACACTCGAACATCTACATGTATGGTAGGTACAAAACTGTACTTTATTTGATCAGCTTTCTCAGTTTG
Organism: Protopterus annectens; assembly: GCF_019279795.1. Lineage (NCBI taxonomy): Eukaryota > Metazoa > Chordata > Ceratodontiformes > Protopteridae > Protopterus > Protopterus annectens. Next base: position 882,107,864 of record NC_056747.1, read on the forward strand.
TAAGAACAACATTTAAAAATTGTCCCTATTTTTGGGCCTTTGTCCCACTTTTATTTATGGCTTTGTCCAGATTTCTTGCCCTAAGAGGTTTAGAGGTATGGCCCCTGTTCTCCTCCCACAGGGTGACCGTGTGCCACATTATGCCCAGCAGCAGTTAGCCCTTACTTCTACAACCATCTTTCCTGTTTCCCATGCTTTCTTTTGATCCAACCATTGGGACTTTATAGATAAGCACATTACTTCTGTGCCAGAAATCTGGCTTTAAACAATTTTTTTCACTGATTTAATAATCTGTGCCTTCAACTGCATTATTAGAAAAGCCCAACATGTAAATTCAGTGCAATGTCTAAATAGTTCTGAGGATTTGACTAAACACATTTTTATGGATTGTAAGTCACTGGTCTGTGATGTCAGTCTCTTTCATCTTTATAATTGTTGGCATCCACCATTGTTCCACAGAAGCATGTTTTCTTATGTATGTTCCTTCATTCTCCGGCCTCACTGAACAACTTGTGAGTAACAGAACCATGGCAGCTTCAGAATCCAAACTACGATTGCTATTGTCAGCATCTCACAGCCGTTTTTTTTCACATGCATGGCCATTATAAGACTCTGAAAGGGCCAGGAGTATGTGCTTTTGTTTATAAAGCTGTCATTATGGTTAGTTAACCTTCATGTCACCAAATGGAAAGTAATACAAACCTAAGACTCACCTCTTTTGCAGTTGCTTGGAAACAAAACACACTTATGTAGAGAAATACAATGAGTAAGGCTGTCAGTGATTGAGGTATTTGAAAACGCAGTAATTACTAGTGTTAATCTGCAGCCTTCTGTAATTAACTATGCAAACAAAAAAAAACATGCATCCACCTCCTTAGTAAAGCTACCGATCTGACGTGATTGAGGTGATGTAATAACTGCCACCAGTTTGCCTGAGGCTACTATTGAAGGGCAGACAGAATACCTGTGATAGAGTGAACCAGGGCTCTGTAGGCCAGACTGAAAGGATTCCTGTATGAGGGTGAAGAGGCAAAATGCTCCTTAAGGTGTGCCTTTTTTCCCCCATCTCTTAAGAACAGAGGAATTTCAGCAAGATATGAGAAGTAGTTAGTGACTTGGAAGAATAGAACAGAAATAATGAACTGAAAATAAGGTGCTAATTACATCAAAAATGGTCAGAAATGCAAAGCGAAAAATGTCTGTTCAGCAGTGTACATTAATAGCTAAAAGTTTAAAATCTTTCATATTATAATATTATAATACACCTTAATACGAACAGTGCAATTAAGAATTACTGCTGAAGTGTGAGAAGTCTATTATTCATAATGACTACTATTGCAAAAATAGTAAGGTTTGAGAGAGAGAGAGAGAGCAGTCATGTAAGCTTCTATGCTGTTGGGAAGATATGCATCTTTTTACTTTTAGGTCAGTGTAGCAACTTTTGGTAAATTAGCACGTGGGAGTTGATGCCACATGATAGTACTATCTCTAAGGTTTGAGGTTCAGATCTGACTCATTGCATATTTCACAAAATGTAGCTCTTTACTAAGACTTTCATGTTCACGGAGTCTCCAAAGGTTGTATGTAGCTGCAATTTATTTGACCCTCTGCAAGTCTCACAATGCATTATTACTTGAAGTAGATACTATGTCTTAAAACATCTATTAGTGCAAGACTGAGCATTGTGATTGCAAGAGATTTTTTGTTGGCAGAACATTCCTCACAGCTGCTTTGTCCAAGTAAGGTGAGCACATCTTGTCATAGGATCTAGCAATTGCATTTGATTAACAGAAAAACTATTTTGGTGTTGAGCATATCTGTATGCCGCCTGGTTTCTTTCACAGAACAATTTCTGGCTAACATTTGACTACGTGGGTGAGTAAAACTGGATAATGAGGTAACTAATGTAATCAGTGGTCTTTATGATCCATTGAATTTATTTTCTAATTATTGAAGTCATTTTTTTAACGTGCTGCAAAAGGATGTTAACATTGACTGGTGTTAGCTACATTTGAATTTTTATTGCTATTGCATGCCGTAGCAAACAGGAGTTTAACTAAATGACCACTATTTGTTCAAATAACTACTTAATTTACAAATGCTTAGTTTTAAGGAGAAACTGCATTCATATGCCTTTTGTGTTGCCCTTCTGAGCTAACTGTATAGTGTGTTACAAGGCTGTGATTTAATTACCTGAAATGGAAATGGCAGAAAATTTTGACTGAAGGTTAAAAAAGACTGAAATGTATATTTGCTGGAAGCATGTTTTACTGAAGTGAAAGATTACATAATATCAAAAAGCAAAACATAGAAACGTAAGACGTGGGGGATCTTCTTCCCACAAGCTGATTTGCTTATTATTCTATGTATGATGTCCATTTAATTCAAATTAAGTGTACTTATTTGTTTGCTCAAATCCAGTCAAGCTTTTACTTCAGATTACATAGATGTATAATTAATGAAGGATGGTGCCTGGGAGATGGGGTCCTTGATGTTACGTGGGAGGTGAGGTCCTTGTTAAGTTTTCACATTATACTTTTTATGCTATGCATTTCTGCGGTACTTAAAGTATAATGTGTATCCGCCAAATATGTTTGGTCATTTGTACCCTTCAGTTGAGTATTTTTGACCTTCAAAATATGTTTCAAGAAAATAAAGTAGAACTGTTTTTCACATTGGTCAACTAAGTGCATGTTGTGATGAGCTGTATGTCAGTACAGGAAAGACACCAGGAGCTGAAAAGCTTGCTTTATATGGTGCAAGTATTTGCCCATTCCACCCAAAACTAGGTTCATGTTAGAGAAATATGTGCACCTTTTTTTTGTTCTTTTAAAGCAGTGAGTATTTTATTTCCACGGGTCACCAAAATTAAGATTCTTTCAACAAAATAACTTTTCATGAGGGCTTGTTTTCAGGTTGAACCCTTCTTTGGTTGTGTTAAGAAGCAGTTTGCCGTTTTCACTTGAAAACAGTCTTTCAGTCAGATCAGTAATTGTATGGTCTATTTTCAGACGTCATTAAGAGTCGGCCTGCAGTGTAGCCAGATATTTGAAATTGGCACTCAGTCTCTTATTGTTACATCCCACCCAAGACGCGCTTATTGACTCACATTAAAACAAATGCACACCTTGCTGCAAATGCTTGCCCCTTTAGTTTTAAGGAATCTGAGTAATTTTTGGCTTCTCCATTTGAAAATGTTGAAAGGCTGAGACTGTTTTCAGATTAAAAATACTCTGTCTGAGAAAACAGTGTACCCATGTATTTTACAGGAGTTAACCTTTTAGACATTTGTAGGTATCTTTTTTTTTTTTAATCTCTGCATAACTTCATCCAAGAATATTACACTGTATTTCTGGAATATTCTAGTTCTGGAATATTCTGAAGCAAGATATAGTCTGTTGAGAAAAGAGCATGTGACTGGCTAGTCCATTGCACTTAATGTCACTTATTGAAGTTTGCGGGCTGTGGAGGAAAATGAAGTATCATAATCGAGCACAGAACTATGGTTACTTGTCACCTTACTCCCTCCATTACTTGGTTCCTTGTCAACTTTAGCCTGTCCTCTCCTCTCTGTCGTCAGATCCTGAAAACAAGCAGTGTGGTTATCATCTGAAGAAATCTGAAGGCATCAGTGGCTCGTACATCCTTGACGCATTATTTCATAGTGTGTTAATATTTTTAACTTTGCCAGGTCAGTAGCTAATTATTTGGATCATGTTGTGAATCCTTCATTAGGTTTCATAGCCCTATGAATGGTGAGCAAATCATTTTAAATTTTCATAAAGAAGGTCTTTCTTACTCTTTCTGCTGGTTTGGTTGCTCACTCAATGGATGTTCTGATCAACACAGGAAAACTAGCACTGTGCATGAAAGTAAACCTGAGTTTGTGTCCCCTTTCAGGTGTGACGCAGGAACACTGTCTGATAAAATGACTTGCTCAGGGTCACCCAGTAATCAGATGGAAACTTGGGGGGAATCAGATCTAAGGCTTCCATTATGAAGCTTGCAAAGAGTTTATAGCCTTAATCCTTTTTTTTGCCACCCCCCCCCCCTTGCATGCCGCCTAGTTGAGCATCAGCGGCTCACTAGGGGTGCTTCTATAGCTCCATTTACCTTAATGCCCTTGCAACTGTTGCCTGGGGCTCAGACTGCACCAGTGATGGATTGGGAGGTGCAGGGCAGCCGTAAGTACCATGAACATTGTTCTGCATGCAAGGGGATCCATGCCTGGGCTGAGCTACAAATGTCATACATCACCACCACCTACAGTGTCATTACCTACTATCCCCTCCACTGTTTAATTCTGTACATCACCACATACAGTGTCATTACCTACTATCCCCTCCACTGTTTAATTCTGTACATCACCACGTACAGTGTCAGTTACCTACTACCCTCCACTATTTAATTCTGTACATCGCCACATACAGTGTCAGTTACCTACTACCCCTCCACTATTTTTCTGAACATCACCACATACAGTGTCAATTACCTACTACCCCTCCACTGTTTAATTCTGTACATCACTGCATATAGTGTCAGTTACCTCCTACCCCCCTCCATTATTTAATTCTGTACATCACCACATACAGTGTCAGTTACCTACTACGCCCTCCACTATTTAATTCTGTACATCACCACATACAGTGTCAGTTACCTACTACGCCCTCCACTATTTAATTCTGTACATCACCACATACAGTGTCAGTTACCTACTACCTCCTCCACTATTTAATTCTGTAATACGAATGGCAGTCTGCATCATGATTTTGGCACCATCACCAGCACTGGGAAAATGTCCATTCATGAGCCAAAACCTCTCCTTCTTTCCCAGAGGGGGTGAGCTGGAAGAGCCTTAATCCTGTAAGCTGAACTATCAGATTTTGACCTCACTGACTCGTCAGTAATGTAGCAGGTTTTAGAGATGACATTGGCTCCTCTGGTAATGTCAGTTGAATGAAAGGGGTAGTGGATAAAAAGATGTCTGTTCTTAGCTGGGGTCACAGTATCTGATTGACGTAAGAGTACTATGCATACCACAAGTTGTAAGTTACTGGCGTCAAAAACTAAGTTGCTCAAGTCTAGTAAAGTCTAATAATTGAAAAGGCCAATTATCGGTGAGCCTTTTAAATTCATGTTTCCCACCAGTATTGAATTTCTGCTGTTGCTTGTTTTGTGAAAGATGAATTAAATTGTGTGTTGCCAGGAGGAACAAGAGTCTTTGTAGCCCATTTTATCATTAACATTTTTTGCAAAGCTTGCATTAAAAAAAGGGAAAAAAGCTACAATGAGGATAATTTTAGATAATTGTATGCCATATATGTAGAATTAATTTGCATTTTATTTGCTTGTTTTGATGTTGTATAGGTGGAATGTAAGAAAGCTCAACCGAAAGAAGTAATGTTCCCACCAGGAACGCGGGGACGGGCGAGAGGATTACCGTACACGATGGATGCGTTTATGCTGGGGATGGGGATGCTGGGTAAGTAGGAAAACAGCAGAATAAGTATTTAAGATGCTCTTTTCCTTTTGATGCTCTTCGTGTGTCCTTTCCCCTAATTTGTATTTTGGCCTTTTTGCTGTTCTTTTCCATGTGTACAGATTTGCTGTTCTTAGCTGGTAGGCTTTAGTATCCTGGCTCTCTATAACTAGTATCCACGATACGACAGTGTTAACAGTTGAGGGGCTACATGAGGGGGATAGGATATGCTTGACTGGTCTGTGTATTCCCTTCCTCCCTTACTTGTATTTACTTACCGAATACTGCATATACTAAAAGAAGGAATAAGAAACATTTTCTTTGTTTTATACCTCTTGGGTTAAGTATAGCATTTCAGGGGATATGTTTTGTTGTATTATGTTAAAATATAAACATAACCTATCTTGAATCTGTAATAGGTGATGCATATGAATTGCAAGGCTGTGAGGCATATAATGGGTCTCTTAATTTGTGCTGCATAAAATAATAGTTAACCTTTCTTAGGATTCATTATTTCAACTTAATTTGTTAGGGATTTTTTTTTCTAAATTTTTGTATTACACTTGTGAACTTTTAATAATGTTTAAATTTTACAAAGCCTTTCACTCTTGATCCTAAACGGTGAACAGATTTCTACGTGTAGTCGGTGGTGGAGCTAGCTCTAAAAAGAGCTGTTTTAGCCCTGTGGGCAGCTGGAGCTCTATATAGAGCTGTTACAGATCTCTATGAGCTCTGAGAAGAGCTGTTTTGTGTTTAGAATGCCCTTTCAGGCAGATGCGGTAGTTCTAAAAAGAACTGTTTTGTTTGGTTTGCCGAAGCTGTGTCTGTGCCTCCGGCTGGTCTTACCGAAGCTGATACAGATTTCTGTGAGCTCTGAGAAGGGCCGATTTGTGTTTTGAATGCCCGTTCAGGTGTTGGTGGTAGCTAATAATAAGAACTTTTTTGTTTTATTCTTCAATGTGTCTCTGGTTGCTCTTACCAGAGCTTTTGCAGATCTCTGTGAGCTCTGAGAAGAGCTGTTTGGTGTACTGTGAGCTCTGAGAAGAGCTGTTTGGTGTAAGGTGCAGATCCACGTGAGCTCTGAAAAGAGCTGTTTTGCGTATGGACACAATGGGCTCTGGGAAAAGCTGCTGTTGTGTCCTTCGGTGTTCCGCGGTGGTGTCGATCTCCGTTGTCCTTCTTCTTGAACAGATCTTCGGTTCTTTTGCTATGTGTGAGTCCTAAAAAGGACTATTTGTGTGATCCCCAAGCGCTGGTCAGAATGACCAGAGAGCTGTTGCTGTGCTGCTTTTATGCTCCTGTGGAGGGGGCGTGGTTGAGAGATGTCCAATGAGAAGTGACTAGTTGGGGGTGTGGCCTTAGTAGGCCTACAAGGTGAAGACGGACCTGGTTGGAAGTATCTCATTCCTCTTATTTAGTTCCTTTTTATTAACCAGCTACTTGCTCATATGTGCCATTCCTAACCTCTAGCAATGCGTTGGAGCCTTTTGCTTTGTCACGATTATACCTATGTTTGAAAAAAACTGTACTAAAACTTAAATTTAAATGTAAATGTAACCAAAAAATAAAAAATAATAAATGATAAATAATAAAAAATAAAAAATTAAAATGAAATTTAAAATTAAAATTGAACTGTAAAACTCTGGGGTTACTGACTATAGTTCTAAATTTAGACTTGCCACTACCATCTGTAAAACAATGGAAGCAAGCTTGGTTCTGAGAAAGATTCTGCGATGTCTGGCACTTTCGGGGCAGATAGGAAGGTAGCCTGTCTGCCGCTCCATCAGGGAGAGCGTACATTAGGTAGTAAAAAGTTAACTGTAGTTTGATATTGAAATTTTACCTTTTAAATTAAAAATAATTAAAAGTTGAGCTAACAATTGTAACTTTTATGTTATATGTTATAATGAAATAATGTTTAAATTAGAATCACTGCCATTAATTCAGGTTTAATAAATCTTGTCAGATTGAGTCTAACCGTGATCCATGTGTAGTGTTACTAAAGGGATGGTCCTGTACACAATGGTAGACTAGCATTTTTGTAATTTTTTTTAATATTACTTTGATATAAACATGCTTGCAGTGGATACTGGCAGGGGGTTTTGCTACAGCTAATAAGCAGTTTGCTTTGCTTTCTTAAGTCATTGTTGACATTTTTATGGTTAAGGTGCATTAAAAATACATAGAACTGTTTTTGGGGGGGGGGAGGGCCTTGGATTCATAAACACTAAATGCAGTCACACAGAGGTGTTGCACAGTCCAGACCACATACTTGAAATGTGTTCAAGTTCATAGGTTCATACTAGGCTATCTGCCCTCGGGCATTTATAAGCCTAGCCAGAGTGTGTGTGGCTTTCACCACCCCTTAGGATGAGAATACTATACCCATTAGTTTGCTGTGCCTCTGTCCAGCAGTGACACAGAGATGATTCCCGGGGTAAACCTATGATCTCCCATCCACTCGTCAAGATTTCTCTTGAACAGAGTCAGTGAGGGGCTCTGCCTCACATGGACTGGGATTCTGTTCCATAGTGTAGGGAGTCTCTGGGTGATGAATCTGTCCCTCCAGCACATCCTATTTATATCCATGTTGAGGTTTAAGTCTCTTGCTCTCGTGGCTCTGGTGGATTTGGATTTTTTGAGGTGGAGCATGTCCATTAATTCCGGGTTGGACATGGCCTTGTATGTCAGGCACAGATCACCTCTGAGCAGACGGTATGCGACTGAATAGAGCTGGAGTTTCTTCAGTCGGGCATCATATGACATATGTTTGAGCCCCTTTATCCTTTTGGTGAGGAACTTTTGGGGTCTTTCCAACTGCTGCAGGTGTCGGGTAAGGTACATTCCGAATGGGGAGTTGTACTCAATCATTGGTCAGATAAGTGAAGAGTACAGGGGTACAATGACCTCTCCTGATCTGGATGTTAATCCCTTCATGATCAGGTGGGCAATGTAGAAGGTCTTCCTAACCACTTTGGCAATGTGAGTGTCAAAAGAGAGGTTACTGTCAACTTGGGTCCCCAGGTCCCTGATAACTTCTTCCGTGTTTAATGGATTACCACCTATGTGGTAATTAGGGGTTACCTTGTTTTTCCCAAAGGGTATGACTATACATTTTTTGGCATTTAGCTTAAGGCCATGGCTCTGGCACCAGTTATCCATTTCTATGAGACCTCTCTGGAGGATGTCTGTGTCTGATGGAGTGTCAATTATGGTGCCCAGTTTGCAGTCATCTGCAAATTTTGTCAGCCACAATCCCCTATGTTTGCCTGCACTTCAGAAAAATAAATGCCGAACAAGAGGGGCCCAGGACTGAGCCCTGTGGGACATCGCCAGGACCGGCTTAGAGTCTGACATGGCACCAGCAACTCTAACCCTGTGTGTTCTGTCCTTGAGCCAGTTTGCAACCCATCTTGTGACATATGGGTTTACATCTAAGCTGGTGAGCTTTTCTATGATGCCCAAGTGGGGTATTGTGTCAATGCTTTTGCTAGGTCAAGGTAGGCTGTGTGAACTGCCTTACCCTCATCAATGGCCTTAGTGACTGTTTTGACAAAGTCGACCAAGTTCAAGAGGCAGGATCTGCCCTTGACAAAGCCAAATTGGGTAGGATCCAGTGTCTGTAGGTCCCCAATGTCTTTATTTATGAGTTCCATTATGATCCTCTCCATAGCTTTGCAGACAAGGCTCGTCAAGCTTATGGGGCGGTAATTTCCAGGGTCCGTAGAAGCACCGCCTTTGTGGAGTGGGACCACAGTTGCCGTACGCCATTCTTTGGGTACATATCCTGTAGTAAGGCTAAGATTAAACAGCAGCCTTATGTGTGGGTTTAGTTCCTCATTGAGTTTGTGTAGCACACAGCTGGGGACACCGTCCGGTCCCATTGATGCTGTGTTTTTTGCTTTAGAGTTGCTGGGGGAGACACAACTGGTAATTGCCAATGGGGCACAGTTGCATGACCTGCGTTTATTTATGAAGCAGCAGCTGATATTGTAAAGTACTAAATACGTTAATTTAAGAAATTGTGATACCATCAATGATTTTTTAAATAAAAACAGACTGGTGGTAATGCAGTTGTACCCCATAGCAACTGCTGATTTGCAGTATGGACCTTTGATTGTGCCACCAGCTGAATTCAAAGAACAAGCAGCAGGTAAACACTGTGTGAGGCTTCTAAATTTAAGCTGCAGTACTGCAGTGCACAAGATGTGCTCTTTTTTATTTGTTTAGAAGCACTGGCACATTTAGCCTCTGAGTACTATCTGGCATCATACGTTGTTGGACAGGCCTAAAGTGAGACTCTTCTGTTAGCAGTACATCTACATTCTTCCCATTTCTCTGAGACCTGCTGATAAGTGATATGTTTCATTAACTTGCACATCTGGAAGATGCATATTACATAAGCACTGTCCAGCGTCATTGACCACCTGTTTGGATTCTAGACCACTCACACCTAGGTCCGTTGTACTTGCTAGTTCTCCGTAACAGTTGATATGGAGAAGCTGTCTAAAGCTGTACTCATCTCTTTTAGTGAATCACCCCTTTGTCATGGCCACTTACTACCCTCCGACAGTGCATTTACAAGAGTTTGCACAGTGTTAATGAATATAGCGGAACATTTGTTTGATTGTTTTATTTTTCAGTGAAACAGAATTCTCCATTCCCATTTGACTGAACAGACTTGCTCATGCTTATAAATTTTATAACTTATCCCACAGTCATACTTCCTCAGAGTTGGTTATATCAGGCAAAATCTAAGTATGGGATGTGTGAGGACCTTACCCCATCATGAAATAAATTTACTGATTCAAGCTCATTCAGTGGCAGGTGCTTGTAGGATAATGATTCACTGTTCAGTGAGCTGATTAATCATACTACATCCTACAGAACCAGTCTAACGACAAGTCATACTACATCCTACAGAACCAGTCTAACAACAAGTCATACTACATCCTCAGAACCAGTCTAACGACAAGTCGTACTACATCCTACAGAACCAGTCTAACGACAAGTCGTACTACATCCTACAGAACCAGTCTAACGACAAGTCGTACTACATCCTACAGAACCAGTCTAACGACAAGTCATACTACATCCTCAGAACCAGTCTAACGACAAGTCATACTAAATCCTACAGAACCAGTCTAACGACAAGTCGTACTACATCCTACAGAACCAGTCTAACGACAAGTCATACTACATCCTACAGAACCAGTCTAACGACAAGTCATACTACGTCCTACAGAACCAGTCTTAACGACAAAGTCATACTACATCCTACAGAACCAGTCTAACGACAAGTCGTACTACATCCTACAGAACCAGTCTAATTATAAGTCATACTACATCCTACAGAACCAGTCTTAACGACAAGTCATACTACATCCTACAGAACCAGTCTAATGACAAGTCATACTACATCCTACAGAACCAGTCTAACGACAAGTCGTACTACATCCTACAGAACCAATCTAATGACAAGTCGTACTACATCCTACAGAACCAGTCTAACGACAAGTCGTACTACATCCTACAGAACCAGTCTAACGACAAGTTACTCTACTAGGAAATGGAAGCAGTGCAGCACTTGCAAAATTAGAGGTTTATTTTGCGAAGTTTGGGTATGAGTGTTTAAAAGTGTTAGCTACTGCAGCTAATTTGTAGAATACATTTTTTTAATACTAGATGCCAGTGTTTCCACATTAAAAAAATCATGTTGCAATAGCCCACAAAGCTGGTGACTCATGGTTTCTGTAGTGAATGTTGTAATAGCCCACAAAGCTGGTGACTCATGGTTTCTGTAGTGAATGTTGTAATAGCCCACAAAGCTGGTGACTCACGGTTTCTGTAGTGAATGTTGTAATAGCCAACAAAGCTGGTGACTCACGGTTTCTGTAGTGAATGTTGTAATAGCCCACAAAGCTGGTGACTCGTGGTTTCTGTAGTGAATGTTGTAATAGCCCACAAAGCTGGTGACTTGTGGTTTCTGTAGTGAATGTTGTAATAACCCACAAAGCTGGTGACTCGTGGTTTCTGTAGTGAATGTTGTAATAGCCCACAAAGCTGGTGACTCGTGGTTTCTGTAGTGAATGTTGTAATAGCCCACAAAGCTGGTGACTCGTGGTTTCTGTAGTGAATGTTGTAATAGCCCACAAAGCTGGTGACTCGTGGTTTCTGTAGTGAATGTTGTAGTAGCCCACAAAGCTGGTGACTCGTGGTTTCTGTAGTGAATGTTGTAATATCCCACAAAGCTGGTGACTCATGGTTTCTGTAGTGAATGTTGTAATAGCCCACAAAGCTGGTGACTCATGATTTCTGTAGTGAATGTTGTAATAGCCCACAAAGCTGGTGACTCATGGTTTCTGTAGTGAATGTTGTAATAGCCCACAAAGCTGGTGACTCATGGTTTCTGTAGTGAATGTTGTAATAGCCCACAAAGCTGGTGACTCATGGTTTCTGTAGTGAATGTTGTAGTAGCCCACAAAGCCGGTGACTCATGATTTCTGTAGTGAATGTTGTAATAGCCCACAAAGCTGGTGACTCATGGTTTCTGTAGTGAATGTTGTAATAGCCCACAAAGCTGACTCATGGTTTCTGTAGTGAATGTTGTAATAGCCCACAAAGCTGGTGACTCATGGTTTCTGTAGTGATAGCTGTAGTAGAACATTAGTTGTTCTTTGATTCTGCTCTTCTATGTTCTGTTATGACATCTTGGAATATCCCTACTCCATAATCCCCAAATAAATAAAATAAAAAGAAGTGATGACAGGTATTGTTGCCGTAGAATTTCACCTCATATATTTTACTGACGTACATTCTTCTGCTAGAACCTTGTTGGTAACGTAAAAAAAAAGAAAATGGAGACCTATCCTTCCACTCTAAAAACTCTTCTACAGATGAAGCATTTGCATTTAAATAGATATTCTAAACAGAATGCATTATTTCTTATTCACATAAATAAAGTGACTGACAATGGATTCTGTAACTGCTAAATGGAACAGCCTCCTCATCCATGAAAACATCATCAAATTACACATATAGCACAGTACTGATTCTGTACCAGAGACCCATCTCTTGAATGTTTTCTGGCATGAAGCTGCAGCTGCCTTGTCCAATTTTGTCATTATCGAACATTTTTAATAAGGTATGCAGAGGCAGTAGATGAATCTGGATCATTCTGTGGGTGAGGGAAGGAGTGCTTACAAGTAAGACTACTGTACATTATCATTAGTTAAACAGCAGACATTCAAGAGTAACTGCTGACTCTTTTGTTCCCGACTTGACGGATACACAACATACTGCTACTGGGACAAACCTTGTTACACAGCTTTATTTCCTGTATCACAGCCTTATGTAGTCCATGTTATTTTTCATATCTTGATCAATTTCTGGGGAGGAAAGTTGTAAAACTAGAACACAGAGTTAGCTAAGGTTTCCTTTCATTTGTGAAGAGCAGACAAATTGTCCAAAGGCAAGGAAAATGTCAACCTTGCAGATCTTCTTATAGCAAGTCCAGGGATTAAACACAGTCTTTCCAGCGCACAGTTCGATTCTGAGCAGCTGAAGTTCCTGGTTGATGGGACCTTGCAAAACTTTAGTTGTGATACTAAAAACTGGGTGACCAGCCTCTGAAACTTAGGGAACTTTGATCTGAGTTCGGTGAGGCTCCATCTTTTCCTCTGCAGTCATATTCAGTGATGTCTGTGCTGCCACAAGACCTGGCCTGTAGTTTTAGGCACACCAATTGCTGGAGGCAAGTATTTGTCACCATATCTAGGCTGTCTTGGAAAACATATTTTTAGTATCGATAACTTCTGCAAATAGTGTTTCGGAGCTGTTTTTGAGGACAAACCCTAGATTTATTTCATAATCACCCCTTTGTTATATAAATCAAATTATTAATTTGCAAGTATTTTACCCACTTCAGTAAAATAATTGTGCAAATTTGTTGCAGTGCTTTAATGTCATTAGGCAGCTTACATGTTGGATTACAGTGACGGCAAGGTGATTTGGAAAAATTGACAAATTTTATGTCATTTCTGAAGTGTGTAGTGGGCAGTAAAAGATCCAGACAAGGGCATGTGAATTAGATAAACAATGTAGTGCCTGTTTACATCAAAAATAAACTAATCCTTATTTGGGATAGTTAAGGATTACTGTACCAGGGCTGTGGCTACATCAGCAACCTTCCTTTGCAGTTTATTGTTTGAAAACATGTTTGTTGCTGTAATGTGGCTTTTATTGAAGCCTGAAGCCCAGTTAGCTCCACCCAAAGGAATGAATGGGTTGTTTTTCATAGTGTTTTACATGGAAGGCTGTACCTCATCCCACATCTTTCGTGCAAGTGGTACCCCTAATTAATATCACTAACTATGAGGTCACAAAACCTTTTATAGCAAGTGCTATAATATTGTGATGAGTTACCTTTATGGCTTCCCAGTCCAACCCAAACAAACTTTGACCAAAACAAACCCCAACAAAATGGGATAGCACTCTTACAAGACATACATACATAAATAATATTTAGTAAGCTAAATATTGACCATGAATTGGGTAAAGTGGATTTTCAGACAGTGAACAAGTGAATAATTTCTAGAGGCAGGGCTTCATTTGATTGGGCTCTAATACAGGCTATCCTCCCCTAGGAATTAAAGGTTTTAGATTTTAGATTATGTTTTCTTCAGTCCTGTGAGTTTGTTGATTTATGATTGGAACTGTGTTCTGTTTTGGGATAAGGATCTGCTGAAAGACTCCTGAAGTAAGGTAGACCAGCCATATGGGTGTTTAACAGAACGCTGAATCTTTTCAGATATCTTTAACAGGAGATCCATAAGGCTTACATGCCCCTGCCTTCTTTTTAGAGTCTTGGTACTACTGTGGGTACTTCTCTTTCCATGTAGATTTGTCTCTCATTCCTATGGCTTTACTGATAAGCTCTGTTTGTGTAGCCAGTGAAGGAAAAAATGTTTGCCTTTCACATTCTGCCCAAACCTCCTGTCCCCCAGTTTGAAATCCCTCTTGGGACCAGTCAGTTTCTTTAACTCTACAACAATCTCTACCATCTCCTGTAAATATATAAATATGATAAGAATACCTTCACTGTTTAATGTAGCCATTCTAACCTGTAGAGAGATGTTTTTTGTGCTTTTGTAATGACGTATCAATAACTTCACATCTTTTATTGAACAAAAGCACAAATTTAGTTACAGGTTCAAGTTTTATAAACATGACACTAAGAAATATTTCTGAGCCCAAATTAATTCCTAATTTCACCTTTGCTCTAGTAAAAGCCAAAGAGCTTAGCACAATATCCCACAGTCAGTATTTTTGTAAAATGTACCACATTTTTATTTAAAAATTTCTGCTGCACCCTTGCTCTGTTCAGAGCTGCAGTTCTACATGCTTTTTCCTCCACTGTACTTTAATCTTATGGCATCCGCATTTGTATGTGAGCATGGTTCCATTGTACCAGTGTTATGAGTATTTCAGACTCGCAACATTCTCTTCCTTGGAATCATGAAACTTCATCCTGGTGTTCAGCCACCATTAGGTCTGTCTTGGATATTAGTTCTACACACATTTGCATATGGCCATGCCTCCAGTGTACCAGTTTCATGAATGCTTCAGACTCGCAACATTCTCCTCCTTGGAGTCATGAAGTTTCATCCAGATGTTCAGTCTGCATTAGGTCTGTCTTGGTTATTAGCTCTGCACATATTTGTATATGACCAATGCCGCACCAACTTCATGAGTGCTTTATACTCGTGACATTCTCTTCCTTGGAATCTTGAAGCTTCATCCATGTGTTCAGTCTCCATTAGTTCTGTCTTGGTATTTGGTCTGCATTCTCTGGGGATAAAGACATTTCAGAATCCTCAAGTTTTTTTGTTTAACTCCCAGGCATTTCAACAGCCAAATGTTTCCAGTTTTTACTGCCTTCACTCTGCTTATCCGATTCTTTCATTATCTGTGATATTACTTCGTCAACCAATCCTTAACTAGAAAACTTCATAATAAGTGCACCCTCTTTCAATGATTATTTCATTTTATCAGCTTCTTCCTCCACATGCAAACTCCTCTCCTCTGTCTTGAAATACTTCCCCTATCCAGAATTCAAAGAGTAGGGGAATCTCCTCAACGTCCTGGCTAGATTTCCCCTAGTCAGTATAAATACCCCACTTGGACCACCCCTGAAATAATGAAATAAACAAATAAATAAACGAATGAATGAATAATAAGAGGTATAGTCAGGAATATTGTAAGCTCTTCCTTTAATTCTTATGTGGTTATGCAGTTAATGCTGTCCTGCCACAACCTACATTCTTTTCATTCTGTGTTGTGCAATTTATAGCCAATGGTAAGGCATCCAGGTCCATGGAGGTCATGTTTACTTTGTATTCAGCATTCATCAGACTTGTCATTGAGTACAAAGTCCCCTTGGGTATATATCTAACCAGGCACATCCAAACAATTAGAACATCCACAGAGGTTCCTCGCTAAAAGAATACAGATCATAAGTAACTTTTTATGCAAATCGTCTCAAAGCCCTATTCTTGTATTCTGTCTCCTACAGGTTGTTGAGGGGAGTTCTATGTCTGGCATACAAGGCATTGTCAGATCCCACCCTTATGGACCTCTTGCATATCCACAAAACAAAGCACCAGAATCGCCCATTTTAATGACTTAAACATCACCTGTGATATAAATAGGATCAGCTGGAGAGACATGTATTTAACCCAGAGGCTACCCTTTCTCTGGAACAGGCTCTCCTTCCACAGGAAACAGAGTTCCTCCCTAACCAAGTTCAAGTGTAACTTGGGCAATTGGATGG
This sequence comes from Protopterus annectens, assembly GCF_019279795.1. Taxonomy (NCBI): domain Eukaryota; kingdom Metazoa; phylum Chordata; order Ceratodontiformes; family Protopteridae; genus Protopterus; species Protopterus annectens. The sequence continues at coordinate 882,124,174 of NC_056747.1, forward strand.
GGAACAGGAAATTCATTCTTGGTTTGGCACCAATGTTTCTAATGGACACAGGCAGCCTGTAAATGGTTCATCTCCCAGTCCCCTGCTTCTAAATGGTTTATTTTCCAAGCCCCTGCTTACACTTATCAAGGGTACCAGAACTTGTCAGAAATTTGGGATGCATGGCTAGGCTTAAAAATGCCCTTGTGGTCGTCAGTGTAGTACACACCTATGAACCTGTGGCAAGATTTTCTGTGGACCCTCCATCTTTGGTCTTGCTGTCCTGCTGCAGTGTGATGCAAGGCACAAATCTTCTAAGAGCTTGAGTTTCAGCTATGAAGCTTCTGTCACACAGTGTTTACTGTTTTTTGCACACCCCCCCCCCCTTTAAGTGCTAGCCTTTGTGTTCATCCTTTCAGACATTTTCTTCAGTCTTCCCGTACCTTTAAAGTGATACTTTTATCAGTTACCTGAAAAATACTTTGTACTGTGTTTTTCTCCATTAAGAGAAACGTTTCAAATCTTGACTTAAAAGTACCACTTTCATGTGGTAACTAATAGTTTCCTTTTGCAGGTATTAACAGCACTTGGATATTTTGATACTCACTGTCTTTGTTTGTCTGTAAATTTGAAGCTGTGTCAAAAAATCTTCAAATAATTAGACTGATTCATTTTAACTTGCCTTTGCAACTTTTTCCAGCTTTATGCTTACAAGTACTATAGGGCTTGTAAGTTTGCTGTAGCAGAAAAACTTTTGGTTAATGGCACTTCCCTGAAAGGCAGGCATTTCTAGCATTGTTGAAAATCTTGGCAAGCAAGCTAAAATTCCTGTCCTCTGATTGTCTGACTCTCTCTCTCCTAGACCCCATCTGTTGCATCTTTGTATCTTCCATGAGTTCTTCCTCCCTTGTTTGGAGATAATTTTCATTTGTGATCCCCCTTCTCCACGAAGGCTTGCCCTTTCGTCTGATTTTGTTTCTGTGTCATATCTGAACCTTCCCTGTGATGCCTGTCTGTATTTTTCTCATCTAGTTTACTTCAATGTGAATAGCTTATTCTGATTGTCTGGAACGTGTGTGTGTGTGTGCGCGTACACGCACACTCACCTGAATTTTCCACCTGTTGTCCAGTCTGTCCTCTTGTCTTTTATCTGAATCCTTGTTTTACTACAGCACCCACCCAGCCCACCACCCAAATCTTGTCTGTACTTCTGTCTCATCGATCTCTGCTTCTGATCACTTCTGAACATTTTGACATATGATACTGCCCACCTGCACACATTTCTATATTTTTTTCTTTTTTAGTCTGTTAACATATTCTTCCTCTGTTGTCTGAATAACTGAATTGTCTAATACCAGTTGAATGTCTGTTTCTTTCTAACACACACTCCTATGAACCTTTATTTGAATATATCGGTTTCTTTTTTTCTCTCTCCTTCATCTTGATAAACTCATCATTCTCTGTTGCTATGTGATTTATACATGCCAATATGTATTTTACATCTAGGTATATACTTCATGTCTGTTTTTGGAGGCAGTTTTGCCATGACGTGCTGGAACTGTTAACACTTTAGGCAGATTTTTGCAAAGTGCATTCTCAGGAACTAGCTAGCATCACCTACTAGCTCTGTTCTCATGTATTTCTGCCACATTTGGTTTAGTTCACATTACTGAAGTTCTGCATATAGAATGTAATTCTAGCAAGCTGAGTGATGTGCTTGGAGTTTGCATCTTCTGTTTTCCGTAAAACCAGCACTGTCGTTCCACCCCTATGTTGTGCCTGAAGAAGCCCTGCATTCTGCCGTTGTTCTTATTTGAAATTGAAGATGATCATTTTCTCTCAACTCTACCTTTCATGCACTTTCAGTACTAGCATACACGTCTTGGCACCCTGTAACAGTTGCATTTCAGTTTCTGAATGACCGCATGTGTTTATTTTTGACAAAGTGCTGCCTAAGAGTGTTTTCAGTAGTATATGTGCATTATTTACCTCAGTTTTTTTTCTGGCTGTTCTCAGAAATGAATGTCCTTTTGCCTGGATGGTAAAATAAGCAGAACATCAATTTTTAATATTCTGCAGGCTTTATTTTCCTAGAGAAATGTCATGATGCCCTGCTGTTTTCATTGATGGTATTTTTTGTTCTTGTATTACATATAAAAATATATATTTTTAGTAAACCTGCAAATAGACTATCTGCAACTCTTTCCTGAAGTGATCCTGTTGTAAACCTTGTCTCCATCTCTGACATAAAGAAGTGATTCATTGACTCTGTGTGCATGGTTATTTTAGGTGTGTGTGTGTGTGTGTGTGTGTGTGTGTGTGTGTGTGTGTGTGTGTGTGTGTGTGTGTGTATGTGTGTGTGTGTGTGTGTGTGATTTGAGGGAGGAAGAAGGGAGGTATGTATTAACTGTTTTGTTTGGAATCGTCACTTTCTGTTTTTAGTCCATGTTGCCTTTTAATATGTCACAATAGTAGTGAGGCTTATTTCCTGATAAGATGCAGTGTGTGTCTACTATGAATAGTGTATTTTCATAGGGATATTCTCCAGTTTGCAGTGTATTCACTACTGTTTCATGGAGCTATGTCAGATCTAGTTTTCAGAAACTTGAAATTCATATGGATGAGACCATATGATCGAGTTTCTGAAAACTCAAACATCAAAAAAAAAAAAAAAATCTACTTTTTTAAAAATTTATTCAGGGGGGCATGCCCCTCTGCCACTCCCCCCTCCCCCCATGCAAATTATATATACCAACTCAGAGATAACACTACAGTGGAGAAAAAGGTAAATTAAATTTCCCAATCCTCGTTGTACCACAATCTCTATTCAAAAGCTTTGAGTTTTCAAAAACTCGATCATATGGTCTCAACTATATGAATTTTGAGTTTCTGAAAATTCGATCAACTGATAGGGATCCCTGTTTTATATAGTGCAGGTCTCCAAACAATTTTGAAGAGGCTTGGTGCAGATTATTTTTCCTGCCTAGTTTTAAAACACTTCATATGCTTCCCATTTGTAATACCTGTCCTACACCAGGAAATTTTCCTTCATTCTCCACCCTGTAGATTGGTAAGTTGTCACTGAGCAGAAGTCACCTCTTTTTGCTCAGTTATGCCACTGAATTCATTTTTGGGCCAAAACATTTGCCCTGCCCTTCATTCTTCATTATTCTGTCCCCCCACACACACAAACAGTATTTTATGTCTGTTTAGAGTTTGTTTAAAATTTTGTATGTTTTATGTCTGTATTAAAAATTTGAGCAAATTTGACATTCCTATGTTGTTCATTACGTTGCTGCCTTCAGGGAATAAACACTTTACACTTCAAATTAACTAGCGAGCATTTTGATGCCAGTGTATGCATATTTGTACTGTGTAAGAAGGAAGTTTTATTTCACTTTTGTGACTCAGGATTTTTTTTGTCCATGTTATAAATGCATAAACTTTACAGATGTTCAAAGGACACTTGAGTCCCATGACCTTTTTTTGCCTTACCATTACCTTTTCTCAGATTGCACCTCCTTTCCCCAGGACAGCCGTACTGTTCAGTCCTGGAGTACATTTGTGGATCCCCATCCATTCAATCCATGTTTAAAGGAAGATCATGAAAATAGTAAGTCACACAGCTTAACATGTAGAGGAAGGTTATTCCAGAGGTTTGGAAGGTGCTGGATTATAAACCTGACCCTCCATTATATTTTTATCTTTTGTTGTATATTTAGTTCTGTGGTTCCAGCACTGGAAAAACATTAGATTTGCTAAGAAACAAGAGGTCCAGGACAATGTGGTCTCTAATTGCATGGTAAGTGAGACAACAGTCTCCCGTCAGAAGTCTATAAGACAGAGAGCTTCCAGCCTCGCTTTATAGATTAAGGTTTTTAGGCCTGTGCTGTTTTTGGTTAGGTACCTGGGGGGGGGGGGGTTGTAACTGCTTAATTTGTCAAGTGAGATACACTGCAATGGGGGCATTGTACTCAAATAACTGGCCTGATCAGTGCCGAGTATAAGGGAGTGATTACCTTTTTTGACCTTAATAATATTCCTTTAGCGGTTAGCTGAGCTAAGTAAACAGATTTCCTGACAAATATTGTTACACAATGGTCAGAAAAGACTGAGCTGTTACCCCAAGTGCTTAGGTCCAGAACTAATTTTCATTTTGTAGAGGTGTGTTGTCTAGGCAGTATAAGAAGAGGAGGAGATTTCTATCAGAAGTGATGATGCTACATTTTTTAGGATTTAGTTTGAGACCATTTTAGTATGCCTGGAACGAGTTCTTTCTGGAGGGTTTGGATGTCAGGCGACTCAACAACAGCTCCCAGTTTGCGGTCATCTGCAGACTTGTTTGTTAGCCAGCTTTCCTCTCTGCTTGGAGAGCTGGTAAGTAAATACCAAAAGGAGAGGTCCCAGCACTGAACCTTGAGGGACACTGCTAGACACTTTCCTAGTTTAAGATGAAGCACCTGCAGTTCATGGTATATGGGTTCCATCTTTCAGACAGTTTGCTATCCATCTTGCCACATATGGGTGATTCTTAAAGCATTTAGCTTTTGTATGATGTCAGCATGGGAAATGGGGCCAAAGGTGTTAGCCATGCCAAGATACACTGCATGCACTACATGACCACCATCTGTAGCCTCTGTAACACTTTTGAAGAAATTTACTTGCTTACATATTCAGGATCTACTCTTCACCCCCAACAGTATGGTTTTCTGAAGTCTAATTTTTGATAGTTATTTAACATATCTAAAGGAGGATTTATAATCATCTTTGGCTTTAGAGACCAGCTTCCTTTAGTGGATCTGATAGTGTTCTTCAGATTTTTTGTAATTCTTTTGATATTCTACTCAACAAAATGGTTTTATAACTTGTTTTTTGTTTAATTATAACTGATAGGTAACTCATATGCATGTCTTGCCAGAATTCACAGCTGGGACATGGATAACACTGTACTAACTTAATTTAAAGAAGTTAATCATGTCATGTTATTGTATGACTGCCATTAAAACAATAATTTTTAATCCCTCACTTAGATTTTATGGAATTTTCCATTGGAAATGCATGGTTTGGTTTGGGTCATTGTCCATGAATGAGATAGGGTTTGTAATGACATTGCTTGTTTTGAGGGAGTGTCATTTAAGTGGTAGATTGGTGGGGTGCTGCGTTTTCCCAATGAGTACAGTACTGCATTTCTTTGCATTCTGCTTTAGTCCATAGTTGTACTTTGGGCTGATTATCTAGTGTCTACATATGAACCTACCATATGTTAATCAGGACTGGACTCTCTTGGAGGATGTTGATGTCTTCCACTGAGCGGATGGCAGCTTTAAAGTCATCAGCAAATGTACTCAGCCAGAGGCCCTTGACATTAGCTTTGACACCTGCAACGTAGATGCTGAAGGATAGTGCTTCCTGCATGGAATCCTGAAGGGATGCCCCTTGTGGTGATCTTATTGTAGGAAACTGTGCCACTAACCCAGACTGAATGGATTCTGTCTGTAAGCCAGTTTCCTTACTACTGAGTTAACTATAGGTTTATATTCTGTTATGACAGTTCTTCTAAAATGCCAGTGTGAGGAATTATATAAAAAGAGCCTGGCCAGATGTAGTTGGATAATGTGCACAAACTTTCCTTCATCCAATACCACTGGGACTGTCTCAAACAAAAACAGGTAACATAGGCAAGATCTACCTTTCATAAATTCCAGTTGGTTTGGGTAAAGGAACTAGTAATCTACCAGTATTCCTGTTTATAAGATCCATGATTATACATTCTATTACTTTACAAATGATACCAGTAAGGCTAGTTGGTCTGTACTTCATAGGGTCAGTGTCAGAGCTGCCCTTGTTAGAGGGTACCAAAGTAGCAGTTCTGTAGGCCTTCGGTGCATGCACTGTGGACAGGCTAAGATTGAGTAGGTTTGTGAGGAAATCAGTGAGGCAGTGTTTCGTACTACCAAGGAAACAGTGTTGTGTGTTGTCTGGTCCCTTAGAGCTGCTGTTCTCAGTTTTAGAGAGAGCATGTTCTTGATCACAGGTAATTATTTATATGAGGTTGGTGTGAGAGGAAAACTTGAGGAGGGCTTTGAGCTAAAGTTATCTGCTAATATATTTGTGGTTTCCTCAGGGTTGGAGTCGATGATACCACTGGATATGAGCCCAGTGCAGTACAGAGCATTAAGATTCCTGGCCACTGAAGAATAGTTTGTGGCTCTCTGGTGATGCTGTAGCAAAAATGTAGTTTACAGTTTGCCTTGCAGGTTTTGATCCTTCACCTTAAACCTTTTTGAGGTCACTTTTGGTGAGGGGGCTTTAAGTTATTATGGCGGGTGGTTACATTTAACTGGCAATGGGATCACAATAGGTGTACTTGAGCTATATTAGTAAGAACCAAACTGAGAAGATTTTGTTCCCCTTGTAAGAGAGGGTACTAAGCTGTTTGAGAAAGTTTGCATAAAATTAGGGACTGTTGTGTATACTTGTCTGTATAGTGTGTTTGGCAATTTATGGTTGGTAATTAAAATTGCACATTAGGATTGTGTTAGATTCAGTAGTCAGAGATGGTGGTTTGGTAAGGTAGTAGACTGTGGGATTATGGAGGGATGTTTGTTACTGGCAGTGATGCGGTAGGTGGACTTACCTGTAGGTACCAGAATATGCAGTATTTCAATGTTATGATCTTGTTGAATTATTCCTGAGGTGGTAGAGTTGCAAATAAATATGCATACTCCCCTTCTGGGAGTATAGCTACCCTCAGTGGAGAGTCTAAACAAGTGGTAGGCAGTAAATACAGGCAGAGAAAGGGAGTGTCATCATTGTATTAGAACAATGTTCCAGTAATTGTACAAATGTGAGTGTATTCAAGAGTCATGAAGGCTTCTAGTGAAAGTGACTTTTGTTTAGGTTTCTAGCACTCAATGGTGCCACATTTTAATATTGGTTCATCTAGAGTTTGTTAGGGTGGTAGTCTTCGGAGACTGTGCATACAAAAAACAATGTAGGGTAGAACTCTTGGACAGTATGTGGAATCCCTAAAGAGAGAGGTACAGGCCAGTGTACTCTAGTGAAGTCATTAGGGCTGTCCACCATCTCCATTCATACAAGCACACACCAGACACCCAAGGAATAACACTAGTTACTAAGACAGTTGTTAAATTCAGTTATTTTATATGCATATTGTGGCATGATTTCTGGTGATAGTAGGAAACTGATCAAGCCTAAATACTTTTCAGCGTTTGATACGTATGAAAGGTGCTTGTCATGTTCCGCTCCAAGCTGGAAGTGTAGTTAATTGTTCAACTTACTGCGAGTTTCCAGAGCCATTTAATCAGGAGCAGAATGTGGTAGCCATTTTATTTAATCAGGAGCAGAATGTGGTAGCCATTTTATTTAATCAGGAGCAGAATGTGGTAGCCATTTTCTTTGATTGCAATTTTTCTTTTTCTTTTATTTTTTTTCTTTTTTTTATTTATGCAAGTAAAATCTCCGAGAATTCTTTATTTAGGAGCAGCAATTAATTTATTTCAGTCACATAACTTCCAGTGTTGTGCTGTTGTGTATTAGGAAATGCACAAAAGCATAGCCTTATTTGTAATAACTCATACCATTATTAAAAAGAATACACAAAAAGAACCTCTGTTTGCCTCTGTGATGCATCCTTTGATCTCCATTGTAAGTTATTAATTTCAGTACATCACTCTTCTCTTGCAAGTGGTCTACCCTGATTGTAAGGCTAAGGAATGCTGCTTTTATTTTGGAAAACAATGTTTAATAAAGAAAGAACAAAGCTCATAGTGATTTTCTGACATTTCTTATTACATAACAAAATCAAACAAATTCCCTTCCAGATGTGAAGTAGAGTAGTAGAGCCTGTGATGAATTCACTTTGCTTTTACCCTAAATTATGTAGTTTGTGTTGCATATGCAGGCATCAGTGCATTTTTGTCTTTTGTTTTGTACTCATGGCAGTTGTAGAGATTGCAGATCTTTGGCATGATGTATGTTAGGGTTGTGGCCATTGTATTTTTTTTTGTTACTTTGTAACTTACATATACATGTACACATCTGTCTGTTTAGTCATACCTAGAGAGGCATCTAAAAGAATGAAACTATTTTGTTGATATCTTCTGATTAATTATTTTATAGAACTTACACACTTCATGTAGCGATTTAAATTAGTTGTGAATTATAAGCCCTCGAGTTTTAAAATGTGCTTAGGGATGGTTTGAAAGACAGTTGCAACTTAGCAAGATGCAACAGAAAAAGTGACTGCAATTATAGAAGCTGATCCAAGTCCGAGAGTTAAAAATTACCCTGACAAGTGCATTTGTACATTTGTATAATTCATAAGAGAAGTAATTAATCCCTTTCAATCAAAGTCAGACTTGGAGTGAGCTGCACTTCATATACAATTTCTACATTATGGCTGACTGTTGTAATAGAGAACAGTTATGTGACTCAGAAAAATGGCAGTGTAGGAAGGACTATGTTGAACTCTTAAAATGGGGCTACACATTAAAGATGTACGTTGTATGTTACTGCATGGGGAAAGTTAGTATTTGCAGGAGGGATACAATTTATTTGCCTTTTGTGGTTGGGCTGTCACATGTGTACAAGCATTGTTTTGCTGATCTTATATTGCTGCAGTTTAAAAGGCTTTAGTGTGTGAACACACACACACGCGCGCACACACACACACACACACACACACACACACGAATTGGGGTAACAGTATTGGCATAATTGGTTGCATTTTGAAACAAAGTGCTGATAAGTTTGTAAAACATGCTCTGGAAATGCCCATGTCTGCGTCTGTAATCATTTGTTTAATAGAATGCATGTCTTCAAGTGGCTTGTTTTTTTCCTGTTTCAGTCATTTGAACCCTATGTTGTTTTTCATTTGCAGAATCTTAAATAAAAAAATGAATGCTATCTGCCCTGCCACAATCTCTGACTATTTTCACGGTTCTAATAATTTTATCAGAATGTATGAATGCTGTTTGATTACCATACCTCTCAACCTCTTAGCGCAAGAAACCTAGACAAAGCCTGACATAATAGGGGGACAAAGGCCCAAAAATAGGGACACAATTTAAATAATGCTCTTATAGACTTGCAAGAATAACAGGATTTGTGTTACCATGCATTTTTCAAAGGATATGAAGTCTGAAACTCAAATGCATGCCATTATTTACTGACTTTAATCATCATTTCTCACTGATTTGTCAAAAAAAATTTTTTATGAGGAACAGACCAGAAATATGTGACAAAAATCTGGACACTCTGTGAAAATCTGTACAGTTGAGAGGTATTACAGTCTGGCAGGACAGATATTCCATTTCCCTCTGAGAATATTCTGATAAAGATAACTATTTCACAGTCTGTATCCATGGAGGTGGGAGAGGTTGGCTGTTAATTGTGATCAGGTGAGCCATCTCTTCACAGAAAACAATGGTCCAGCTGTGGTAATTTCTGCTGCATTTGTGAGTCATCACAAAGTGTATATTGACTGTTCTTGCATACAAATATCTCAGGCCCTTTAAGGTTATTATTATACCATGGTAGCCATTTTCATAACAATTGTCCAAGTTCTTAAATACCTAAGCTAGTGCTTGCTGTATAGTGAATAGTATTGAGGACAACCAAACAATCATGCTCAAGTTTCAAGAGTATTGACCTATAAATTAGATTTTCATTCATTTGTGCTTATTTATAGAGCAGGAGTCAGGACAAAAATTAAATAAATAAAAACACAAGTTGGCCTTTCCAGCTTTAAACTAAGTTCTGAACAGTTTGCAGTTGTGCTATCCTTTTGCTCAGACTTTTCCACAGTACTCTTCACAAACAGGTATAGTGATATAAAGGTCTGTACACCAGCGTGTACACCAAAGCACGCGGCCTTCTACAACTTAGATCCCCCGCCCCTTACACTTTCAGGACCTACAGAGATTATTAATTCATTAGTCGTCATGTTGCTCATTTATCAGGCATTAGCAAAGGAGTGTGTCAGAGATGTTACCTACTGAGGTTCACTGATAGGTGCATTGGTGACGCATTTGCACCAGTGCCAGACTGATGTGTCCCCAAAAACTGTAAGTTTTTCCCTGTCTGCTGAAATTCTCTTGTCACTTTCATTTACAAAAGCAGGGCCTAGCTCTTCGTAACAAGCAAGGCACCACTTTTATTACTACTAAGACTGGTTGATGATCAGTGTATTCCACCTGTGATGCCCATAGAGTTTTGCTTTCATTTTGGCTTTGTAGCATGTCGTTTCAGCAGCACAAGATCTCTGGCCATAAATGCTGCCCAGTACTGTGAACCCTAATCTTGTGACAGTGCTTCTGGTATGGAAATAGCATTATGGAGCACATATTTAGGAATTACCGTATGTCTGCTGGTGGTTTTTAGCACAGTGAATCAGGATGCAGGTTTACTTCAGTGGCATTCTGTGGCTGGCCACAACTTGGTGGAAGAACTCCTTCCTCACAGAGGAAGGGTGCAACGCAAATTCACTGTACAGTTGTAAATCATATAGTATGTTTGTCATGATACTGTGAGCTGTTGGTGGTGGTTGTGGTACCTTGGGCCTTACACTAAAGACCTCAAAACCTGGCTTCAGCACTGCATTTACTTTTTATGAGCCTCTCCTTCCTTTGTAGTCAGTGCTTCATGAAAGAAAAGATATTTTCTAGAAAAAGTATACAGACAGATGTCCAGTGGCCACACACAAATAGTAGCTGGCAAACAAGAGAGTTAGTCACAGCTAAAAAAAAAAAAAAAAGCTAAGAGCATAACAACAGTAGTTCTGTCTTTGATGTTGTATTTCCTGTAAGTTGTAGAGCACAGAACTGCTAAAACAAGATCTTTTTCACTTTTGGGTTGTCCCATTACATCATCATGGCAGATTACTTTACAATGAATGAGTTCAGTTGTATTCACTGCTGTAAAGTCCAGGATTTACTGATCGACATTTACAAAAACTGTTCCTTTTGATTTCATTATTTTGTTTTAACCTTTGTTTGAAGTTGTCGTGCCTAGTAATTTGAAAATTAATCAGCTGCACAGAGTTAGTCAGCTGCAAGTTCTCTTCTTTCTGAAATAATTCAGAATGTCTTGTTTTGACAGAAGTTGGATGAGGGTGCAAGGCCAGGCAGAAGAGTTCCTAGGCAAATCTGCTGCTCCACTTTAGTGACAACAGATAATTACTGTGAGATTGATCATTCACTGAAAGTACTGAAGCAAGTAAATCGTTTGATGCCCGATGAAGAATCTGAATCGTGGCTGATGGAGGCGGTGGATAGGTCGTTCTGACCATAATTTGGCTTGATGAAGCATCCACATGGGCAAGGCGCTAATGTGTTATTGATATTCAGCCAGCCAATTTCCTCGTGCAAATCGGGACACTGACTCGTTAGAGCAGAGCTGAGCATCACAGCAGTAAATGAAGAGGAAAATTGAAGTAATGTTGTATTATAAATTTATGATTTCATCTGTCTGACCTACAGAAAGGTGCATAATGTAGACTGAGATTATAACTTTTTAGATGCAGCTTGCAGAGTTTGTCAGCATCACGTGAGATTGCAGCCTTTGTGCAAGACTCTGAATTAAAAGTTAACTTTTGCAAGACTTGTGCAACATGCAGTTTTCTGTTTACAAGCATAAAGCAGAAAAAGAGAGGCCATGTAAATGCCAGCAAGTACATTGTCTCATTTCTGTTTAGGAAAGAACTGGTTATCCTCACACTGTTAATGATTAACAATAGCTACATTCTGTTGCTTTTGGATTTTGGCAGAGAAGATTCAAGGTGCTTAAAATGCTGCCTGTGGTTTTATTGTATAAAAAGGCACATGTCTAAGAGAACTAATTATTTAAATATGGTGGCGCTGATCGCAACATGTCTTCTGATCACTATTGGGTATGAATAGCTGCTTTATGTTTGTAAAAAAATTGAACTCCAAAGGAAACAAAATTCTGGTGTACCACAGAGGTAATTGATTTTGAAATGAACTATTCAGCCATGAAATAAATACATTACCATGCATATTACTGAAGTAAATAATGTATCTACAGACTCAGTTAAAGTCACAGTGTCTTCTTTTTTCTCTTTTTGTTGCCAGTGGCATTCTTCTTTGATGATGGATAATATAGCTGAACCACAGGAGTGTTGTACTTCTTGTGTACATTTCTAAAGGAAAGTTTATCTTTGAGGAGAATGTCAGTCATAATGATCAAAGGCATGAAAAATATAAAATAAAAAGTAGGTCAGTGAAACAGTGTGGCTGTAGAAAAATAAAAGAATAATTTAGGGAAGAACAAAGGAACTGTAATGACAGACTTCTGAAGGTTTACAAGCATAAGCCTAGTGTTGCAGTATGTACTGTTGCTAATGTTTAACCCGTAGACGTATGAGAATTCAAATGGGCTATAGTTTTAGACATTATTGTTTTGTGTCTGTCTGAATGTTAAGATTCAAAGAAATGTCTGCGTGTGATAAGAATTGCATTTGGTTCTGTTATTGCAACTGTTTATGCCTGTGATGTCTAAACAAAATTTGCACACAACAAGGAACATAGGATAAGGATTAAACTATAACTTTAAAGTTGAGAATAGCCAGCAGTCTGATAAACCATGTATAATAATAAATTTACAGTGATACTGTGTATAGCTGCTTTGGGTTTACGGTTTCATTCTTCACTCATACAACTACACCTTTCATAGGTATTAATGGTGTGTCCCAGGAATGGCTTTAGTTATACATGCTGCTTTGAAGTAGTGTGTGTGTGTGTGTGTGTGTGTGTGTGTGTGTGTGTGTGTGTGTGTGTGTGTGTGTGCTCTAACAAAAGTGAATTGTCCAAGGAGTTTCAGAAGTCTCAGCTAGCAGTAAAAGAGGAATAAAAGTGCCATGTCACAGGGTACTAGCAACCAAGGCAAAAAAAAAAGTGCTGGTATGTGTAAAGGTCGGGCAACCAAAGATACTACTACTTATGTGGAGCGACGTTCTCTTTTAGTAATGTGCATCTGTTTCTTACTGACATTGACAGAAATAAGCTGGCATTTTTCCTGCCATTTGATTTGAATAAATGCCTGGAAGAATTAGTTTTTATCACACTGTGAGGGTGATTTTAACTGTGTGGTGTTAATTACTCAACATTCTGATATGTTTTATTTTTCGCAGAATTACTTCTCACAGTTTCTGGCAATCTTTCTAAAAGATCCGTTAATTGTCATTCACTTGTCCCTAAAGTGCTGTTTCTTATCAGGCACTGCTATATGGTGATGATGTCCAGAGGTTAAACTGAACAGTGTCTGAGGTTGGAGGTTGGGGGGGGGGGGGGTCTTACTTCATAAGGATGACAGTACTTCGTAAAGATGACAATTCGACCACTCCAATCGCATAGCGGGATAATGCCCTGAATATGACCCAGGCAACCTGAGTTTGATTAGCATCTTGGGTTGCTTATGGAGCAGCAGGGAGGGATGGGCGGTATGTGGGTGTCTCTTGACGATGATCCTTAGTGGAAGCTGGGGACATTGCCAGAGGAGGCAAGGTCAAAACGGGTGACATTGGGCCTGTCTGAGCTGCTGCAGAGGTGGGACAATATGCTATATGCCCACATTGCATGCCTACCCTGGACCATACCACAATCCACAAAGGTCCTTGAACAACCCTAGCAGTTACCGGAATACGTCCGGGGGCATGGAGTAGCTGGAAGACCAGGTTTAGACCGGCTATGAGGGCTGGGCCGATAGCAATGATGTGCAGGAAGGGCAAAGAAGAAAAATAAAGATGACAATTCCACATTTTATAAATTTAGAAATGACAGCTCCATCTCCTTTAACTTTCATAGTTAAATTTTAATGTTCCCTTTGGAGGGCGGTTGTCCTTTATGTTAAGTTGCAGGTCAGATACTGAAGGAGAGACTATCAGAATCAAAGCTGTTTTGATGTTAGGCCAGGCGATTTCTTTTAACGCCCAAATTTATTTTCTTATCTTTCTGCAAGAGTGACCTGCAGAGACTTCAAACTCCGTGGGCATACTTTGACTTAAAGAGGGGCATTTCACCAGCTTGCTTATCCTGCAAGAAGGGTGCTTTGGTTAATGTTGACAATCTTTTGGTAAGTAAGGATCAGGAGTATTTCAGTGTTCACCATAAAAATGTTGCAGATGCACTGACAGATGTGTGTGTGATTATTCAGTTGTGCTGTTGTACATCTGTTGTGTAGAGGTGAGTTAAGAGGAATGGGGATAAAACTCAAAATGCTGCTGTTGGCAGCAGTAGGTCCCCTGGGATGCTTTGATTGCCTGTATGTCCCTGAATATCATATTGGGTCTGGGGGAGATCACTGCTTTTAGGACCCATAGATCCAGGTGGGGCACCAGGAGCAGCTGATAAGGAGGGGTAAAATAAATAAATACACGTTTAATGTCAAATTCCTTTTGACCCTGACTGTAGTACATTACCTATTGAACATTGCAGAACCCAGGGTTGCTAGCAAAGCTCTCCACCTCAAGGACTTGCATGATTTGTTTTAACGCAGCACAAAGAGGTTTCTTACAGTTATAAGTTCTGCAGACTGTGTAATGTAAGTGATCATTTCCCTTCAGTTAAACTCTAGCAAGCTTGTGGTCTTACCCTACCCCTCTTTTACTGCATTGGTGGTCACAGTACACCTCCTTTAGCTTCCTCACTGTCACAGCAGACTCAGACATGCTGCATAGTCAGCACAGCTTAATCTTAAGATAGTGTTAGAATACATCCATGTCATGAGGCACACAGGGGTGTTCATTTTCTACTGCTTCTAACACAGTTTTGTAATATATTGTTATAGATAATGTTTCCAGTTTAGTGCTTATGGATCCTGTTTTAAATGTTCATATTTCCTGTCAGCCTTCCGCCTTACAGTTTGTCCTTCACTGATGGGGAATAGAGACAGAATAGTCCCACCTGGAAAACAAGTGGTTTTACTTGGGGGTTGCTATTTTCAGGTCAGGCTTTATTGATACAGATGGAGTTGAATTATATGCTTTAGTGGTCAAAAGAGAGCAAGGAGGTCTAATTTAGAATGTGACTCATGAAGGAGCATTGGTGGAGGGGAGGAGAGCCCTTTTTCTTCATGTTGTAACTTAGACTCAGAAGTGAGATATATAGCACATTTGTATTGAGTGATAATATGTGTAGCCTTTCATCCTCACTGAGGGCCATAAATGCATTGGAGAAATTTCAGTCTCCCCAGGGGGTCTCCCTGCAATTGAAGATCTGTCCTCTGATGTGTTTCTATGGAGTCATCCCTGGCAATTGTATGGTCTATCTAAGCAGACGGAAGCTTACTTGATTGATTTTTATTAACAGGAAAAGGCTGTTTTTTAATTGAAATGGGTTCTTTACTCCAAGACTGCAATGAGTAGGGAATGGCAGTTTTCTTCAGGATGTGTCAGAGTTTTGTAATTATGCAAGAGTTATGGTAAATGGGGCATAACCCTCTCTATAGGTGGTTTAACAAGTATGCCCTTAGATTTTTTTTTTTTTTTTTTTCAAATTTAAACCAAATTCTTCTTTCTTGTGTTATGGATCACATTCTAAAAGATTTGTTCTTGGTGTAAGTATCTTATTCCAGTATAAGTGTTATTTATAAAGCAGGCTTACAAGAACAAGTCGTTTGGAATTGGGCCCTTATTTTATATTGTTAAATGATGTTAGCTTTGGTGAGCTGAACTTTTATGAATTGTCTTGTAACCCAAATGCCTCCATTTTCTAGGCTGTCACGTGAGGATTTACTGATGTTATACAGCTGTACTGTTTCATTATCATTTTCTGAGTGCTTTCTCTTGAGTAAAAGTTACATTTTAAGGTTGTAGATTTAACAAGTATTATAGATCAGAAGTAAAAGAGGTGTATAAAAGTGTGGCAGAAGGCTTCGATCACAAAATATGTGGCACAGTTCATATGGAAATAGGTTATTCTGTCAAATTCAGCTAAATTTAGATTTTCAGTAAGTCAGCTGAATGCTTGACCAGATGGAAATGAAAGATGAGGGTTACAGTTATTTGGGGATGTAACATTCTCTGACATGTAGGTACTCCAGAATGAATTTTGTAAGTAGCAGGGGATTAAGAGTCATGTGTACTACATGGGGAGTGTCTGTGAAGAGGACGTAACCTTCAGAAAAACAGACTATTTTATATGTACTCAGTTAAACATTTGGCCGCGTTTTTTGCCAGCTTTAACCATCCAGGAGATTTGCATCTGACTAAGTAAACTAGATTCCTAGTCATAGTGCGTAGGAAAGGAAATATTATGTCTTTCACTAGAGGATAGAGAGGAGCATCGTGTGGGACAATACTGCCAGTAGGAAGAAAGCTTTAGTGGTGGTAAAAGTATGTCATGTTTAATACTGTGTTAAAAAAACAACACAACTGCAGTTTTCAAGTTAGAGAAGCTGCAGACTTATTTAAGTAAGTTAGCAAGAGAAAACAAATCTAAGCAAGATATAATTTTGTTTGGGGGAATCTAAGAAAGTGATGCAGGTAAGTTAGTGAGTAGAACAGCTCTTAGGGTACGACTTGTTTTAAAGTAGAGTGGTAAGAGAGCGATTTGTCTTGAGGACTTTGTATTTGTTTTAGCAGTAAAGGCTGTTCTTTTTTATAATATTGGTGTTTCCATCCACCACTTAACCCTAGTGTCTAAGGCCTCCAGTTACCAATCAGGTGTGCCCATTCAGTGCTGCTGTGACCCTATTGCTCCTTGTGGTACTTTCAGCAGGTGCGGTATCTACTGATGGTTTCTGCCAAGACGTGCAGTTTGCTAGTCTACTGCTATCCCTCTGAACTGAACTAGGGGACAGTGCAGTACTGTCATCCCTCTTATGTCTCTCCCTCACTCACTCCTTGCTCAGTAGATGTGAGTGGCATTGTCGTCTTGACTTTCCTCGAATCCAGTGGACTACCTGTAGCATGGGTTATCCTGACTGATCAGTCACAGGATTGGATAGAGGATTCTGATATGAGGTGCACATAAGGAAGTAGCTAAGGAATTTGAGACATCCAAATGTGGCAGACTTCAGGATCCTAGTCATCTGCCTTTCAGGATGTTGAGAAAGTTGGGAGAGTTTGGAATAACTGTAGGCTGCCCTTTCTAGTGCATTTTTTTTTTTACAAAGTTACCTAAGGACCAAACCTGTCAACAGTGTTTCACAGTCCCAAGAAGGAGCAGAATGAGCAAACTATAAAGTGCCAGTTCTCCAAAGGTCAGAGTCAAAATGCTGAGAAATAGCTTTTTTTCTTTCTCAGAACATAAAGTTGCCAGGCTGATTTATTTGAATATAAATAATTCCAGGATTACACAGAATAAAAAAACAACAGGTAAACCCTAAGGTGGATCCTGCTGTATGTGGTAGGTTTTCTTTGGCTATGTTGGGGAAACTGGTATTTGGTAGAAGTGAGTTTGTAGATCCATGACATTTTGATTTTTCAGACAACTCTTACCAGATTAGTGTGCTACATTTTATAACGAGTGAAGGTTGAAGCTGACAGTTAGATTTTTGGATGTTGCATTCCTGGATTTTAGAAAAGACTTGATCTGTGCTTTATAGGAATTTGGTCTGTAAGAACTGGTTATCAGAAAGAGTTGTTCTCATAACTTCACTGGTATTGAGATGCATATGCAGTTATGCTTTTTTCCTGTGCATGTTTGACACATTTATACTTTCTACTCCACCCCAAACTGACTTCCTGTGTGCTGCTTTTAAGGGGTACAGCTTTGAGATGACCTCTCTACTGGTGCTGTTTCATCACACAGTTCATTGTTTCTACACATGCTTATGCAGAAGACAGTGAATTTTCTCATCTTGCTCCTTATGACAGTTGCATGCTTTCATATCTCCCAGCTGTCCAGATTTTCGCAAAATGTCCAGAATTCTGCCTCGTATTTTTGGTCTATTCTTCATACAGTTTGTGTTTTTTTCTGGCAAATCACTAGGATAATCTGAGGACTGAAGTCAGTAAGTAGTGACATACATTTGAGTTTCAGACTTAATACCCTTCAGAAAAATGTATGTTAACGCAAACCTTGTTACTCTAGCAACTTTCTAAGTTTATAAGAGCAACATTTAAAATCTGTCCATATTCTGAGGCCTTTGTCCCTCCATGTTGTCAGGCTTTGTCCAGATTTCTTGGACTAGGAGACTGAGAGGTATGTAATGCTTTCCTTTGAACTTATGCCTCTTTTCTACATAAAGTTGCCACCTCTGAATCATTCTGGTACCTAACAAATAGGTCATTGCATCTGTGTAAAGTGACCCCACCCCCATTAATGGCAATTCCACCCACTTGCCATAAACCGTATCCTTTTTTGTAAATTATCAAATACTTCAATTTAAGCTTTTGATACCAAGAAAATAAATTGGCTGTTTTGCTTATAATGCAATGCAATTACAATATTTGCACATGTAGGCACATGTAACGAGCACGCACACACACAACTTACCTTGCTTTTGGCTCTCTTGGGTGATGTCAGTTTGTTGCTGGTCCTGCTGCCTTTACACTTTCTTAATGAATAGTGCTGCCTAAAACGGATGTTGAATCCTGTTGTCGGTCACTCTGCATGGTCAAATTCTCTGAATCCCTTTTTTCTGGCTACGTCTTTCTTACACAACTACCAGTGTACATTCTTGAACTGTATTTCTGCTATATGCCACAGTTAATAAAGGGTCTTGGATCAGTGATAGCAAGCTAATTACTGAAATGAAACAAAGCCATCCTTCTGTGGTCTAGTGGGATTTATCAAACAGCAAAATCTAAATAAACTACAGAAATGGCCAAGTAACAAATCAAGTAAGCAGTAAACATTAACAGAAAAAGTTAACTTTAAAAAGTATCAGCACTCAAGAAAATATATGCCGTCGCAACCATTACAGCTCACTGGATACTTCTTAAAAAGAAGAATATAGTCTGTAGCGTTGAGATGTTGTACTTTTCAAAGTTGAAAAAAAAATCCGCCAAGATCCTAAAACACAAAGCCCTATTACATGTTCCTTTCTCTTTTTTAGAAGCAGCTCTATGTTCTGTTAAGCACATTTTGCAGATGTGGGAGTGAGAACTGCTGCAAACTGATACGAATCATAACAAAAATAGTCTAATTCCCAGTGAGGTCTTACTTCCTTTGTACACTAATCAAACTTTCTTTAAAATGCACCCAGTAAGTTATTGAGTACGCAAATGAGCGTTTGCTCTTCCCAAAATGTTAATAGCAGTGAAGATTGCTTGCCTTACCTGCATGAGTATACCATAACAACCCTGATATTTTTCTTAGTTGTTAGCAATGAATTATTTGTAGGACATACACAACATCTTTACTCTGCCTTAAAAGCTTGTGTTTAGATATTTTCAGCTTACTGCTGTTAGCAGCCCATGGAGGATGGAGGATGAAGTGACAGGTGTCTACATTCGACAGCTGTAATCACTTGTTCTCACCAGCCTTGTGGTGCCTCCTTGCTGTTTCCAAATTGTGTATCTTTATGACATTATTTATTTTGAAACTGACAGTTTTTTGTAGTCATAAGTTAATATGTTTGGCTTCATTAAGGGTAGAACATGCCTATTGAACCTGGTGGACTTCTTCAAGAATGTCACCAAAGCCCTGGATGAAGGCAAAACAGTACATAATACCTATCTTAACTTAGCCAAGCCTTTTGACACAATCCCTCACTGAAGTATCATTGAGAAACTCTCCCAGCTGTGGATTAACCCTTACGTCACTAGATGGGTAGCCAACTGGCTCACCAACAGAATGCATATTGTCAAAGATGGGGATTCCACCTCTACCAGTAGACCAGTTACCAGTGGTGTACCACAAGAATCTGTGTTGGGCACTCTGCTGTTTGGAATCTATTTCTCGGAAGCCCAGGCAAAAGCTGATGGCCTGTGGCTTACCAAACTCACTGATGATTGCAAACTGGACGCAATCATTGAGTCCCGAACAATGCTTACATATTGCAAAAGGGGCTAACCTAGACAAATGATTGGTGCCAAAGCCATGGACTAAAACTAAATGCAAAAAAGTGCATTATTATCCCCTTTGGCAAAGAAGAAGTCCCTGCAAATTACAATATTGACAGCCCCACCCCCCCCCCCAAAAAAAGCTCAGACCAGTGATGCAAGGTTTGGGAACACAGGTTGATAGCAATCTAAACTTCAATCACCATGTGACCACAGTGGTAAGGAAAGCATTTTACATTGCACATCTCATAAGTAAGGGCATTGCATCCAAGACTAAGGATTTTATAACTCCTCTGTACTCGACCTTCATCAGACCATTAATAGAGTACAACACTCCCTTTTGCATGCACCTCACCAGACACCTGCAGCAGCTGGAGAGACCACAGAAGTTTCTCGCCAAGAAAATTCAGGGCCTCCAAAACATGACCTATATGGAAAGACTAGAAGCCCTGTTACTGTAATCTGTATCCTACAGACTGCTGAGAGGCAACTTGTGCCTGGCCTACAGAGCAGTCTCTTACCCTGCCCTAATAGAAATGCTGCACATTCGCAAATCAAATGAGAGAAGAGTCACTCACTCCAGGGATCTCAGCTTAGCCTGTGACATTAACAGAGCATGATGGAGATACAAATATATTTCCGAGAGACTGCCGCTACTATGGAATAAACTCTAAATTCATGTTAAGCAGAGCTCCTCAATGACACTATTGAAGCACAACCTAGACAATTGCATGGGAAACCAGAAATTCACTCTGGGGGTTGCATCCATGTCCCCCATGGACAGGGACAGTCGGTGCTGATCATAGACTCTCAATGCAAATAATGACCAGCTAACCAAGGTCAGGTAGAGAACACTGGTATAACATGGCTAGGCTTGTAAAGGCCCTAGGGCCATTAGCCTAGTAAACTCCTATGAACCTATAATATGATTAGTAGCAAAGGTGATGTATCGGTGGCTGTGTTCCCAAAGTGTTTGGGCTGGAGAAATTCCAGAAGTGTCTCTTTGTAAAAGTTAGCAGCAAAGCAATTACCAAAGTAAAGATACCAAAAAATGTGATTACAAACATGACTTGCCATTTGCGGGACAGTACATAATAAAGTTTATTATGCATTGGACATCCCGCATCTGTCGCCCTCAACATCCTCTTCATCACGCTCCATGTTGTTTTTGTAGTACCATCATCTTATTTTTAACTGATAGGCATTGATTCTGATTTTTTTTTTATTTGTTTTGGTACTTTTGTATACCTTGAGTGTGTATATTTCGTGATTTGATAGTAATGGACTGTCATAGTGTACTCCTATTGCTGACTTTTGCATGTCTTTATTGTTTTCTACTGTCTCTGGATCCCACTGAATGCATTTTCTGCAAAAGCAGTCGGCAAAGCTTTATTGCAGAAGATGGATTTTATTAGCATATTCTGCTCACTTTGCTAAAAGTGAGGCCACATTCAAGTAACTGTCCTGCAGCCTGCAGTAAATCTTCTGTCCTAGTCCTTGTAAAACTGTAGTATTGCCTTCACATTTGTATGGAAAAAGCATCTGCCCTATAGATAATCACTTCCACAATGCAGTGCATAAAGTTGACAAAACAAACATAAATGTACTTACTGGATGAAATTCCACTAGGTGGACCTATTAGTATAGTATTTTATGTGGGAGGGCAGTGCTCCCCACAGCACCTCTGCAGGAAACTGTATCCTCCCTGCAGTATTTTTAATCTGCAGTTGCTGCATCCTAGTGGGGGGCATTTCTCCAAGGAGCGACCATCGTCTCCGCATTAGAGCTGTCAATTTTGATTGGGAGCATCATTGCTCAGGGCTGTGTTTAGTCATTGAACTTCTCGGCCACACAGAAGTCACAGAGTCTACATCAGCAGCACTGCTGTCCTAGTGCTGTGCAACAACTTTGTCCATTACTTTTTCCTGTAAATGTGTGTACTGTGTTCTTGAGACAAACTTTCCTTTTTAATGCTCCAACCCAGTTATCAAAACAAGCAAGACTATTCAAAAAAAAAAAAGGAAAAACAGACTACTAATTAAGGTGGCAAGAAGGTTGATGAGCAGCTAGTATTTGCTTTGTTTAGGGTGTTCACTGCTAATGAAGTATATGGTCTGGAGGGCAGGAAGACAGCAAATGACATGTAGGCGATATGAAAGATGGAGGTATTGGGTTACTTGAGGGACTTCAAGAAACTGGATGCATGGTGTATCAGCAGATGAGTGCAGTATTACACGTTTGATAGCTGGTGTCTGCAGCCATCACCCATCCAACAATTCATTCAGTGCAGTCCTTCTCCATAGGAATTAGTGCTGCAGTGGACTGGACCATCTCCCCATTTCAGCTGATCTCTCCCACCCTTCCTATTAGGCTTCTGCAGCCCATGTCCACTAATCAAACCCACGTCATCTGGGTCATAATCAGACCTTTGTCCTGGTATGCCATGCATCTAACCATACTGCCATGAAATCTTCAATGTCCACATTACTAGCTGTGTCATACAAGACCTCATATTAGCATCGTATCTGTAGGTGAGCACTTCAGGACTGCACCACACAAATTTCATGCTGCACTCCAATGCCAGTAGAAGAAAATGAGTCTAGGCAGCTGATGTGGGGGTAGAACCCAAAGCCTTCTGGTCTTTCCCATGTACGTGACTAAAATTTCTTGCTACAAGCAGTGGACCAGTATCATTACCAGTAGCAAGCTGTATATGCCCAGTGTCCACAGCGGGGTGAAGCTCAGAAATTCCAAAAGGTAGTAAATGTAACAAGGAATCTAACTATTTGTCATGTATCAGATTTTTTAAAATATTTTACATTTAATTACAGTATGAAGTCTACTTATTTTTTGCCCCTTCACACTGCACTGTCTTATTTATGTATTTTACAGTCACGTAAATTGCAGAAAACCTAAGGTTCTTGACAAAAATACAATGAACAAATACTGCCACATCACTAGAGTGTGAAAAAAGCACTCTTCTTCAGATTGTGTGGCTCATTGCACCACTGGGCATGCTGTGTTTCTTGAATACATACCTGCTATCTCTTTCTATTTTCTGTGTTTTGCTTTGGTTCACTAATTCTAACTGCTGCAGATTTCGTATTTCTGCCCCCTCTACATTTCACAAGTGCATGCTGTGAGTTCACTAACCACAGCTGCTGTAGGTTTTGTACTCTTGCCACCTTTGCGTTTAACTGGTACATGCTATAATACTGACAACTTGCAGCTTGTAACATCTGTGGCTTTATAATGTATTGGTGGGGGGGGGGGCAATGTTTTTCTCTTTTCATATTGAAGGGAATGCACAACACCACAGTATTTTGCACCAGTTGTTGTCTGTGTGGGGTTGAGTTTAAGACTGCTGTTGAATAGTATACTTAGTTCTCAGTCCTGTAAAAAAATGCTTTATTTTCATTTGGAAGGAAGCAAAACTGTTTTAGTCTTAAAATAAGTTATGTACCGACTAAAATAAGTTGTGTACCTTGACCAGGACACACCATCCTTACTCCTTCGAGCCATGCATCTCATTCGCTTTGAGGCCCCATTTTTTGAACAACTTCTTACTTTGTGGTTTGATGTCCTACAGGTTGTCTTGTCAGTTCTTTAGAGTGTATCACTGCTAGGCACCTAAATCTTTGCTGACAATAACTGTAAGGAAAAGTGAATTTTGTAGTAAACTCTCCAAATGTCAAAGGAAACCTAAATTATGTATTTAGGCCTCATACTTGGCATTTGCTCTTCCTGCTAAAAGGTGTGCACAGTCGTCA